>NW_024070212.1:117608432-117693218 GCF_014754425.2 Oryx dammah
AGCCCCCCAGCTCCCACCTCTCCATCAGATGGCCTGGTCCCAGCCCCTCCACCCACCTCTCCATACGGATGGCTTCCGTCCGCCGCAGCTTCTCCTCCCAGGTCTCGTTGAGCTCAGCGATGATCTTTTCTGTCTCCTGGGAAGGGAGACAGAAAAGAGTGAGGTCAGGGTGGGGGGCAGGCAGTGCACAGAGGCTTGGGTGCCAGGCAAAGGGGAGATGAGTAGCCAGGGCCTGACACCCCAATTCTGGTCCATCTAGGCAGCACAAAGTCTGAAAGATCAAGGTGAAGGGCTGAGGGTCAGCGTGTGCAAAGGAGGCACGTCTGTCCTGTGGACAGAGAACAGCAGGGAGGCCGACTACACCTGGAAGAGAAACAAGTGCACGTCGAGATGCCGAGTTGCTGGTTCCGAGGCTCAGGTATCCCCTGACCGCAGAGAGATGGATGACGCATCCCATTTCCGCGCCGTCTCCCCTCTCCCTTCCCGGCCCCCAGCCACGGTGGGACCCCCACGTCCTTGGTGGAATCCCACACCGCATGTGGAACCCAACACTCTGCTGGCCCCCCAGCACAAGGGGGCCTACGCCCCAGGGTGACCGCACGCCCCCTCATCAGCCCGGGTCTGGCCCCTGCGCCTTTGTCCCCTGAGTCCCTTCAGCCCCCATGGTCTGGGCTCACCGTCCAGTGCTCACAGCCGGCACCAAGTACCCATCTGCTGAAGGAAGCCAGTAACCAGAACCCTACAAGCAGCTCACCTATGGCCAGCCGGGGGGTGGGTGGCCATGCCGGGGCGGGTGCAATCATGGAGACCCAGGAGGCGGTGCAGAGGCCCTGGGACGTCCGCCCACCCTGGTCAGCAGATGGGCCCTGCGATCCTGTACAAGGAGCACTGGGTCCCTGGGCGGGCACCAGCGGGTCTGAGGCCAGGATGCAGCCACGCCCCCTGGCACCACTCAAGCTGCCTCTGACCCTCTGCCTGCGACCGTCCGAGAGGAGGGGTCTTGGGCCCCATGCCCACCGCCCGAGCCTGGCCCTACCTCACCTTCAGCCTTTCGATGGCCTCCTCACTGCCCGGGGCAAACAAGATGCGCTCGTGCAGGCTGGACACGGAGGCGGCGCGGCTGGACAGGGCCGAGAGTGAGGACGAGGGGCTCATGCCCACCAGGGCGTTGGTCACTGTGGAGAGATTGTCAGGGGCTGGGTTCAGCTCCACCCCGCCACGGTTACGGTTATTGTTCTCAAGGTCGGACACGTCTATGGGAGGAAGGGGGGCAGACAGACGGGAGGAGAGAAAAGAAAGACCAAGTTGGGAAAAAGCAGGAGATGGGTGGGAGGAAAGCAGCACACGAGGACCAGGAGCTGGGCGCCCAGGCGAGCGCATGCGAGGCCACCCCCCTCCCCCGCCCGTGCCTCTGCTCCCCTACCCACTCACCAAGGCCCCTGCCCTCCCGCCCACTGCCCCCTGCTGTCCCCACCCGGCGGCGCCCTGAACCCAGGCCCTGATGCTCATCCGCACCTACTCCACCACCCCAGGCGCCCACTGCGACCCCGAGCTGCGGGGGCCGGGCTGCACTGTCGACCCCACTGAGCGCCCTGGCAGAAAGTGAGCTGTGGGACCTCCAAGGGGGGTCCCGCTCCTCCACTTCACACACTGCTCTGAGACCCCCACGGCTGGGAGGCGGGGGCTGTGACACCCCCTGGGGCGGGAGGTGCCCGGGCCCCTCCCGGCAGAAGCAGACACACGGCAGAGCAGCGGCGAACGCAGGGCAGCATGGGGTGCCGGGGCAGCCAAGGGCAGCCTGTGGCTCTTGGGTGGGGAGGGGTCACCCAGCTGCTCTCCTGCCCAGGGCCAGCGGGAGATGCAGGCCGGAGAGGCCTGGCAGCAGACTCCTGGCATTTCCAAGGGAGGGGGCTTGGGCTGGGTGAGGTCAAGGGAGGCTGGGACAGAGCCAGCCACCAAGCTGTCCTGGCCTCTGTGCTGATGTTCAGCGTTTCCCAGGCCTCTAGAAACATGGGGGTCAGAGCCTGACCTCAGCCATGCTCAGCCTCAAGAGGCCTTGGCTGCCCTGGGCCTCCCTGTTGCCTTAGTTGCCCAGCGGACATGGGGGTGAGCCAGGAGCACAGCCCGCAGGGCGGGTGAGCAAGAGGACACTGGTCCTCCAGCCCCAAGGAGGGGAAGGCTGCAGAGAGGGTGCGGCCGCCCCGTGCTGCCCTATGCCCGCGGGCCGGCGGAAGCGGGGTGCACAGAGAGCAGGGGATACACACATCTGGGTCCTCCGGGCACAGTGCTGGCTGCGGGGCAGGCGTGGGAGAGACAGAAACAGAAGACCAGGTTTGCCTCCAGAGGGCGCGTCCCAGGCCGGGCCTCAGGCAGGGCGGTGGTCCTCGGCGGGAGCGGGGCGGCCCGGCACCTCCAGCCCACGCCGCTTCCAGGAAAGCCGTTGCTGGCTTGCTCAGGCCAGCCGCAAACCCGAACACACAGCCCGCCAGGTCCCTCCAGGACCTTGGCCCCCCCAACCCAGAGGCTACTCAGCCCTAGAACCCGCAGCAGAGCCTGGGCCTTGGGCCAGAAGGGCCGCCGTCGGTGGGTGGTGGTCCCAGGAAGGAGCCGGGGCCGCAGCCCCACTGCCCCACTGCCCTGCAGGGACAGGCAGGCACAGACACTCACTGTCAGTGATGTCGCCCAGACCCTGGGCGTAGAGCAGGTCCCGCAGCCGCGTCACCTCGTCCTTCAGCTCTCGGATCAGCTTGTTGTTGGGGTCCTCGTTGATGACGGCGTTGCAGCGAATCTGCTTGGCCCGGTCAGCGTACCTGGGAGGCAAGGGGCACTGGGGGCTGTGCGCCTGGCGGCCGAGGGCACCTGGAGCCCCGCCTGCACCCACCTGCAGGGGCACCAGCCTACAGGGGCTCAGCACTTGGGGAAACCAAGGCCCCAGGGTGCACAGAGCAGTCTAACCTGCACCCCAGCCCTATGTATTCCCGGCCAGGAGGCGAGAATGCCCAGCCAGGCCGCTGAGCAGCACCCTGGCCAGCGGGACCTGCAGACACGCCTCTCTCCGGGGGCTCATTAAAGACCCCCGGTGGCTCCATGGCCACTCAGCCCAGAGCACTGCTCTCCTGGCTTCGTTTCGGGGGCCCGGGGCCACTTGAGCCCACAAGTGACAGGACACACCAAGAGGCCCATGAAGTCCTGGGGGCCCTGACAGCCACTGGAAGCCTCGAGGGGCCCAGCGGAGCCGGCCCCCTGTGGAGGCACCTGGAGGGTCCACTCCTGCCCACCCCCAGCCCTCTCGGGACACACCTCAGGGTGCTCAGCGTCTCGTCATAGTTGATGTCCGCAGGGCTCAGCGCCGCTACCATTGCGGTCCTGGAGTTCCCGCCTATGGGAAGAGACCCAGTGGTCCCCGCTGAGGGTCAGCCCCACCCACCCGTCCCATCTCCCACCCTCCTGGTGCCCCCCACAACAGGCCACTGGGAGGGAGCAGACAGCAGGGGGCCGGCCTCCCTCCCAAGCCAGGCACCTGGCTTGGTTGTCTTCTACATGAAAAAATGTTTTTCTCACATTTGGGGTCATGTTACAACAAGAAGCCACCCCTGTCCGTATGACAAAGAGGCACGTTGCGGGGGTTTACGGCATTTACTAGTGTTTCTGTCCAATAGAGATTTCACTTTGGTCCCTGTCATCTGGGATGTGTTTCCCATCAGACTCCCGGCCTGGGTTTCCCAGATGCGGTGTGAAGAAATCGCCCTGACTGTGTTCTCCTCTGGGCAGTGGGTCCTGTCGGGCCAGGGCTGGGCAGCCCCAGGACTGCTCCTCGTCCTGCCCTTGCTGGGGCTCTGGACACACCGACCCCAGGGACCTGTGTCCTGGGGCTGCGTTCTCAGGGTGCGGCCCCCCCAGGGACTACAGGCTGACAGTGTGAAGGATTAGGGGTGCAATGCCCACCCTGGGGCAGGGCCTGGGTGTGGCCCCGGGGGAGAGGCCAGGTGACAGGACACACACTCCTGCGACTCTCGTATCCACCCCCTGCCGGGGGGGCGGGCACTTACTCCCGTCTCCCACCTGCCCTCTGCTCCACCAGGAGGCCTGGCGCTGTACCCAATGCGCCCCACACCAGAGACCAGCCAGGCTGCTTCTGGGGGTCAGGGTCACGGCTCTTGGTAGCCATGCAGCCAAGGAAGGCCCCAGAGCCCCAGCCATCCGCAACCACCTGGGACTCAGCTTACCCTTCTGGACATCAGTCCCCCCAGCCCCCACACCCTGCTGTAAGGATAGGCAGAGAGGACCCCAAGGCCATTTTGGGAGGAACACATGGGTGTTGGGGTGTCTCAGACTCCATCTCCCTCTCACTGGCTCAGAGCTCAGCTGGAGGGAAGGGCGGGGAAGCAAGGCAGCTCTGGACAGCCAGCAGGTCACAGATAGGGGGAGGCAAGTCTCTGTGACGGTCAGGGCGCCACCGCCCCAAGCCGGGGGCACCGACAAGGGGGCTGCCGGTCTGCGGCCCCGAGGGCCACCTCCCCCTAGCCGGGTGGCGTAAACCCACCGCTGACATCGCCCTGGTCCCCCGGGAGGAGTCCCCAGTCTCGCCGCTCAGCCAGGGAAGGATGGGCGCCCTCCGAGACAGAGTGGGGGTGAAGGTGGCACCCCGCGGGTGTCAGATCCCAGGCCGGGTGAGTCCTCACCTAGGTTTTCGCGGAGGAGCCAGGTCAGCACCGAGTCTCTGTAGGGAATGAAGTCTGTCTTCTTCTTCTTCTTGTTCTGTGGGGGACAGGGGTCCAAGGTCAGCCTCGAGCCCACCTGAGGTGGGGTCAGGCCGGCACGCACGGGATGCGCAGGCCCTCATGGCCTCTCCCCCAGAGCCTGGGCGCCCTCGCTGGGACTGGAAGTGAGGACCTGCCAGCACGTTCCTCAGCCTCCCCCTTGTCTGTCCCAGGCCCCTCAGGAGCCACACAGACATGGGCTGCTGCTCTTCAGGCCCTGAGGGGAGCCTGCAGGACGGAGAGCCCTGCAAGGCCTGGCTGTGGGGCGGGGGTTCCTGAGCGGGTTTGAGAGCGTCGGCCCAGGGAGGCCTTCCTTTGCAAGCTTGGTGGTGACAGAGTCGATGTCCACCTTGTGTTTCTATTACTCACTCCTCAAGGGGGAATCTCCACTGCCTTTGTCAGACTCGTTCCCACAGTTCATGCCCCCTGGTCACGCTGTCACCCCGTGAGGGCGCCTAGCTGGCGGCTCCCTCACAGGCTCTTCCCTCGGCTCCGTCGGCGTAGCCCAAGCACCTCAGCCCCGGAACCTTCACCCCCCTGACCCTCACTGTCCTGCCTGCCACCCGGCCACCCCCGCCAGCTGCTCCCTACGTGGCAGCCCAAGGGCGCGTCCAGATGCCGCCAGGCTTCACCAGCCCACAGCCAACCTGTGGCTACCTCCCACCATGTCCCAGCCAGCCGCTTCCTGATGCCACTGGGGAGCAGGTCAGGCCGGGCCCTCGGGCCTCATTACCTGCGGGCACCCACGCTCCTGCGTCCAGGGCTGACCCTCAACTGGCTCCTCAAAACCATGTTGCTCAGCTCCGGGAAGCCACCACGGCGCCTGACAGTCCCGCCCTCGGCGATGCGCGCGGCTCCCCACGAGGCTCCTCCCGCTCCGCTCCTGAGCTACTCGCCAGCTCACCACGCAGCTCTCCAGTTTCTCACCGAAGCTCCGCACCTCTTCACAGAGTCTCTCGTGTTTCCCCAAACAGCTTGTTACCATTTGTCACGGGGTCCCTCACTGCTCCTCACAACCCCCACGGGTCACTCACACACGTCCACCCATCTTCTCACGCATCCCCACACAACCCCTCACACAGTTCCTCTCCTAACTCACCACAAGCTGCACGCACACGTCCCTCACACCATCTCGCACACTCCTTTCACATCTCAGCTCCCCAGAGTCCACACGATCCCTCACAACTTTGCTCGCAGTTCCCACACGCTCCTCACACCTTCGTACACCGCCGCCCTCGCCGGCCCTCGCGCTGCTCCCAACACCGTGCCACAGGGCTGCCAGCGGCCTGAGCCGCTCCAGCTCTCCCAGCGCCTCGCACCTCCTCACGTGTCTCCGCACAAAGCGGGTCCCATCCAGTCCCTCTCACGGGCTCCATGGTTCTCAGAGCCCCTCCCCAACAGTTCCCGCTGAGCCGCAGCCTCACGCGCTTCCTCACACAGCTTCACACACCGTGCCCGACTCCAGCTCTGCACACACCTCCCACACACACTCGCTCGGACTCCCCGGAGCCCCCCGTCTCCTCACCGGGTCGTGTGCTTCTGCCCCCGACACGGCCCCCATTCACCCACAGTGCTTCAGCAGTTGCGCTGCGTTGCCTCACGCTTCTCCACAGGCCCTGACAGCCGCCCAGAGCCTCTCAGTTCCTCACAGCCGTTCACACCGTCCCGTTTCCCGCTCTCTCACCCCCTCAGAGCCCCTCGCAGCCCACTTCTGGGTCGCCTGCCACGGCACACGCCTCCTCTCACGGCTCCTCACACACATCCTTGCTTCTCTAGGTGCTGGGCTCCTGTGCCCCAGCAAGGATTCTGCTCCCCAAGCGCCTCCCACACCGTCACGGTCCACATTAAAGGCACTGAGAAGGCCTGCAGCCAAGGAGTCACTGTCTTCTGATAACTCAGGGGACCCCCGGCTGACATCTCATCCTCTCCTGCTCCTCCCGCCATCCTCCCCTGCATGAGGTAGAGGATCTACCATGCTGCAGACCACCTGAAATTCTCCCCTCCCTGACGAGTCCCTGACCTACGCAGCTGGGCTCGTTCCTCTCAGATGCTCGTGTGGCCCCTCTCCTGCCTTCTCACGAGTCCTAAGCCAGTGCCCTCCCCTCACACTAACCAAGCTCTTCCCGGCTCACGCCTCAGGCCTCAGGGCTGCACAGCTGCACAGTCGCACTGCCCGCCCGCTCGGCTCCTCCACGACCCGCAGGCCCCGGCCCTGGGGCCACCTCTCCCGTGACGCCCCCCAGGCCACACCGCCAAGAGGCTACCACTCGGATCACGCTCACAGCCCAGCCCCGTCCTTTACGAGACTCATCCCTGTTAGTTCACAGTGATCTCCTAGTCTCCTGCCGCCTCTCATCCACCCCGCAGCCTGCCCTCCGCTCACGGGCCCGGCCCAGCTCCGAGCAGGACTGCTGTGGCCTGGGCTCCCACAGCCTCCCCTTCCCCACCAAAGGCTGAGACCTTCCCCCAGAAGAGGAGAAGCGCTGCTTACCTTGTTGGGCCCCGAATCCTGCAAAAGCAAAGACAGAGCCTGAGGACAGAGCTCTGGGCCTGGGGCGGAGGCCCCAGCTCTGCCCACACCCCCTAGCACCCCACTGCTGCCTGTCATGACCGCCGGCCCTTGCTCTGCCCTCAGCCCTCAGAGCAGGATGGAGCAGAATCTGAGTCCACACCCCCACAGATCCTCCACCAGGCCGAGCCCTCACTCAAGGGTCTCAGCTCCTCCTGCCGGGCGGCCTCGGGGGCACCCAGGGTCAGAGCACCCGGAGCCCAGGGCCACCCTCAGGGCCCGTGAGGGAGATGGCACGTCCCAGTCTCACAGGCTCCAGGGAACGACAGGGTCCCGGCTCCACCTCCAGCCGGGGACTCCGTCCCCACACTCTGAGGCTTTTCTGTGGGCCCAGCCCCACAGCACGGACAGGGCCAGGACAAGGGGCTGCTCCCAGCGTCCCCCACCCCCACCCCATCCCCTGGGCGGCAGCACCCGGGGCCCGCTTACCATCTCAGCCAGCGCAGAGATGACCTTGCCCAGGGTGGTCAGGGACTTGTTGATGTTGGCTCCCTCCTGCATGGGGATGACGTGGCCGGGTGTCGGGTGGGCCCTCGCTCCCGTGGGACCCCGACCTGAGCTGAGCTGCCCTGATGGAGGCCCAGCGCCCAGCCCCCTGGCCTGGGGGACCTGTGAACCCTCCTGCCCTCCCCATCCCATGATGGCAGGACCAAAGGGGGTGCAGGAAACCAACTCCCCTTCCCTCCACCCTTTGTGGCCGCCCCCACTGGGTGTCGGTCCATCTTCCTCGGAGCTGCTGTCTCCCCCCCTCCGCGGACCACCCGGGTGTCAGGCCCCCTGGGCAGTCAGTGGTGGTAGGTGCGGACCCTCGTGGGGGCGGCCCTACCTTCAGGCGCGTGCCCTTGGCCCCCGTGGAGTCGGCCCGTTCACTCCCAGCCAGGTCCACCAGGCTGATTTTGCTCACCTGTGAGGACACGGGCGTCACACACAGGAGCTGCGATGCCCAATGGGGCCCGTCCCCCCGGGTGCGGCCTGCAGGGCCCACCCTTCACGCCAGTGTCGTCCACCGTCAGCTCTTCCTGCTCTGCCATGCGAGCCCACTGCCCGGGGAGGCTGCGCCCCGCCCCTCGCCCCCGGCGCCCCACTGCCCCCTGCGTGCTGGCTGCTCTTCACCCACACGTCACCGTCACTGCCACCCACTCCACAGGCCAGGCTCACTGTACGGTGGGATTTGAACCCAGCTCCGGCAGCCCGTCTGCCACTGGTCAGCTGCCCTGTGGGGGCGCGGCTGCTCCAGCAATGGGTAGGGGCCCCAGCACCCGCCCAGCCTGGGCAGGCCGCCACATGATCCTGGGGGAAGCCCACAGAAGCTGCAGGCAGGACCCCCCAAGTGCCCAGAGCCTGAGGGGCGGGAGCGGCAGGCAGCCCGTAGCCAGACCGGCTCAGGCCCAGTTCTGCACTCCTGCCCTTCCAGGCCCCCGGAGGACGGCAGGCCGAGGCGAGCCCGGCATCTTCAAGGACCGAGGGGCCCTTCTGCCGACTGTCCTGGGAACAGGATCTGGATGGCAGGGTGGGGCGTGGGGGCCGTCAGAGAAAACAGGGCGCTCAGGGTCAGGGTGCCCGCCCTGCCGCCCCTTCCGGCACCCACAGTCTGCATGTCTGGCAGAGGCCCCAGGAGGCAAGGCCCCTGTCCTGGCCCACTCACAAGGCCAGAGCGCGTGGGAGAGGCCTCTGGGGCGGGGTGCAGCGGGCAGCTCAGCACAAGCTTTCCTTTGTGCTCACAGATGCCAGTGCCCACAGTCAGGGGGTGCCGCAGCCTGCACCACGGCCCACGGTCAGCCTGTGATGGGCACCCACTCAACCCGAGGCCCTCAACTCTACCCTGGGAGGGCCCTGAGGCGTCCCCGGGCAGCGGGGCTGCCCTGCGCTGCAGCCCAGGGGACACCCTTCCCAGGCCCCGTGGGCTCCGCCATAACTGCCTGGCGGGAGGCTACTCTAAGGTCACGGCCCCTCAGTTGAGTCCCCCCACTCCCAGGTGGCACCCAAGGCCGAGATGAGGGGGCCTCTCAGGCCTGGCCGCCTCTCCCCGCGGCCCAAGCTGGGCCGTGGACTGTCAGCACCCCGTGAAGGCACCGCCTACACCTTGCAGGCTGATACCCAGCTTGGCCTACTCGCCCACCTGACCGGCCGCCCCGCCCCACCCCACCCTCACAGCCGGCTCACTTTCTCTGTGGTGATGTTGGTCTCCGCGTCATGGCGCTTCTGCGTGAAGATGATGTTGAACACGGCATGGGAGCGGCTGCTGGTCTCGTTCATGTTCGTGGCCGCCACCGTCCTGGGGAACAGAAGCCACATACGGTCACTTGGCGCCCCACGGTCGGATGTGAGGGCTGCTGGTGGTGCCAGCCTGCTTGCCGAGGACATGAGACGTCTGCCGGGGCCGTCCTGTCAGAGCTCGGACAGAGCCCACGCCATCTGCCCACCTCGGCCAGGGTGGCTCTTGCAGCCCCCAGCTCAAGCCTGGCACTCGGGGTGCCATGACTGGGGGGTGGTCTCTCGGCTTCCAGGGGTTCAGCAGAGCCCAGCTATTGCTCACTCAATGCCTGGGGCAGTGGTCTGTGGGCAGTGGCGCGGAAAGGCCCCCAGGAAGGGAAAGAAGGGTCCACCGTCACACCCCACGCCAGTCGCTCCAGGAGAAGGCCTGAGACTGCCTGACCAGAGGCCAGTGTTGGACCCAATGCCACTGACATGCAGAGCCCCTGGAAGCCCAAAGGCTGGGCTCACTGCCGGACAGCTCCCTGCACAGAGAGGTCCCTGCCGACCGAGTGCTGGGTGTCGCCTACAGACCCAGTCTTCCTCACCCTCCCGGGAGCCCCTGGGTAGCAGATGGGCGGCTGTTGCCATGACAACCAGGGCAGACCCTCCTGGACTGGGAGGTCCAGGGCATTGCAGCCACAGAGACCAATAGCTTGTGGCTGCCAGTGCCTTGAGGCTGGCCCTCTCCACACACCCCGAGAAGGCAGAGCTGGGCCTCACAGCCTGGCCCCACCCAGGGCAGCCATCGCCAGACCCTCTAGGAGGAGCAGACCCATATAAGTGAAGGCGTCCCCAGCACTGGGCGAGCTGGAGGTCCCTCGCAGGCTGGCATGTGCCCTAAATGGCCTTAGGCCCAACAGGGGCCCCGGACAGCCCCCATGGGGACACCAACAGGCATCCCAAGGCCCAGTCTCCCTCGAAGAGACTTGAGGCTGCGCTTGTGGTGGGGTGGGCAGGGAGGGTGGGTGCGTCACCCGCACACACCGGGCCTTGTTCCCTGAGTCCATGAGGTCTTGGATGTCATTGTAGGAGGTGACCGCCAGCTTGGACAGGTCCTCCACGTAGGGACCCAGCAGCGGGTGCTCCCGCACACGCAGGTTGCCCTTGTTCTTGGGGTTCAGGAGGTCACGGACACGCTCGCAGTAAATCTCCATGTAGCTGACCTGCAGGACAGAGTTGACATCAGGGACCCCCGAGGTGGGCGAGGCAGGGTACAGCATGTACCCAAGTCACCTGCTGGGACCAGGGCCCCTCCTGGAATGTGTAAGCAGAGGTATCAGGCCACCCCCACCTGCCTGGCCCTGCCCACCCACAGCCATGCTGCCGGCTGGCCCAAGGAGGCCACACTGGGGCCACCTTGGCCACAGCCCAGCCCAAGCCATGCAGCCCCGAGTAGCTGCTCAATAAACACCATGGAGATAACACTGCCCCTTCCAGTGTCCAGCGTGGAGCGGGCATATTTGCAACATACATGCAAGAATGACAAGATAAGGGCACAGACCAGTGGGAGGACTGGCTTTAGGTCAGAAAAGGCACGCTCCAAGGGACAGGCCGTGGGGAGGCCTACCTCCACAGAGTAGGACATGTTATCGTTGGTAGTGTCGTTGATGCGGGAGAAGAGGTCCTCACAGAGCTGCCGGGATAGAGGATACAGTCAGACGTGAGGCTGGGCTGTCCCCAGAGCCTTGCTTCTCCAGGTGCTGGGCTCCTGCGCCCCAGCAAGGATTCTGCTCCCCAAGTGCCTCCCACACCCTCACAGTCCACATTAAAGGCACTGAGAAGGCCTGCAGCCAAGGAGTCACTGTCTTCTGATAACTCAGGGGACCCCCGGCTGACATCTCATCCTCTCCTGCTCCTCCCGCCATCCTCCCCTGCATGAGGTAGAGGATCTACCATGCTGCAGACCACCTGAAATTCTCCCCTCCCTGACGAGTCCAGTACTGACCAGGTCAGATTTGGAGACCTGCCTAGTGGGCACCTCCTGTCCTGAGCACCTCTCCCTGCCTGGACCACCAGCCCTCACAGCTCTCCCCAGGAAAAGCTGCCCCCACCAGCAGTTGTCCCAGCCTCCCTGTCACGGGTGTGACCGCGGTGGGCGCTGGCCAGGGCTGGGCAGCTCCTGCAGCTCCCCATCCACGGACCTTGGTCTTCAACCTTCACATGCTGCCTCCTGCCCAGGCCCTACCCTCCTCCTGGTTTACCTTCCTTCCTGGTCCCTGCTCTCCGGGGGGCCCTGTTCCGCCTTCCCCAGGCCTCACCCAGGCCCCGCCCAGGCCCCGCCCTCCCCGGGCATCGCCCCGCCCGATGCCCCGCCCACCCAGCTTCTGACCACACCCCATCTGCGCAGCTTTCTTTAGGCCCCGCCCCACTCCAGGCCCCTCCCCAGCCCGCTTCAGACCACACCCCATCTGCGCAGCCCTCCGCAGGCCCCGCCCCAGGCCCCGCCCCGCCGCCGCGTGCCTGCGGGATGATGCCCTGCTGGTCTTTCTCCTGCTTGCCCATCATGGTGTAGGACTTGCCAGCCCCAGTCTGTCCGTAGGCGAAGATGCAGACATTGTAGCCTTCGAAGGCGTGCTGCAGCATCTCCTCGCCGATGTCGCGGTACACCTGCTTCTGGGAGGCGTAGTTGATGTCTTCTGGCTGCAGGGGGAGAGGGGAGCAGCTGCAGGAGGCTGGGG
The DNA here is from genome assembly GCF_014754425.2 of Oryx dammah. Classification (NCBI taxonomy): domain Eukaryota; kingdom Metazoa; phylum Chordata; class Mammalia; order Artiodactyla; family Bovidae; genus Oryx; species Oryx dammah. The sequence continues at coordinate 117,620,696 of NW_024070212.1, forward strand.
TGCCGAGCTCTCCGCCCGCCAGGTTCACTGGGCGCCCACATCGCACCAGAGGCCTCCGGGGCCAAGGCCAGGGCGGTGGGGAGGACACCTGCCCGCCCACCCCCTCACAGGACACCTGGAGAGGGGAAAGAATCTGGGAGGGGGGCGGCTTCCTGAGGGAGCGGTAGGAGGAGCCATCAGGCTAGGGCCGGACAGACTGGACGAGCATTTCAGCAGAGGGAACAGCATGTGCAAAGGCTGGGAAGTGGGAGTACGCGACGTGGTGCCTGAAACCGAGCTTGGTGTGGCGGCCGTGGAGTGACAAGATGGGGCTGGAGAGGTGGCAGGGTAGGGGCTCATGGGCTGGGCTCTCGCCCTTGGACACTGTTCTGAAGACAGTGGTCTCTTTAGGCAGGCCTGGGGGTCACCCTGACTGTGGGAGAGGAGGGGCTGGAAGGTGAAATGGGGAGCCCTGGGACCAGGCTCTCAGAGATGTGACCCAAGGTGGGCCCCTGGCCCAGGGGCACAGGGCCTGGATGCCTTTTGGGATGCAGGAGGCTGGGGGATGCAGGGCTGGACAGGATGGAGGAGGTGGGCAGTGAAAAGCCCAGAGGCCTCCCAGGCTCCCAGGGGGAGTGGAGTGGAGGGCGTGGGCAGGCCAGTGTCAGGGGGGTGGGCTCAGCTTCGGACACTGAGCTTGGGATGTCTGGGGAAGAGGAGAGGCTGGTGGGCAAGTGGACGTACAGCTCAGACCCTGGGAAACTGCCCCTGGTGGGCTGACAGCCCCTGGTCCCTGTCACAGCAGGGGACAGTGCCCCTGGCACCTGCACTATGACCTTTCACACACAAGGCAACAGAGGAAAGCAGGCCCCTCCCCACGGGCCTCCACCTAGGCCCACACCTCCCTCATCGGCCCTGCAGGGGACCGCGTGGGCCCCTCATCCCACCGCCTCAGAGAGGTCAAGGGACTGGCGGACGGCCACACAGCAAGCGGGGCAGAACTGGCTCACCCCCCCCGGAGCCCCAGCCCTGGGCTTACCGACGTGTGTGACCAGTAAGAGTAGTCGAAGCTGAAGCTTTTGGGTGTCTCCTTGGGCTGCTTGGGGTTGACAATGGCTGCAGGGAGAGAGACAGACATAACGCTTAGTGCTGCCCTGCAGGGACACACTGACCCTGGACATGCCCGAGAGGAACCCCACGGCAGGGAGGCAGGGTCCTCAGAGGCCTCTAGCCTCAGAGAATCCAGCCCCCTACCCCGAAGTGGGCAGGGACGAGGCAGATAATCCTCTGTCAACAAGGCAGTGCAGAGCGGTCCCTCCGTGCAGGCACCGGGCTGGAGTGCAAGCCCACGGCCCATCCCCTCCTCCTGGGTCCACACTCTGCTCGCCTCGCCAGCCCTGGCCTCTCACGTCTGTTCTGCATACACATGCCCTAGGAGGCCCGGAAGACCGTCAGTCACAGCCGCGTCCTCGCTTTTGGGGCCCATCACGCTTGTGTGCTTGTCCACGTCCAGGGCATGCTGGCTGTCCCTCTGCGGGGACACCATGCGTTCCTGTTCCTGCAGGGCCTGCGTGTCCACTCTTGGGGGCCGTGGGGCTGTCTTCAGCTCAGCTCCCCCCAATCCCCCTCCTCCACCAGCCACACCTGGGCCGGCAGGAGGCAGCTCTCACGAAATATTGGTTCATCAAGTGACAAGCAACACTGCTGGCAGGCCTGCTGAGGCCTGTGTCCAGCCCAAGGCCAAAGCACCCCAGGGATCCCACGCCCTGGATGGGCCTTAGGTCCCAGGGCCTGGGCTTGGCCGGCAGCACGTCTGCTGTGTCTGGGCAGCAGGCACTGAGGCTCCTGGGACACTGTCTTAACCCCAATGCCTGTGTTGATAGAGGACCCCAGGAACCCCTGAGAGCCCACCTGGCCGGGGACAGACGCCTCCCTGGGGCTTTACCTCCACCAGGAACTCGGGCCATCCTGGTGGGAGAGGGCTCCAGGCCACTCCCCGCCACGGCATCCCCCGAGGAGCATGGCACCCTCCTCCCCGTACTTGGAGGTGCGGGCCACGCTGCCCACCCCTCGGGCCAGCTTTCTTCAGCTGCTGGGGGCTGGGGCCCTCGCCCTCCTGAGCTCCAGGACCCCACACCCTGCCCCACCAGCCCGGGTCCTGGGTGACCTATAACTCTCAGTGAGAGAGCAAACCACACCCCTGCGGCAGGCTGAGTTACGTCCCTCAGAATTCACACATCACTGAGTCTTGACCCCCCTCAGAATTCATACATGGAGTCCTGACTCCACGACTCGGGATGTGACCTTATTTGGAGACAGGATCCTGGCAGGTGGGACTGGTAAGGAGGAGGTCGTGCTGGGGTTGGACGGGCCCTGATCCCACGGGGCTGGCGTCCTTTTTCTAAGGGCAATGTGACACAGACACGCGGGTGGGGAAGGCTGTGTGAAGATGGAGGTGGAGACTGGGACAGCGCTTCTCCAAGCCAGGAGACACCAGCATCTCCAGAAACTGCCACAGGCGAGAGCCATGAAGAAGGCTGAGCGCCAGGGAAGTGGTGCTTTTGACCTGTGGTGTTGGACAAGACTCTTGAGAGTCCCTGGACTCCAAGGAGATCAAGCCAGTCAATCCTAAAGGAAATCAACACTGAATATTCCTTGGAAGGACTGATGCTGAAGCTCCAATCCTTTGGCCACCTGATGCAAAGAGCTGACTCATTAGTAAAGACCCTGATGCTGGGAAAGACTGAAGGCAGGAGGACAAGGGGACAACAGAGGGTGAGATGGTTGGATGGCATCACCAACTCAATGGACATGAGTTTGAGCAAACTCTGGGAGATGGTGATGGACAGGGAGGCCTGGTGTGCTGCGGTCCATGGGGTCACAAAGAGCCGGACATGACTGAGCAGCTGATCAACAAGAAAAAGAGGTGAGAGAGGTGAGGAGTAGCTTCTCCTCCCCTCACAGGGAGCACCTTGATGTCCCAGCCGGTGCCTCCTTGATCCGGGACTCAACAGCCTCAGGACCTGTTGTATAAGCCGCCCTGTCTGCTGCACTGGGACCTGCACCCCAACCCTGGCCACCCTGGCCTTGACCGGCTCAGCAGGCAGGCCCCCTGCTGTGCACTCCGGAAGGTCTTGCTCACGGCCCAGGTGTTGCCAGAAGCCTGGTCCCTGTGGCTGACCCGGCTCCAGGCCCCAGGCCCTGGGTTTGAGGGGTTCTAGGTGATGGCTCAGTACCCTGGGGAGGCTGGCAGGAGGGAGCAGGTGGCTGACCATCACAGCCCTTTCTTTGGAGCCGAAAGGGGGTCACGTCATCCATGTTGCCTCCAGGAGCGAGGCTGAGAGGAGACCTAGCTGCCCGGGTTGCAGCTCCTGCTGGACGTGGGGATGTGGCTGCCGGAACCTCAGCACAGATAATGCCGGCGCCGTGGAAACGACAATCACAGTGCCCCCTGAGCGCACACAGGCCCCGGCACCCACCAGCGCCCCAGCTCGGCCCACCCTGTCGCCCCACCCCGCCCAGCCCCCTCTCCTTCGCCGACCACAACCCCTGTCCCCCTGGTGCTGATGCTGTCCGGGCGCTGGGGTATCTGCCTGCACTGGGACCCCCAGCCGCCCTAGGGACAGGGCACAGACATGCTCAAGGAAGCTCCAGTGGGCAGGGGACAGCCTGTTGCCAGGGTCAGTGAGTGGGGAGTGGGCCTCAAGAAGAGCCCGCCAGGGAGACCAGCGGGCAGAGCTGCTCTGGCTCCCGACCTGCTGACACCTGCCCCTCCCACTGGCACAGAGTCCGTGGTGTGACTGTGACCCCACCCTGTTCGGACCCCAGGGTCGTCTGGTGTCCCCATCACAGACGGTCCTGGGCTCCAGAGGGGACTGCCCTCCCCAGGGTCCAGCCCTGGTCTGCTCTCCACTGACGCCTCTGAGCCCTCACCAGGGCAACCTCCCTGGGCCAGGGGGACACAGCAGCACCGACCCGGCAACACCGTGTGGCCTTGTGTCTCCTCCTCCTGAGGCCCTGAGGAGGGGTCGGGGCCTGGGCTTGTCGGGGACTCAGCACCTCGGCCCCTGCTGCGGGCACGCGGGGGACAAAGACAGGCGCCCGGGGCGGGAACAGCAGGGCAGGGGCTGAGCCAGGACGAGCCGCTTTCTCAGACTCTGAAGGCCCCACGTGCCAGGAGCAGCCTCTGCTCCTTCTAGGAGCGTGTGCTCAACACTGAGGAGTTCTGTGAGTCTGTGGTTAAACCCCGGGGGGCTTGGAACCGACAGGGGGACAGTATTTACACCACAGCAATGGGCAGAGGGTGTGTGTGACAGTGCGTGTGTGTGCGTGCGCGCGTGAGGGGCTAGTTTAGCGACAGGCCACTGCTCACCACCTGCGAGATTTAGAAAGTGGCCTCACTGAGATGGAGTCAGAAACATCCGTGTCAGGGGTCCAGGGACTTTCTCTCAGCATCGGGCTCATGTCAGGAGGCCCTCCAGGTAGCAGGAGGGGTCATCCTGCCCAGCAAGGCCCCCACGCCCCCAGCAAGGCCCTCACGAGGCTCTGCCAGCCATGGCCCTTGTCCCTGGCCCATCTAGTTCCACGTCTGTGTCCCCACAGGAACGTCACCCCCAGGGCAGTGAGGGCCTCGGTCCTGCTCCCCAGGCCTGATGTTGGGGCTGCTGACCAGGGCCCCACATCTGACACCATGTGTCCGATTTACAGGCCCACAGCCGTGTCACCACCTCCTGGCCACACCCATGCTCCCTTCTGTGGGCTCCCAGGCCCAGCCTCACTCTATCTGGAGCCCAGAACATTCTAGAATAGTGATGGCAAGTGGGGCCGACTTCTCTGAGGACTTGGGTATTGAGAATGCACGCGAGCTGCTGGTCAACAAGGGCCTTTGTGCAGCTAGCAGGGTCTGTGTGGGCAGGGGAGGCCGTCAGGGGGGATGGACCTTCCAGAACAGCAGTCCATTTCCTGAAACACACAGCAGGCCCAGCTAGCCAGGGTCCAGCCTTGCAGGCAGGAAGGCCAGGCTGGGTGAGGGCCTGTGGGGCCTTGCAGGGCTGGAGGGCCTGGCCTTGAAGGCATCCACCCCGCACAAGCACTGGCCTGGGTTGAACAGCGTCCTCCCCAAATTCATGTCCACTGGAACCTCAGAATGCGACCTAAGACCTTACAGAAATAGGGTCCCTGCTGTAACAACTTCTTCAGCCTCAAGGGAGCCAGACTGGACAGACCGCCACCCACATGGGGCCAAGCTGGAGATATAAGAGGTCCAGGTCCTGGACAGACCCTCTGCCTGCATGGGGGCAGTAGCTGGACAAGACCTCAGCTTCCTGAGGAGGACGCCCAGAAGTGTGTCCCGTATTAACAGGTCCCAGAGAGCTGGGCCCTGTTCCTGCTGCCCACAGTGGGCACCCGCTCACCAACGCCCCTTCGCAGCTTCTGTGCCCCAACAGTGCAACCAAGGACCACCTCCCAGGTAAGCTCTCGGCACCCGAACCCTCACCTCAGCTCTTCTTCCAGGCAGCTGGTAGAGACAACCGCACTCATGAGAGTCACTATGAGCCCCCGATGCAGCTGGGTGCCATGTTCAGCAGGGCCCCCTCGCAGGCTCCCACTGGGGCCTCTAAAACATGCCCCAGGGCTCCCGCAAAGACCTCCAGCCCAGATCCCCCTTCCACAGAGTGCAGTGGCGCCGCAGGACACCCCCAGGACAGGACACCCCCAGCCGTGCCCGCATCCTCAGCCCTCACAGCCCTGGGAGGCAGCCGGCTCCCGCCCCGAGTGCGCCTCCCCTGGGGCAGACCTTCCCTCCAACACTGCGGATGACAGAAGTTGACCCCCACCCCTCCCCAGCCCAGGGCTCCCCACGCTCCTCCCACAACCTGAGGACCACTGGGTGCAGGTTCCACCACGGGGCTGCGGGCGACAGCTCCAGGCGCAAGCTGCCCGCTGAGCCTGCCAACCACACAGCCGGGGGAGAACGGCCACTTCCCGCCTGACACCAGGCGTGGGGCTGGGCTCCTGATCAGCAGGAGGTGACCCAAACACTGGTTCCACTTCCGGGGCCCCAAACACGCCTGCTGGTCCCCAGTGTGAGAAGCAAAGATGCCTGCTCTAGGGGTTGGGGCGAGGGGCCTCCAGGTGTCAGCAACACCCTGCTTCTCAGTTTGGGTGGGGCTGAGTGCTTCCCAGAAGCACATACTCTGTCCCCATCCCCAGGAGCACATGCCCCGTCCCCTCTCCCCGGGAGCACGCTCCCTGGGAGCGTGGAGAAACGGGGAGATGAGAAGTCAAGAACCTTGTGTCCTGGGCTGAAAAGTACCCTCTGCAAATTCACATCTGCCACGAACCTCAGAATGGGAGAAACAGGGTTTCTGAAGATGTATGTAGCTGTTGAAATGAGGTCACACAGGATCGGGGCTGCTCCTAAGTCCAGCGGTCAGTGTCTGTACGAGGCCAGCAAAGACCCAGACACGCAAGGGAAAAGCCCCATGAGGACGCAGCAGGGGGAGGGGCGTGCAGGCCGCAAAGACCCAGACACGCAGGGGAAAAGCCCCGTGAGGACGCAGCAGGGGGAGGGGCGTGCAGGCGTGGCCATCGGCGGAGGCCACGAGAGGCAGGCAGAGTCCTCCTCCGGCACCGCCACCTGGAGGCCGGCCCTGTCAGCACCTCGGGTTTGAACTCTGGCCCCAGCGACTGAGAGAACATACTTCTGCGCTTTTAAGCCACCCGATTTGTGGCCTCTGTTCCTGCAGCCCCAGGAAACCATGCACCTGTGGCCAAGGGGGCCCGGGCCGCGCAGTACTCACTGGTGGTGCTCCCCGACATCTGGATGATGCACTTGGACTCGCGGCTCATCTCCCGGGAGTTGAAGGGGCGGACGCGCACCGCCACCTTCACCGAGGCCCCGGCCATCTCTGCGGCCTCTGTGGGTCACTCCTGGCAGTGGTGGGAGCCCCGGCGAGCAGGGGAGACACCTTGGAGAAAAGGGAGATGTGAGTTAGAAACAGTATCCAGAAAGGTGGAGCAGGCGTTTCTGGCAATGGAACCCTCTCTGGTCCAGCCCCGGTGACACCAACTTGGATGACCAGTCCAGGAGGAGGAGGAACAGAGCGGGCGGCTGCGGGTGAGAAAGGCCTTGAGTTTTAGGAAAGACAGTCAATGGGATGAGAGGAGCCTGAGAAAGCGGCAGCCTAACAAGTACTCTTGCCTGGAAAATCCCATGGACGGAGGAGCCTGGTGGGCTGCAGTCCATGGGGTCGCAAAGTGTCGGACACGACTGAGCGACTTCACTTTCACTTTTCACTCTCATGCATTGGAGAAGGAAATGGCAGCCCACTCCAGTGTTCTTGCCTGGAGAATCCCAGGGACGGGGGAGCCTGGTGGGCTGCCATCTATGGGGTCACACAGAGTCAGACACAACTGAAGTGACTTAGCAGCAGCAGCAACAAGAAGCAGCTAATTCACTCCAGGACCCGGAAGGATTCCAGGTGCCTCTGGAGGTCACTGATTGAGTGGGACTGCCCAAAGGGACTTAGTGAAATGCACATGGGGGAGCACCACGCGAAGAAAAGACAGGGTCGGCGAGCTGAGGACTGGGCGAAAACCACCAAAAGGCAGGGCTTCACTAGTGGCACGGGGTGCCGGGACCGCAGCCGCCAGTGCAGGAGACCACAGGCAACGTCCTTGCCCACAGCCTCAGAGGGAGCCAGCCTGCTGACTGACCCCTTGGTCAGGGACATCCAGCCTCCACACTCGGAGACAATACACCTCTGTTGTCTAAGCCTTCGGTCTGTGCTACTTTGTGACAGCAGCTGTTAGCTCCAGCAGAGTAAGAAGACCCTGAGACCCCCACCCCCACCAGCGAACATCCAGGACATGCCCCCACCCCAACCCCACCGCCCCCACCAGGCAGGAGGCCAGAGGGTGCCCTCAGGGAGACTGAGGCTCTGCAGCCTGGGGCTCTGAGGGCCAGCTGAAGGTGGATGTGAAGAGCCCAGTGAGATGGCTGGCAGGGGGACACCAGCCTCCCGCTCCTGCTGCGGGGCTAGCGTGCTGGCCGCCAGGGGAGGCTGAGCAGGATCACACCCTCTATCGAGACACACAGAGACTAAAACGAAGAGGGGAGCACAGTAGGAAGAGATGAGGCAGGGAAGTGTCAGTCGTGTCTGAGTCTCCTCGGACTGCAGCCCTCCAGGCAAGAATACTGGAGTGGGTTGCCATTTCTTCCTCCAGCGGATCATCGAGACGCAGGGATGGAACCCAGGTCTCCTGCATTGCAGGCAGATTCTTTACCTTCTGAGCCACAAATTTTAAACACTTTGTAATTCATATTCTCAGAAAGAAAAGTTATCCATGAGCAAGTGAAGGACACTATTTTTTAAAGGAACTCTTAATGAGTAAGAAAGAGGTTTTGGAAATTAAGAATATGAAAACAGACCTTTAAAAGTAAATAAAAAGCTTGGAAATACAATTAAGTAATTTTCCATGCAAAAAGAGAAATAAAATTTGAGGATCAATGAAAAGAAACTGTTAAAGAAATAATTCAAGAAAACTTCCCAGCACTGCCAGTCATGAGTTTCCAAATTCAGAGGTCTACCTACCCCACCTGCTATAAAAGGTCATAAACCACAGCAAATGGTGAACTTTCAAGAGTTCTGGGCTAAAGGGAAGATTCCACAGAGAAAGGCAGGCCACAGAGGAGGGAGACTCAGAATGGCACCAACACCTCATGGACAGTGGAGGAAGAAATACTTTCAGATTGCTGAGGAACAGCAGCAATATTCAGCCTAGAACTCTGACCTCAGGCAAACCACAGCCGGGGGAGGGTGAAAGGGAGACCCAGGAAGACTCTGGAAGAGGTGGGAACCTGTGCTCCACACGTGAGGAAGACGTGGGTGAGGTCCTAGCCAGAGGACGGTGAAGGGGGTCCAGGAGGGCCCTGGGGCTACCTGGAGGGGGACACCCCCATTCAGAGGGCAGTGGAGGGGACCCACCCAGGGGCAAGACAGCACTGCAAGGCCGGAAGGGTCTCCCATGCAGAGAAGCGTCCATCCGAGGGTTTGATCAGAGATCAGTGATGAACCCAGGCATCAGCTGTCAGTTATTTCTGATAACATCATCTACAAGAAGGAAACTGTAGGCACTTCCCTGATGGTCCAGAGGGAAAGAATCCGCTTTCTGGTGCAGGGGATGAGGGTTTGATCCCTGGTAAGAGAACTAAGATCTCACAGGCCACATGGCAACTAAGCCCGAGCACAGCTAGAGACTCCCTGAGCCCCGAGGAAGATCCGAGTGATAAACGAGATAAGCCCCGAGGAAGATCCGCGTGATAAACGAGGTCCACATACAGCACCCAAGACCCGCCTCAGCAGACTGATGCATATTAAAAACAACAGAACACAAGCAGAGTGCACTCGAGCAGCAGGAGAGACTGCTCACCAGTCCTGCTGTTGTAAACAACACACTGTACTAATCAACTCACAGGAAGCACGGCAGGAAGACGGAGAGAGGTGTCGACGGTGCAGACAAGCTGACTGTCCCAGAGGGGGGCTAAATGGAGCAGACAGACCAGGACACAAGGACTCCAGGGTCGGGGGCACGGGCGGGGCTGCTTCTCACGGAGAGCCCCCCAGCCCCCACGGAGCTTGATGCCGCATCCGCAGTGTGTCGCTTTGGTAATATTTTAGGAACAAACAGGAGAGAAAAGCCAGAAAGGAAACTGAGGTTTGGAGACCCACGGTGAGACCCGGCTGGGGGCCAACGCCTGAGGAAGGAGGGCGGGGGCACGGCCAGTGTCGGCCGCCCCCCGGGCGTGAATGCGAAGCTGGCTGTCACGTGCACTTGCGGGTCACACTCACACGGAGCAGGCAGTCCTCCCGGGGACGCGGGCCCCGGGCAGGCTCCTAGCTAGGTCTGTGCCAGCTCGACAGGGCTGACCCACCCTGGGCTGGAAGCCCACAGGCAGGAGGTGAGTAGACGGAACAGCGCCCGAGACTCGGATGAGGTGGAAGGGCAGGCAGGTGGGGCTTGGTTTCCAGGCTGAAGAGGTGGGGACCCGGACAGAAGCAAGGCCTGTATGTGGCAGTGGGGCCCAACTGATGCCCCACCCTTCCCCTTTGGGAGGGTGCCCACGGACATCCACTCTCCCCCCGACACGGGGCAGCTCCCAGACTCCCAGGAGGGGGCTCTGGGGCAGGGCAGGACCTGCACACAGGGCACCTGCTTTCCCCCGTCCCTCCCCCTCCCAGGGGGGGCCTGGAGACCAGCAAGGACAAGTGAGCTCTGTCCAGTACAGCGGGCTGAGTCCCACTCCCCTCCACGCCACGGTCAGGGTGAGGGTATGTCCAAGGGGAGCGGCCCGGAGCCCTGAAAGGCCAGGAGACAGGGGGTGTGGTGAGGTGTCACCCCCAGTTCCAAGGCAGTGCCACACGGGGCAGAGTGTCCCTGAAGACAGCAGCCTAGTCACTGGCACGGGGCCGGCTCGTGACGCTGGGCACGAAGAGCCTCAGCCACACCTGGCAGAAAGGCAAAATCCACGGGAACCAAGTGTGCCCCAAGGCACCTCTGCAGAGCTATTTCACCTCTTCCCGAGCTCCTCGAGCCCCGACAGTGCCCCTGCCCTGGAAGCCCCCGAGGGAGGCCAGTGCCCAGAGCTGCCCCCAGGCAGCCTCAGCAGTGTAGAAGGAAGAGGGTCGGGCAGACACAGGCCATCAGGGACCACAGGGGGCCGGTCCTAGGGGACTCAGCCCAGCCTGGAACATCCCTGGGACTCCTCCCCAGAGCCCGAGTCCAGACGCCAGCCCGCATGAGAGCCAGAATGAGTCCTCACCTGCGACGGGGGCAGTGACCGGCTGGGCTCTCTGCAAGTGAAAACGACCCCCACATGGCCGGCCTTTAAGTCACCAACAGGACTAGGGCATTCACAGCAGGCTGTCTGTGCGCACCCTCCCCGGGGCGCCCGCCGGCAGCCACGATTTGGTGTGGTCTCCAAGCCAGTAGGAAAGGGGGCGATTTACTCAGCAAACCGAAAGGGTGGAGTAGACTGTCCTAACCAACAGGACAGACGTCTGCACAATGCCGCCTGTCCTAACTCGTGTAGATCCCAGGGTCGAGTCCCAAGGCCACGCCCAGGGTGGAATCACGCACATCACAGCGATTCGGTGCAGGCCTGGGGTCGGGGCACGTCCTGGTCCTGCCTTTATCCCAGCTGTGTGACTCAGCCCCTGGGCCTCAGTTTACCCATCTGCACCATGACCAGGTTGAGGAGGTTGACCCCAAAGTGATTCTGCTCTGGGGTCCCGGACCTCCAGAGAGAGTGACTTCCCCAGGGCTGCAGGGAGAGGCAGTGGCCAAGTCACTTGGAATAAGCCAAATGGGGAACAGCTTCCCTAGTGGGGGAAAAAAATGCATGATTTTTCATGCATTATTAAAACAAAATGTAGGTAGATCACTTAGCACAAGGCCTGGCATATGGCAGGAATGAAACAGAAAGCTGATAAAAATTTCTAGTAAGTAGGAGCTTTTCCTTCCCCAGGGCTGCAGGGCAGTAGCCGATGCCATCATTGCTCCCCCACTGGGACTTGGGGCTGAGGAGGGGCTCCCGGCAAAGGGGAGGGGGCAGGCTAAGGAAAGCGAGCTACTGGTCATGGCAACGGCCGGAAGCTCCAGGAAACAGGCAGCCCGGAGTTCTGGGGGCTCCTCCTCATCACTGTTGTTCAGTTGTTCAATTGCCAGGGCTCCCCTACTACTGTCTGAAATGAACTTGATGCCCGTTAAGTCCTGAGCCTCCTGTCACCAGAGGCATCCAAGTAGAGCAGAGCGTCCGTGACACCTCCGCTTCTGAAAAGATCTGCTTCAGCCTTCCCTGTAATCATCACCCTCTGGACAGTCTGACCAAAAGACACCCTTCCAGGATGGGGGGCGCCTCTGTGCACAGATCCAGGACCAAGAGCAGCAGGGGCTGCAGAGACCCAGGTGCCCCTCTCTCTACAGACGGGGGAGGGCACGGGCAGGGCTGGGGTCAATCCTGCAAACTCCCAGGGCCAGCTCCTCGGTGCCCCAGGACTCCCCAGAACAGGCTGGACGGGAGCAGGACTATCCTCTCAGGTGACATAGCTCATCCAAGGCTACAGGGAGACAAGAGAGTACCAGGCTGGCCAACAACAAGGCCAAAAGCTCTGGACATGAGTGAAAGCCCAGGGGGTGGGGGCCAAATTCAGGGGCTGGACTCATGCAAGCTCCACTCTGCAGCCTCTTCCAGCCATCTGTGTGCCTCCATCCACACACCACGGATGTTTTTTCAACACTCTCACCTTCTTACGTCCATGGATGGCCATCCAGCGTGGACTGGAGGGCGTACCTCTCTGAGAATGCATGTTGCCTTATGCAGGAAAATCTCTGCACTCTTGAAACATAGAAAAGTCTTGGGACATTCTGGGTGGAGTGGGAAGAGTACAACAGGTGGTGAATTCCTAGTGAGAATGCAAACTAGGATAAGGATTCTAATACACCTTCAGCAAGAGGCCCTCTACCTTAAACATAAAGGCTGGATCCTTTGAATATGTGATCCCAAGTCCTAAAACAGGTGATAATTAGAAACAAAGAAAATATTTATGAAAGATGTTCAATTTGATAATGCAAAATTTTCAGTTCTCCCCAGATTTAGCTATATTCATTCAGTGCAATTCCAATAAGCAAAATATTCCAACAGGATTTTCAGGGAAATCTGGCAAGAGTTTGGAAGAGAGTTTTGAAAAAGAAGAAAGAGGGGAGCATGCCCTACCAGCTATCATATTTACTCTAAAGCTGCAGTAGTTCCCAAAGTCTAGTGGTGACATGAGAAGAGAGGAAAGTAGAAACATGAAGCTGGGCCACACACACACACAGACAAACCCAAAATCCACCAGTGATAAAGCAGCTTCGCAGGATGGGATAAGGTCGGTACTGGACAACTGGCTAAAGAAAGAAGAGCTAGACCTTAGTCTGGGAAAGCATTTACAAGAACACACAGGAGACTCCGCTCATGGCCCTGGGGGGAGACCCGTGCAGCAAACAGGAAAAACAAAGGAGGGCCTGTGCATCCAGGTGGGGGACGTGGGAGGAAGACGCTGGTTCCCTCCTCCCCCGCCCCGCCGCCTGCCCACCCCAGCGTTCACAATGGAAGGAGCCGCACACTGGTTTTAAATCTGCTTGAAGGAATCTAAGAGCTACAGAAGCCACACAGACTGGCGGGCGGAGATTCCAGGGATGGGGCAGCTGTGGGGCAGGGCACAACTTCCCCAGCACATTCTCCCCCATCGCTTTGCATGCCAGTCACAGGCACGAGGCTGGGAGTCCGGAGTCTTCCCATGCAGAGAGCCGTTGCTGAGGGATGGAGAACCTGCAGAGCTTTTAGGTTGAGAAAAACAACACTTAAGAGGCCAAGATCCCAGGAGAAAGAAGCAGAGACTTAAATGTAACAAATGGTTAGTTCTCCCCTTAAGACACTTGCCAAACTCCAAAGGCAGGGCGGAAGTTTCAAACTCAAGCAGAAAGCCTCTGGAAATCAATGAGAATTCTCCCATGGTCTCAGGTGCCAAGGAGACAGAGGTCAGAGTTCAGGTCCCCTGGGAGAAGAGGCCTCAGCAACCACACCAGGACCTGATCTGAAAATCCTGACAGGCACAGACTGTAAAAGGAGGGCAGAACCACAGGTACGATTGTTGCTGTTCTTCAGTTGCTAACTCGTGTCCGACTCCTTGAGACCCATGGACTGCAGCACGCCAGGGCTCCCCTGTCCTCCACCGTTTTCCGAAGCTTGCTCAAATTCATGTCCATTGAGTCAGTGATGCCACACAACCATCTCATCCTCTGTCGTCCCCTTCTCCTCCCGCCTTCAATCTTTCCCGGCATCAGGGTCTTTTCCAATGAGTCAGCTCTTCGTATCAGGTGGCCAAAGGATTGGAGCTTCAGCTTCAGCAACAGTCCTTCCAATGAATATTCAGGGTTGATTTTCGTTAGGATTGACTGGTTGGATCTCTTTGCAGTCCAGGGGACTCTCAAGAGTCTTGTCCAGCACCACAATTAGGAAGCATCAGTTCTTCAGTGCTCAGCCTTCTCTATGGTCCAACTCTCACCTCCCTACATGAGCACTGGGGAAACCATAGCTTTGACTGGACAGACCTTTGTCGGCAAAGTAACGTCTCTGCTTTTCAATATGCTGTCTAGGTTGGTTATGCCTTTTCTTTCAAGGAGCAAGTGTCTTTTAATTTTGTGGCTGCAGCCACCATCCTCAGTGGTGTTTTGGAGCCCAAGAAAATAAAATCTGTCACTGTTTCCACTTTTTCTCCATCTATTTGCTATTAAGTGATGGGACCAGATGCCACGATCTTAGTTTCTTGACTGTTGAGCTTTAAGCCAGCTTTCTCACTCTCCTCTTCCACCCTTATCAAGAGGCTCTTTAGTTCCTCTTCACTTTCTGCCATAAGGGTGGTGTCATCTGCATATCTGAGGTTGTTGATGTTTCTCCTGGCAATCTTGATTCCAGCTTGTGATTCATTCAGCCTGGCATTTCCCGTGATATACTCTGCATAGAAATTAAATAAGCAAGGTGACAATATACAGCCTTGACGTACTCCTTTCCCAACTGAGAACCAGTCCATTGTTCCATGACCGGTTCTGACTGTTGCTTCTTGACCTGCATACAGGTTTCTCAGGAGGCAGGTAAGGTGGTCTGGTATTCCCATCTCTTTAAGAATTTTCCAGATTTGTTGTGTTCCACACAGTCAAAGACTTTAGTGTAGTCAATAAAGCAGAAATAGATGTTTTCCTAAAATTCCCTTGCTTTTTCTATGAACCATCGGATATTGGTAATTTGAACTCTGGTTCCTCTGCCTTTTCTAAATCTAGCTTGTACATCTGGAATTTCTCAGTTCAAGAACTGCTGAAGCCTAGCTTGAAGGATTTTGAGCATTACCTTGCTAGCATATGAAATGAGCACAATTGTACAGTAGTTTGAATATTCTTTGGCATTGCCTTTCTTTGAGATTGGAATGAAAACTGACCTTTTCTAGTCCTGTGGCCACTGCTGAGTTTTCCAAATTTGCTGGCATATTGAGTGTAGCACTTTCACAGCATCATCTTTTAGGATTTGAAATAGCTCAGCTGGAATTTCATCACCTCCACTAGCTTTGTTTGTAGTAATGCTTCCTAAGGCCCACTTGACTTACACTCCAGGATGTCTGACTCTAGGTGAGTGATCACACCATCACGGTTATCTGGGTCATGAAGATCTTTTTTGTATAGTTCTTCTGTGTATTGTTGCCACCTCTTCTTAATCTCTTCTGCTTCTTTTAGGTCCATCCCATTTCTGTCCTTTATTGAGCCCATCTTTGCATGAAATGTTCCCTTGGTTTCTCCAATTTTCTTGAAGAGGTCTACTATAGTTTTTCCCATTCTATTGTTTTCCTCTTTTTTTTTTTTTTTGCATTGTTCACTTAAGAAGGCTTTCTTATCTCTCCTTGGTTATTCTCTGGAACTCTGCATTCAGTCGGGTATATCTTTCCCTTTTCTCCTTTGCATTTGCTTCTCTTCTTTTCTCAACTATTTGTAAGGCCTCCTCAGACAACATTTTGCCTTCTTACATTTCTTTTTCTTTGGGATAGTTTTGGTCACTGCCTCCTGTACAATGTGGCTAACCTCCGTCCATAGTTCTTCCTAGTTTACCTCTAGACAGCATATTAAAAAGCAGAGACATCCCTTTGCTGACAAAGTTCTATGTAGCCAAAGCTATAGTTTTTTCCAGTAGTCATGTACAGATGTGAGAGCTGAACCAACCATAAAGAAGGCTGAGCACTGAAGAACTGACACTTTTGAATTGTGGTGCTGGAGAAGACCCTTGAGAGTCCCTTGGACTGCAAGGAGATCAAACCAATCAATCCTAAAAGAAATCAACCTTGAATATTCATTGGCAGGACTGATACTGAAGCTAAAGCTCCAGTGTTTCAGCACCTGATGAGAGGAACTGACTCACTGGAAGACTCTGATGCTGGGAAAGATTGAAGGCAAAAGGGGAAGGGGGTGGTAGAGGGTAAGATGGTTAGATCGTATCGATGACTCAATGGACATGAATCTGGGCAAACTCAGGAGATGGTGGAGGACAGGGGAGCCTTCTGTGCTGCAGTCCATGGGGTCACAAAGAGTCAGACACGACTTAGTGACTAAACAACAACAGTTATTTCACTGGCATTTCAGGAGGGAGAGAAGGTAAATTAGAAATGACGAACCAAACACTAAATTCTATATACTTCTATTTATATAAATTCTAAAACGGGCCAAAAATGAGCAGAATAAGCACTAAATAAGTTATTTAGCAATACAGAGCTAAACAGCAACAGTAACACAAGACAGCTAAAGGGAGTTGAAAGTGGTTGGGCACAGAGAGCAAAAACTGCTGAGTTTCAAAATGAATCTTGTAGATATATTTGATTCTTCTAAATGACGTTCATATTTAACCTAAAAATTATTTTTAAAATAATTATCAAGTGGTTCAGGGAAAGTAGGAGAGACAGAAAGCTAGCTCACCTTGATTGGCAAGTGCCATGTATGTGAAAACAAAAATCGGTTTTGCTCATTAAGATTATTTCAAAACTGACGGGGGGAAAGGTGAATGAAAGACTCCCATATGTGGCAGTACGATGGAAGAGATAGCCTCCCATTAGAAATCACCATGAAATTTGGGATATACAGCAAGCATCAGAATAAAAGAAGGGAATTCTGGAAAAGGGGAAAAAGAAAAGGAACTGAAACGAAAGTGGGGAGCCCATTCCACCAGCCCACCCAGGAGGAAGATGCAGCAGAAAGGCAGAGAAGTGGATTTCACCTGCTGAGTGGCGGATGGGAGGCGTGACCTCAAAGACAGGCAGTCAGAAGTGGAACCAAGCATCACAAAAATCTGGATCCTCTGGAAGCGGGGGAGAGCCACCAGCCATCAAAGGGACGTGGGAATTGGTCTGAGTGGCCCTCCACTCCTGTGGTGAGAAAGCCAGTGCTTCTGGGAATTTGAGGCCACAGGACTGACCTCACACAGGTTTGGGTCTAAAATTCACAAAGCATATGTGATCAGGGAAGCCCAAGGTTGAGACATTAGCTCAGAGTAGTCTCAGGTGTTTGCACCCAAAGTATCTCACAAAAGCAGACACAGACCCTCCTTGAGAAGAGCTTCCTCCCCTAGGCTCCCCAATATTCCCAGAGATGAAGATCAGCTAAATGGGTGCTCACAGTGACATACCACCCAACATCCGAGATGAAATTCACCGCGAGAGTCAGGGGCAAAATGTAAAGAAAACATTAGATCCTCAAGGACCTCAGAGGTTGCAGGTGTCAGATTCAGATTACAAAATAAGTGGACTTAAAATGCTTACAGAAATAAGCAGGAATGGAAAAGAATGCAATAAAAGATGGGGGCAAACCATGCAGAACTTTAAAAAATGTAACTCTTTACATTTAAAAGTTTAGCTGACATTAATCAGCAAATGAAATGGAGCTGAACAGGGAATTAAGGAACTGGAAAATGTCAGGGAAAAAATTACCCAGAATGGTCCCAAAGAGACAAAATGATGAAACCCGAAGACCAAGGTTAGGGGCCATGCCACATGGAACAATTCACTAATTCATCATGGCAGGAGGTTTAATGCACCTCTCACTAACTGCCAGACCAAGCAGGTACACACGATTAACAAGGATGGAGACAATCTGAACAGCATAATAACCATGAACTGATGGACACATGTGCTCTCTCTTGCCCTCAAAAATCAGAGAAACACATTATTTTCTAAAACACAGGGAACATTTACAGTATTTTTACCATGCGGATTCTGTATCAAATGGATCATGTAATTTGAATACAATGAAATAAAAAAATCAATAAAAGATCCTTAAAAATCCATATGTTAAGAAATTTTTAAAAATAAACTTCTTTTTTAAAAACGTTTCTGGCCCTGACACGAGACATGCCAGATCTTAGTTTACTGGCCAGGAACCAAACCGATGCCTCCTGCGGTGGGAGCGCCAAGTCTCAACCAGTGAACCGCCAGGGAAGCCCCAACATCCAAATAACCAACACACAAAAGAAAAAACCAGTGCAGAGTTACCAGTAAGCTCAAGCGTAAATGATCATGAAGATGCTACCAGCAAAACTGACCGCAGTTCCACACCCAGCCATGAAGGAGTTAGCAGGACCACCCTCAACCTCCCACGGTAAACAGCAGCTAGCGAACTGGACAGAGCAGATGCAAACGGCTGCTTTCAGCGTGGCAGAAAGGCAGGAGACACGTGGGCATGAGCCCTACCATCGCCAGCTCTGCCCAGAGGCGATTTACAGACCGCAGGCACTGGCAGGGGGCACTTGAACAGCTCGGCAAGGTCGATGAGTTGAGCAGGTGAAGGTCAAAGTTTGGGTAGGTGGCAGCAGCTGGAATGTGTGGCTCAGCGTCTGGAAGGGAGAGCGTTACCTGGTAACAGAGCTCCAGGAACCTGCGGGGGGTTCACTTGTCTCACCACTGCTGCTGTTTGGCAGCTCAGTCCTATCTGACTCTTTGCGACCCTACGGACTGTAGGCTGCCAGGCTGCGCTGTCCATGGGATTTCCCAGGGGAAGGGAGCCATTGCCTTCTCCAGAGGGTCTTTCCAACCCAGGGACTGGACCTGCATCTCCTGCACTGGCAGGCAGACTTATTACCGCTGAGCCATGAGGGAAACGCACAGACTACCAGTCCATGCCAACTGGTCCAAGCAAAGAAGACTGAATAATTCCCAAAGCTCAAAATCAGCAGACATCTGGGCTTCCACCAGTCAGAATACAATTCTTTTGATCTCTCCATCCCAGATTCCCAGCCACTCAGTAGAGACCCCAGATAAATCAAGTTTATTGTGGGCTTAACTATCCCTGGAGTGACATCTACCCAAAAGTAATTCTAGAAAAGCTGAAAATCAGGCCTTGACGGATCAAATAAGTCTTCAAACAATTTAACTGCCTAACAAAACAAAGCCAACATTCTTCATAGAAGAAAGCATAACTCAGATGCTCCACAATGTAGAAATGGCTCGAATTCAATTTTAAAAATGACTACACACATGCCAAGTTGCAGGAGAAAATGATCTATAACTATGAGAAAAATTCCGTAGGAATTTTTCTATACCCAAGAAATAGATTCAATAGTTTAAAATTTTAACCACCAAAAGAAAATCAGAAGACCTAGATACTTTTATAAGGGAGTTCTACCATACATACAAAAAACCCCAGATATTTCCAATGTTATACAAACTATGGAAGAGAACAAGAAAAAGAGGGAAACAGAAGGAGAAAGATTATATCCCTAACTCATTCACTGAGATTAAAATGACCTTGGTATCAAATTAGATACAGAAAATTTAAGAAATTAAGATTTAGACCAGTGTCCCTGATGAACATAAGATACAAAAGTTCAAAATCTAGTAAGAAAGTCAAACAGAAAATAAAAAGGATAATGTGATAGGTTTATTTCAGGAATACCAGTATGGTGATATAATGGCTTAACATTAGGATAGCTATTAATAAAATTCACCACATGTCAGATTAAAGGGGAAAATAGGTCAAGTGAAGTTCTCCACAGATAACTGAAGAAGCACTCAATAATTTTCAAAACCCATTTATGATAAAACTCTTGGCAATGCGAGGATAAAAGAAAACTTTAATCTTATAATGCGTGCGTGCTAAGTTGCTTCAGTTGTGTCTGACTATGCGGCCTCATGGACCGCAGCCCACCAGGCTCCTCTGTCCGAGGGATTCTCCAGGCGAGAACACTGGAGTGGGTTGCCATGCCCTCCTCCGGGGGATCTTCCCGACCCAGGGATTGAACTTGGGCCTTCTTATTGGCAGGTGGGTGCTTCCCCACTGAGCCACTGGGGAAGCCGATCTCATGGCACATACCTACTAAAAATCTACCCAGATACCATCCTTAACGTGAAATACTGGCCACCTTTTCTGTAAATTCAGGAACAAGTTCAGGATACCTACTATCACCACTTTTGTTTACCATTGTAGCAGAGGTTCTTGCCAGAGTGATAAGGCAGGAAGACAGAATAACAGTGGCAAAAGATGGGCTGGAATAGAATAAAACAAACTGTCATTATATGCAGACCATCTGCTTATCTACACGGAAATCAAGAGGATCCATAGACAAATTATTTGAATTAGCGGGAAGGGTCAGCAAAATTGCTAGGAACCAATCATGTTGGTATGCACTAGAGACAAAGAGTTTTAAAAGTATTTTTTAAGGTACCATTTAAAGAAAAAACAAAAGTACAAAGTACGTTTATGGGAATAAATGTAACAAAGGATACATCATATAGTATAGAAAATCTAAATAAATGAAGAACTATAATCTGTTCATAAAAAAGAAATTTCAATATCTTAAAAATGTGTATTTTCACCCAAATGAATCAAAACATTCAGATGTAACTTCAAACAAAATCAGGTGGGTTTTTGTGTGTGTGTGAAACTGGACAGATTGCTTCTAAGAATTTCTAAATAGTAAGATACTACCAATAACAAGCTTGAAGAAACACAGAAGGTAGAGAGCGTGTCTGATAACAAGACTTAATATAAAACTGAAGTAATTAACACAAGGTGGTTGGGACAAGTAAGTCACCACAGCTGTAACAGAAGGGACACCAGAAACAGGTCTGCACACACAGCCTTCTAACATCAGATAAAGGAGGCTCTGCAGACTGATGAGAAGAGAAAGGGGCGCAGAGAAAACTGGTGTCATGGACTGAATGCCTGTGTCCCCCAAAAGTCCTGTGTCCCCCAAAAGTCCTGTGTCGAAACCCTACCCTCCAGCGTGACAGCATTCGGAGGCGGCACTTGGGAGCCTCGTGACCTTAGAAAGCTCCAAGGGGACTTGCTTCCTGTCTCTGCTCCCAGCCCTGTGAAGACACAGAGTCAGCCATCTGCAGCCCAGAAGAGGGCTCTCCCCAGAACCTGGCCATGCTGTACCCTGACCACGCTGGTGCCCTGATCCTGGACTCCCAGCCTCAGAACTGTGAGAAAGTAGATTCTGCGGTTTGTAAGCCCCCAGTCTGTGCTGCTGTTCTCTTACAGCAGCCTGGACAGACTAAGACAACTGGCCCGTCATATGGAAAAATACACAGTGAGATTCCCTTTTATACCCAAACAGATTCCACATGGACTGAAGCTCTAAATGTGAATAATACAGTTTCAGAAGAAAACAAAACGTGTTCTCTCCATGCTCACCTTTAAGAAGGATTTCTAAGCCCATGGAAGATGCCAAAAGGAAAAGTCCAGGCATCAAAATACTATTAAAAGGAGAAGTCCACCCACGCAGCCATATGATCAACAAGGACTCATGAGCAGAACATGCAGAGAACAGACAAAGTCAAAGAGACACAAAAGGAAAAAAATGGGCAAAAAGATATGAACAGGCAAGATACTTATTTTGCCTTACAGGACAAGATACTCAACCACAACAGTAAGTAAGAAAGTGTTGTTTAAAACCACATCCATCAGGTCAACATTAAAATGTCTGCAACCCCAGATGCTGTGAGGATAGAACAGGAACTTAGGGATCATGGGGGAAAAGTTTGTTGGTTCAACCACTTTCAGAACAACAGGGCAATTTCTAGTAAGGCTGCAGACCCTGTGGCCAGCAGCTGCACAAGTGGAGATGTGCATGAGCCCAGGAGGCAAGAGGGAGGGAACGGAGACACCTAATTGTCCCCGGACCAGAGACCGATCAGCCACACAGAGCGCTGTCCCGACGTGAAAGTGGATGAAGCGTCCCGCGGAATCCAACAACTCGATTCAGAGAGGAGCAGGCAAATGTGCACGGTGAGGTCAGCCCACAGAGCCTCACGCCCTGGTGCACTGCCGAGAGCAGGGGAAACAACGGAGCTCTGAGAACGCTGACACTGAATTCAGGGTGGTGGGGACGCCCCAGGCCAGGGATCCAACCGACTGATGCTGAGGCCTCGGCGTGAAGCCCCAGCATGTCAGCACTGGGGACAGAGCCCTGCCTGCCTCTGTGGGCCGGTCTGCAGGGCGGCTAGGACAGGCCCTCCTCCTCCCACTGTGAGGATTAGGGGCGTGGGCCTCTGCGGCACAGCAGTGCGGCTCTGGGGGGGCTCATGGGCCCAGCGGGGGGCAGGAGTGGGGAGTGAGGCTGAAGAGGGGCCCTGGGTGCAAGTCCGCCTGCAGAACCTCCACAGCAGTGGGAAGACTCTCACCCCTTCCCTGCCCCACCCAGAGGCCCATGGCCACCAACACTTAGGGTGAACACAGCAGGTTCTCCTCTGCAGAAATGGGAGAAAACACCCTGGAAGCATGGGGCCCTCCATGTGGGTGTAGCCCTCCAGATTCTGGCACTGGGGGCACAGCTTGGCTCACAGCTGCCATCCCTTCACCTAAAGCGAACCTGCTGGCGGCATCCCCATGTCCCCCACAAGATGGTGGGAGCACATCCACTCCCCAGCAGGGCCCCTAAGATGAATGGGCCAAGGCCTACCACGTGCATGAGGGGAGTAACAGCTCCAGCATAAAATAAACCAGCAGAAAACAGGCCCTGTGAGAAAGAGAAAGCAACTCAACAAGCAATAAACCTCTCTCAACTTACTCAGAATGTTTCGAGAAGACACTGCATTTTCGAAACAAGAATAGGGTGCTACGAAATGGGAGCTCACAGAGACAAGGAAGATGGTGCTCTTAGTGATAAACTGTAGATGCTGAAACACAAAATTCCCCCAGAGAACTCCAAAATGAAGTCCAAAAATTGTCCAGAAAATAGGATATAAAGCATAAAGGAGACAGAATGAGAGAAAACACCAGAACACCAAAGATCAATGCATGAATTCAAGGAAGAAAACAGAAAAAAATGAAAGGGGAGAAGTGTGAACAGACGGAAGAACAAAGCCTGTGTTCCACTGAAAGGCCCCACTGAACACCAATAAACACAAAAACCCACACCGAACCTGTCCACGTGGCTGGTCAGGAATCCACAGATGAAGAGAGGATGCTAAGAGATCCAGGGAGGGAAGCTGAGTTGCTGACAAAGACTTCTCTTGAGCACCTGGATGCAGGTGCCAGGGACAAAGGCTTCAGCACGAGTTACTGACAAGGAGGGCCCCAGACGGAGCAGCGACCCAGTGAGAGGACAGAGCGAAGATGCTCTCAAGCAGCCAAGGACTCACCACCCTTTTCAGGAAGTCACACCAGGATGTGCTCCAGCAAAAGCAACACAGGAAGCCAAGAAAGCAGCCGCGCTGGGGCCCTTCAGAGAACTCCAGCCCAGGGGATGCAGAGAGCAGCAGGAAGGAGGCGGTTTCCGGGCAAGGATGCCAGGAAAGAGGGCACTCAGCAGAAGAGGGGAGTGACTGAGAAGCTGAGGCGAGGCCAAAGGAGTTGCACCCAGAAACCAGGGCGAGCTGCACTCTGCGCTGACCCGGGCCTGGAGCTGCCGCCCTCCCGGGTGTGGGTGTGGAGGCTCCTGGGGAGGAGGAGGACCAGCGAGGGAAAGCCGGGTAAGGGCTGCAGGCTGTGTGCGAGTGTGTGTGAGAGAGGGGGTGTGTGTGTGTGCATGCAAGTGTGTATGTGTGAGGGGTGTGTGTCAGAGTGTGTGTGTGAGAGAGGGTGTGTGAGTGGGGGTGTTTGTCAGTGTGTGAGAGAGGGTGTGTATGTGTGTGTAAGAGTGTGTGCGCGAGTGTGTGTATCGGAGGTGTCAGTGTGTATGAGAGAGGCTGTGTGTGTGAATGTGTACGTGTGGGGGTGTTTCTGTGAGAAAGAATGTATATGTGGGGGAGAGTGTGTGTGAGTGTGTGTGTGTGAGGGGGTGTGTATGAGTATGTATATGTGAGGGGGTGTTTGTGTGAGAGAGAATGTGGGTGTGTGGAAGAGAGTATGTGTGTGTGTGAATGTGAGACCGTGTGTGTATGTCTGAGTGTGTGTGTGTGAGGGGGTGTGTATGAGTGTTTAGGTGAGGGGGTGTTTCTGAGAGAAAGAATGTGTGTGTGGGGGAGAGTGTGCGTGTATATGAGTAGGTATGTGTGAGAGTGTGTGAGAGAGAATGTGAGTGTGTGTGAGTGTGTGTGTGTGAGGGGTGTGTATGAGTGTGTATATGTGAGGGGGTGTTTCTGTGAGAGAGAATGTGGGTGTGTGGAAGACAGTGTGTGTGTGTGTGTCTGAGTGTGTGTGTGAGGGGGTGTGTGAGAGAATGTGAGTGTGAGAGAATGTGAGTGTGTGTGTGTGACCGTGTGAAAGCGACTGTATGTCTCCGGGTAGCCCTCCAGTCTGCCCAAGCGCGACGGGGAGCAGAGTAACGAGTGAGACCCAGCGCCCCAGGAGCCCTGACAGGGCAGGAGCGGCAGGGCTGCCGCCCCGCCCACTGGCGCCCTGTGGGGGCGGGGCGTGAGGCGGCCGGGGGCGGGGCGTGGAGTGGGCGGGGCCGGGCGGGGCGGGGCTCGGCCCAGAGCTGAGCCGGGATTAGGAGAGTAAATCCCAGGGATAGAGAGGGGCGGTCGGTGTGTCCCGCTCCGTCCGGTGGCACCTACGAGGCTGCCAGGGGGCCGGGCAGGGGTGGGGAACCAGCTCGGGTGGTGTGGGTAGGGGAGCCAAAGCTCGCAGGGGGGCTGGGGGAAACGCAGAGGGCTCAGGAGGCTCGGGCTCCGCTGACTGCTGACCTTGAGAGTGCCCTCCCCTCTCCAACGTCTCCAACACAGCGGCCCCCTCACCGAGGCCCGGAGGCGCTAGGCCGGGATCTCTGGGGGAGCCTGGGGGTCACGGCTGCGCCAGAAGCCAGGGTCCTGGCGGTGCTCCGGAGTTCAACGGCAAACGTGCTCGAGTAGGTGGGGCAGGAAGCACGGGCCTGCCAGTCGCCCCATCTGCCATCTTGCCCTCCCCCCACCCTGGGCTGCCTCTGTTGGTGGCGCCAGGTGGGAAGGGTCCCCTCAGCTAAGGGGACAGCCCAGCGGCCTGCCCGTGTCCCTGGGCACCCCGGCGCGGAGAGCCTGGGGGAGGGCATGGCCCTCAGAGTTCTCAGAGGGGCGCCTGGCTGTGGGTCCAGGAGGCACACTGGGTAGGCGCGGGGAGCCCGGGCCTGTGGGCCTAAAAATACTGAGTGGAGAGCGCTCTGGGGAGCACCCGGGACTGGGCACGGGGGTGACCCCAGCCAGCCGCTCTCCATCCCAGCAGAGGCGGCCCAGGCCCCTCCAGGCTCGGAAGGGTCTCAGGCCTGAAGGACTAAAGGCCAGGGTGGGGTTCCCGGCCGCCAGGCAGCAGGACCTGCTCACCCACCTTGGCTGGCCTATTTGAGCTGAAGGGGCCTGCTCCTGAGGCTGGGCACCCCCATCTCCACCTCCCACTCAGGTCTGTCTCCCCATTCCTGGTCCCTCCCCCAACCCCGTCCCACCTCCGCAGGGGCCCACTTTCCTGCTCTGCTTCCAAAGGAGGCGGTCAGTCCTGGGTCAGCAGCGGTGAGACCCAGGGACTAAAGGGGGCCGAAGTTGCTGGG
This sequence comes from Oryx dammah, assembly GCF_014754425.2. Classification (NCBI taxonomy): domain Eukaryota; kingdom Metazoa; phylum Chordata; class Mammalia; order Artiodactyla; family Bovidae; genus Oryx; species Oryx dammah. Next base: position 117,646,206 of record NW_024070212.1, read on the forward strand.
TGGGGCCCCTCCGCCCGGTGTGTCCGGTGTGCCTCCCAGCTTGGCTGCACGCCAGCCTCCACCTGGCTGTGTGTGGCCGGCCCCGCGGGAGGTCGCAGGAGGGCGGTCTGTGGGAGGACACGAAGGAGAGGCAGCGCCCGTGGCGGGCAGCCGCAAGCCCTCCTCAGGAGCCTGACTCCACACCGGACGCTCCGGCTCCCTGTGGACCACACCCCGCGGACAGCCCTCCGCCACCCTCAGCTCCAGGCCCAGCACGGGATGAGCTCCGAGTCCCCGCCCTGGCTGGGACCCGGCTCCTTCAGCAGCCTTCACAGCCCCGGAAGCAGACTGTCCCCGTTCACTCCATCTCCCTCAGTGGCCTCTTTGCAACGGCCAGCCCCAGAAAGTTCCTGAGCCTTGACCGCAGTCGAGCGCAGACCTGAGCCCTGACCCGGCCCGCAGCATCCTCCACCCTACGCTGCAGACGCTGCAGGCGCCGCCCCCGCCTCACTCCGGACCCCCGCGCCCCGCGGCGTCAGCCGGGGCGAGTGGCCAACCACACCTGCAAAATGGCCGCCGCAGGTACGGCCCCCGCCCCCACTCCAGACCCCAGCGGCTCGCTCAGGGGGATGGGCACGCGTCCCGGTAAAGGCCCCCCTTACAGCCCGAGAGCGGGGTGGGGGGCGGGGAGGCGGAGGCGGCGGTGCTGCAGAAGCGCGCGGGGCGACTCCCCGGGGTTAGGACGCAGACGGCCCTGCGCGCACGGGCCTCCCCGCACCACCGCCTCCCCGCAGCCGCCGGGGCCAGCCAGCCTTTTGCCCTAAAGGTCTTCTACCCCAGCAACGCTGGCATCCCCGGGAGGGGCGGCCGCCTGCGGTGGGGTCCGCGGATCTCGGCGGGAGAGCCCCAATCCCCGGGAACGTGGGCGCGCATCGCGCCCGCGCCCGGCGGGCCCCATGACTCGGCATTCCCTCCTTCCCTCCCCCTCCCCGCCCTGCGGCCCGCGGTCCCCCCCGCCCACCCAGCGCCCGGCAGACGGCTGACCCTCCCTCCCCTCCCGGATGCTGTCCGGGGCCCTCTCCGAGCGCGAGAGATGCCTGCTGGGTTTGCGGGAGAGCTAGGGAGGGAGGCGGCTTAAAGGACGAGCCAAAGGGGCTGCGCGGCGGCGCCCCTGTCACCCGAGCCCCCGTGCCCGGGGAGCGTCTCCAGCCGAGACGTCGCGGTCCCGCAGCCCCCTCCCCTCCTGCCGCCGGGCCACACCTGTTACTGGGGCGCTGGCTGCATGGATGCAAGCCGTGTCCGCAGGGGGGCCCTCCCAAACCGTGAGGCTTTCTGGAAGGGAGAAGGGGTCTCTTGGGAGGAGCACGCGACGTGGGTTGAGCGCTGGGCAGTCCCGGCGGCGCGCACCAAGCCGGCGGCCACCCCTCCTGCCGCAGCCCCCGCCCCCCCGCCTTCTCGCCCGTTTTGCTCTCCGCTCCAACATCCGCCCTCCCCCACCGCGGGGACCAGGGCCTCTGCCTGCGCCCCGCCGCCCAGGACACCCTCCCCTCCGGCCGGGCCGCGCCAGCCGCGCCCCCTCCCGCGTGCCCCTTCCGCCTTTCTCCTTTTTGTTCCATCCCTCCCCTCCCCCGCCGGTGCAGTTCCAGCCCGGGCCGCATCCCGGGTGTCGGCTCCAGCCCGGGCGAGTGGAAGATCGGGGAAGCTGAGAGGGTTTATCGAGATGCTGCCTGCGCCCTCCCCGCAGCGACCTCGCCCGCGCCAGACCAGCGTCCCCCTGCAGCCGGGGCCGCAACCAAACGGCCTCTCCAGAGGGCCGTGCCTCTCTGCGCAAGAAGGGCGGACACCCCTGAATTTGCCCCATTGTTCTCCGCAGGGACGGGGGAGGGCCGGGGGAAGGGAAGGGGCCGCGCCGAGGGCTCCGGGCGCAAGCTCCCCGCTCGGGGAGCGCTGGACGCAGGTGCGGGATGCGGCCCTGGAGGCCCGGCGAGCCGCGGCCCTACCTCTCCGGCGTCACTGGCGGCGGCCGCGCGGCATTAGCACCGGCAGGGGCGCGGGTCCCAAGCGAGCGCAGAGCGGCTGCTGCTCCCGGGCTGCGCTGGGCGCTCTGACGGCGGCACCGCGTGACGGCTGCGGGCCCCCGGCCCGGCCCGCCCCGCGCCCCTCCCGCCGCGCTGGTTGGCTGCGCGCGGCGCCCGAGCCCCAGCCACCAGCTGGTTTGTCGCGCGGGGAGAGGGACGGGCGTCGCGGCCGCCGCGGGGCCGGAGGGGGCTGGGGCCGGAGGGGGCTGGGGCCTGGGTGTGACATCACCGCTGACGGGCGGCGCCCTGGTGGGGAGGTGGGGGCCCGACAGCGCAGCCGGGACGCTCCGCCCACTCCTCTAGCGCAACCCCAGCTCACGGGGCAACCCCGAGGCCCCGCGACCATCCACCTGCATTTGCCAGCGTGCCCCGCGCGCCTGGCCCTCCCCAGCTCGGAGCCGTTTCGCGTGAAACCACTAAGTCCATACCTGCCCCACCCGCGATGCTGGCAGCACAAACGCGTCGACGATAAGAGACAAACTCGGGTGGGCTCCTCGCTCGGGGAGGGGGCGTGGGGTGTAGGCGGTGTGGGGACACGGACTCCAAGGTGCAACAGGTGGGTTTTTCGGTCGCGCCTGGCGTTTGGCCAGAGCATCGCAGGCAGCCCTCAGCGCGGGGATGATGCAACCGGCTGGCCAGCGGGCATGCAGCCTCTCCTCCCGGCATGCCTCGGGGGGAGACCCCCACCATCCTCTGGCCCTCACGCCTCCGTCCCCACACCCTGTTTCTCCAGCTCAGCTCGTTGAGACCAAGTCACTGGCGGCCCTCTGTCCACACCCGCAAACCCCAGCCTTCGTCAGCCCCCCAGCTGGAAATCAGGTCACCAGGGACGGACTGGCATCTCTGCCTGCCACCGGCCTCCATCCGCAGCCCCACCGCTGGGCAGTTTTGGCAAAGCCTCGGGCCAGCTCACCCACCGGAACTGCGGTGACGTCATGCCGCCCCTTCCCACGCAGCCCCTGGCGCCTGCACCCTTCATCCTAGGCCAAGCCTCTGCGGCGTCCAGCAGGTGCCAGGCGCTACCCCAAGGGTTTGCTCCGTTAGCCATTTAATCCTCACCCCGCGCATAAGGGAGATGCTTCACCTTCACGTGCAGCGTCCGTGGGGCCTGAGCCTTGAAAGTGGCAAGGGCGCGGGCACGTACAACCATCCTACCCTCCAAAGCCCCAGAGAGCCTCTGTTTCCTGGAACTACCTGCATAAAAGAGGAATTATTGCTCTTCCAAATTTTTGGTGGAAACAGCAGAACTCTGTGGGCCCCAAGGAGGTGAATCTTTTATCGCTCCCTCTGTTTCATACTTATCCCTCTGGTCAAGTGCTCTATTTCTTGAGCTAAATCTGGCATGTTTCTAGGAGTGAATGAATTAATTAATCCATTTCACTGCGATTTTAGAATATTCTTATATCTACTGCTTTGAACCTTTAAACCATAGCTTTGTAACCCTTCTAAATTTCTGACCTTTTTAAAGCCACAGAGTTCCTCCTACATCACTGCCTTAGCTGGGCCTCACAAAATCTGGATGAGCAATGTTTTCATTTTCTTCAGATCTGAATATTTCTTTTTAAAATATTTATTTATTTGGCTGCACCGGGTAAATTTGACAGGTTCAGAATGAAGGTCAAGGAGTCTCCCTGTTTCAGGCTGGAGGTTGCTGCTCTTCTTCCTTCCTGCAGACAGGTTTTGAAATGATCAGACCCGTGTAACAGAAATGTCCACAGCATAAAAAACTTCCTTGCTTTCACCTCATTGCATTGTGGAAAGGAGGCCACTCTCAGAGACTGGGCGCCACACACAGCTTGCGATCTAAATAATGGTAAAGTGATCCCACACCTTGAATAAATTTTCTGGAACGCAAGGATGGTTCAGTATTAAGGACTCCGCCAGTATAATCTACCATTCTAGTAAGTCAAAGAATAAAAAGAAATAGGATTATTTTAGATGTTGAAAGGCTTTTGACCAAAGGGCCACCCACTTTTTGGTTAAAAAGCAATCACACCCTTTGGGGAAAAGATGCCTTCTTCTTTCACTTGAGGAAAAGCAACCCTTCAGGGTCTTGGAGGATAAGAGTCTAGCCAGAATTAGTGTCTGGCTTCATTCTTCATCAGCTGTGTGACTCCTGGCAAGTCCACCAGCACCTGTGTCTGTCACCTCTCCTGCAGGTGGGATAAGAACAATGCCAACCTCAAAAGGCAGTGGTGAGGATTCGTGTGTGCAGTGCTGGGTCCGGGGCTGGGCACACAGCAAGCCCAGTACAAACAGCAGCTGTAATGGTGAAGCAGCAAAAGAATTCCCATTTAAAGAGGGTGGTGCACTATTGTCTCTGGTTTATTTAGAAGTATCAGCCAATGCAATTATAAAGGAGGAAAAAAGGTTAAAACATTGAAGCAAAAAAGAAACAAAATTATCAATATTTGCAGATGATGTAATTCTCTACTAAGAAAATTTCAGAGATGAGTGAAAAGCTATGGGAAGCAGTATGTTAATGGGAAGGTAAGAAAAATTATCACCAAGAAGACAACAGTTTCCATAAACACAGACCATAACCAGTTAGAGCTTATAATGGAAGAATCCAACCGCAACAGTACTAAGGAAGGCAAAATGCCTGGAAATAACAGGAAATGTGCAGGCTTCTTGTTTATAAAGAAAGTATATAGGAAAACTTTGAAAATCCATGAAAAGAGATCAATTAATGGAAAAGCATTATCTACTCTTGGAAAGGAAGAATTACATTGTTTAAGGTCCTGCTGCTGTTGCTGCTGCTGCTAAGTCGCTTCAGTCATGTCCGACTCTGTGCGACCCCATAGACCCCATAGCTCACAAGGCTCCCCCGTCCCTGGGATTCTCCAGGCAAGAACACTGGAGTAGGTTGCCATTTCCTTCTCCAGCTTAAGGTCCAGTTTTCCCTAAATTATGAGACTGCTGTGCTGCCTACTGCGCTAAGAGGGCAGGTCAGTTTTTCTAAATTAAAGCTACACATTTGTTGCAATCTCAAGTTAAAGAAAAAGCAAATGTGAAAGACTAGTGAGGTAGTTTGTTAGAAAGAAAAAGAGTGAAGAGAATTTGCCCAATTAGGTATTAAAACATATCATGAAATTCTAATAATTAAAAAGATGCCAATATTAAAGGAAATAGATCAAACATTTATGATAAAGGCATCATTTCAAAAAATCTAAAGAAAATATATGATTTTTATAACTGGTGCAGGATAATATAGGAAATATATAAAGTTGGATCCCCCCTGACACAACATCACGATAGATTCCAATGAGGTAAACATTTATCTGTAACAATGACATTTTAGGAGACAAGAATGCAGTGTGAATGGATGCACTCAGCATCTCAGTGTGGAGAAACCAGGAAACCTAAGCTGATTGCTCCAAAGAAGACAGAAGGACTACATAAAAATTAAGCATCAACTAATAAAAATAATAATTTTAAAAAACAAACATCTACATGGCCCAAACATCATAAACAAAGCCAAGAGGCCAACCCCACCCTGGAAAAATATTTCAAAACATATGATGATGAAAGGAACTTCCTAAAGGGGTAAAAAGCTTATGTAAACTAATAGCAAAAATTGTAAGTAACCAGCAGAGAAATGGCCAGGAACTATGAGGGGATGAAGGGACAGTACAGAAAGAAAGCTGCTCAATAAGCGAAGAGAGTCCTACCTAGAGAAATGCGGGTCAAAACAGTGCAATATTTTTCCTGCCCTAGCGCACTGTCCAAAACGTAAATGTTGGGTGACACGTGTGTGATGAGGGAGTGGGGAGATGAGCTCTCCGCACTGTGGCTGTGGTTGGCATCAACTGTGTGATTTCCTTGAATGTGTCTGCATTTAAGGTGCCTCAGTGTTCTTGCCTGGACGGCAAGAGCCGTCTGTGGGGTCGCACAGAGTCGGACACAACTGAAGCGACTTAGCAGCAGCAGCAGCAACAGCAGTTCCTTGATTCAGTAATCCCATGGCTAGAAATTTGCCTACAGTATCTACATATGAAAATTTCCCCCAAGAAACAAGATAAGCAAGGGGTTCACCCATGGGCACTGGCTAAATGCATCAGGGTGAACAGGAGAGATTTCTCTGATGCTACTGAAAAGAATGTCTTAGAAGTTAAGCGCTGACGTGGAAAGATCAGCAAGATGTTTGTTAAATTATTTAAAAGGAGCACAGGAGAGTGTGCATAATATACCCCACCAATCATAAGAAGCTGTTAGCAGGGTTTGCCATGGTGGAGGCTACTGGTGGGGACGGAAGCCAAGGATACATTCATATATATATTCTTATATATGTAGTTTGAATGCTCTCATCATATTTAGGTATATTTTTGTAGGTCAATGGCACTACCTAAGAGTAGACATTAAGACCTATTTTCATTTTTCACTTTTTGGAATACCATTCGCAATACTAATAAGTATTACATTAAATTGTTTAAGTTTTAAAAATCTTATCAAAGCTGTAGACTTCCATAAGGCTGAGAAACATAGAAAGACTCCAGTTCATCTTGTTATATATAACGAGTTTTATATAACTCATTAAGTTATATAAAATTGCTGATGCTCAGCTAGTTTTGACCATGAAAAATAGTAATTTAAAATGGTTTAGCCTTATAAGAATGTTGTAGAAAAAAATATATCACAAAGTTCAAAAGACACAAACCAAGTCCTTGCAAAGAGGAAAGAAAAACAACCCAGGTGTCACAAACCAAAAGGGAACTACAAACTGTGGTGGTGGTTACACCCAGGTGAGCTGCTACAGTGGGCGGCGATGGCAATGTCTGGACAGCAGTGGGGCGGGTGCAGAGGGACCAGAGGGGTCAGGTGGATAAGGGGTCCAGCTGAGGGAGCTCTGTGGGCAGGATGGAAGGCCAGGAAAACAACTGTCCAACACGGGTCATCCTTGGGGCCTGACCCTACTTCAGTCCTCTGAGCAAAGTTGGGAAGAAAAGGGTTGGGCTGGGGCTCCTGCCTGGCGGGCAACCAAAATCTAGGCGAAGTCATGGCTCATCAGAAAAGCCATGGGTCGGTAGTGGGGTTGGGGAAGCAGGGAGCTAGGTGGAGCCTGTGACCTGTGCTTGAGAAGGATCCCTGAAATTTCAGAAGGAGGAATAGAGTATTGAAACAATATTTGCAGAAGTACTGGCTTAGACTTTTACAGAATTGTAGATAGAAGTGCTTAGTGAGGAAAGTAGGAAAAAGAAGACCAAATCTGCAGAAACCAGAGACAATAAATGAATGATGGAGTCAAAAGACAAGTTACCTGAAAAGAAGCCACAGTCGGGGGTTGGGACGGGGCAGATGCGCGGCTACGGAGCTAGGTGGGAGCCCTGGAGGCGTCTGAGGGGACACGTGGAATTTGAACTGCTGCACTGTCTCAACCCGGGCCTCGTCTGCCCAAGCCCTCTGCCGCGCAAGGACCACAAACCATCTGCTTTTCTTACGGTCCAGGCCCTCGAGACCCCGCCCCGCTGGAGGCCCTGCTCACTGGAGGCCCGCCCATTGGAGGTGCAGTCTGGTTGCCTTAGCAACCCCCCGCGGCCGAGTTCCGGGCTTGGCGTGCCGCAGGGGAACGCGGTTGCCACAGCAACGGTGGGGCGTGTCCGGCCTGGCACTGGGAGCGGAGCGTTCATCCCCGCAGACGCAGATGCTGTTGCTCCTGAGACTAGAGGGCCCTTGGGGTACCGAGCCAGACGCGGAAGTGAGGCCAGTTCGCGGGGGGGCTCTGTGGGCTCCAGCTGCCTCGCGGTGGGGTTCCAGATCCAACACCGCAAGGCTGTTAGCGGCACTTTCAGTTCAGTTCAGTCGCTCAGTCGTGTCCGACTCTTTGTGACCCCATGGACTGCAGCACGCCAGGCCTCCCTGTCCATCACCCACTCCCAGAGCTTGCTCCAACTCATGTCCATGGAGACAGTGAGTGGAAACTGAGGCCAGAAGGGGAAAGACTTGCTCCAAGTCAAAATGCTGGTGTCCAGGCAGGATCCTGCCAGTCCAGCCAGGACCGTTTTCTTCCCAACATTGGCTGCAGCATGTCCAGGCCCCAGGGTGACCTGTGCGTCCGTTTCCCCGATCTAGAGCATCCGTGTCCACAGAGCGCTCCTATCTGGTGGAAGCCCACCTGGCCCCTGTTGATCCCCTGGAAGCCTCTGCCCCGCTCCACCACGCCCCACCCGAAGTCATGCTCTCTCTCCAGTTTCTGCAGCCTTCCCATCCTCCAGAGTCCTATCTGGAAGCCCCTCCATACAGCCTTCTGCCTTCCCCCACCCCACCCTGGGATGAAACCTCTCCCCGCTCCGAGCTCTCACTTGCTTCATCCTCAGAGGGTCTCATGTGGTTGTGTTTAAAGTGGACCCATTGCCCTCCTTGGGGTTCAGGGAAGAGCAAAGCCAGTGTGTCCACACTCAGGTGTGTAAATTGTCTGAGAACCAGGCTGTCTGGTGCATCCCACGCAGGAGAACACGACGGACACCCCAGGCTGGTGGCAACACCCATGCCAGCACCCAGGGACCTCAGCGATGGTGCAGACGACTCCTGCGGGGCTGCTGGGATGGGGTAGAGACCAGACACCGGCCACTGGCCTGAGTGCTGGGAGAGGCCCAGCAGAGACCCGTCACACACTCAGCACAGGCAGGGGCTGGAGTCCAGAACTGGCTGGAGACTGCAGTCCCAGGGCTGGACTCTGCAGCAGGCTGAGCCCAGGGCGGCCCGAGGCTGAGCACGCGCGGACACAGAGTGGCAGTCAGGCAGAGTCTCGGGCCCATGTTCCGACACCACTCCAGGCGCAAGTGATCTGGGCCCAGCCAACCTTTGTGTCACAATGCAGAACTTGCAAAGTGCGTCTTTGTGAATATCTGTGAATGTCTGAGCTCCTTACACACAGACCCCTTTGCACAGGGAGGCACAATTGTCAACTCCACTTTGCAGATGAAGAAACTGAGGCTGAGAGACTTGGAAAGGCCCTGGGGGTTCCAGGTGCCTGTGGTCAGCCTGAGCCAGACCCCTGACTGAGCACTCTTTCCACGACTCCAGTAGCTTCTCTGGGGCCAGGCAGCCCCTGAGGGGGTGGGAGGAAGCAGGCTCATAGGGTGACCGCCTACGCCTGGCATTGTTAATGGAGGCTCTGCTTAGCTGGACCCACGAGCGCCTCCCCTGGAACTGGGGCAAGGCTGGGGTACAGCCCAGGAGTCTGAATCTGCAGGAACGCACCTGCACCCCGCATCCTCAACCCCATGTCGCTACAGATCACGGGGAGGAAGGCTCAGTGTCGTCAGACTTTATGGAGAAGGGAACCGACCTGCAAGGTAGAGGCAGTGCTGAGTCCCAGACCTTGAACCTAGAGCAGAGCTGAGGGACCCCCAGCCCGTGGGAGAGGAGGCAGGCGAGGCCCCCGGGCTTCGGGCTTGAGAGGCCTGGGGGGACCTGCCCTGCGTGTGGACAGCTCTGTGGGCGCTGTGCGTGGGGCTCTGGCGGCAAGCTGCTGACTCAGTGTCTGGCCTGCAGCAGCTGGCAGCCGGGCCGCTGGGCTGGGCCAGAGCCCATTGTAGGGGACCACGTCCACAGGCCAGCTGCTGCTGGCCGCTCCCTCCGTGACCCAGAGTAGGAGGAGATGCTGACCTTTTAAAGGTCAATCAAAACCCCCAGCACCCCACACTGGCCCCTCCACTGTGCACCTGCAAAGACCCCACAGGCTCTGAGCTATGTCTGGGCTTTGGGGGCGAGGGCACAGGAAGGGGATCCCTCTCTGTGTCCTGAGCATGTTACTCCTTGGGAGGGCTGCTCATCAGGGCCTCCTGCTGCCCACCACAGGTTGGGGTGGGAAGGTTGGGACTCGCCAGTGGAGCGGCAGGGATTCTGCCAGCCTGCTCCTAAAGCCGGGGAGGGGCGGGGGCTACAGCAGGTGCTCTGGGGCTCAGGTGAGGGTGTCCCGCCTGCTGCTAGATGCTGGCGGGGGCGGGGAGACACTGTCCTGCCCAGGGCAACTTTGCAGCCTTAGAGAAGACAGAGCCGTCCTCAGGAACTTTCTGCCAAGTGGGAAGGGCTGCCGTGGCAATGTCCCGGGGTGTATAGGGCACCCTGAACCCCTGCTTCTCCACACTGTCCCTGGAGGCTGATGGCTCTGGGCTCTGCTTTAGTTCTGCAGGAGGTGAAAGGGCAGGAAGAGAGGGTGAGCTGAACGGCAGCAGGTTTCCCTGGTGTCTCCTTTTCAGAATGCCCACGTGGGACGCGGGCTGCCACCCGTGCCGAGGACTCTGATTCCCTCGCCAGGTTCTGGTGTGGAACCTCCCTGTGACCCCAGAACTGGCAAAGACGCCCAACGCCACTGCCTCCTGGGACTCCCTCCCTCAGGGGGTGCTTAACCCTGCCACCCACCAGAATAAACAGCTCTTCATGAACTGTCCGCTACGGCTGCCTCAGAGAGTTTCCTGCCGGAACCCTCACCAACGCAGGCTGTGGCGTGCTTAGTCGCTCAGCCGTGCCGACTCTGTGCCCCACGGACTGTAGCCCGCCAGGGCCCTCTGTCCATGGAGTTCTCCAGGCAAGAATACTATGTGGGTTACCATTTCCTTCTCCAGGAGATCTCCCCGACCCAGGGATCAAAGCTGCGTCTCCTGCATTGCAGGTGAATTTGCTTACCACTGAGTCGCTGGGGAAGCCCAGATAATGACTAACAATAACCAAATGCAACAGAGAGTACAAGAAAGAGGTTAAGGTGAAACCTGATGTTACGAAACAGAAAGTAAACAATTTTTAGAAAGAAAAAAGGTGATTGGTTCTTTGAAAATGAGAAGAAAATATAACTACAGAAAAAATGTTTAAAATGCAACATTTATATAAAAAGTGAAAATCTAAATAAAATCGATAGCTTACTAAGAAAATATTACCCCACCAAGACTTTCTCATAAGGCATTATAGACTGGATGCTTATGCCCCAACAAATTCATATGGTGAAACTGTAACCACCACATAAAGTGGTGTTAGGAGGTGGGGCCTTGGGCAGGTGACTGTGGCCAGAGGGTGGAGCCCTCACAAAGGGGGTTAGTGCCTGAGAAGAGAGACCCCCGGGGGCCCCCCACCTCCCAGCACGTGAGGACACGGAGCGGTCAGGCATCTGTGAGCTGGAGACAGACCTCGCCAGACACCAGATCTGCTGGCGCTTTGGCCATGGACTTCTAGCCTCCAGAACCATGAGAAGTAAGTGCCTGCTGTTTACAAGCCCGCGGCCTGCGGTGCCCTGTCACAGCAGCCGGAGAGGCCTGAGACGCAGGGAGAGAAGCCCTGAGCGGTCCAGTCACGCGGGGGGAGGGCAGACACAGCAGACGACCCGACTTCCCTCACACAGGCTCGGGGGCAAGTCCTCCCAGCTCCTCCAGGAATGTCAGGCGTGTTATTTATAATGATCTAAAGCAGAACAAATAGGGGCCATCCCTGGTTTGCTCTCTGAAGGTAACACAGGCCTGAACAGCAGCACGAAAGGGAGACTAACGAGGAACATTGCTTTCTCATGTAAGTGCAGAAATCCTAGGTGGCGCTGAATAGTACCGTTGTCTTGACCATGTGGAATTTGTTCCAAGAATGAAAGGATGGTTCAATATTCGGAAATCTTACAGTGAAATTCATTGCGTTAATTGTATAAAATAGGAATCATGGTATATTGATCAATGCTAAAAATACATTTGATAAAATTCAACAGTTACTCCTGATATACATTCTTATACTCAGAATAGCATGACTCTTCCTAACCTCAGAAATAAATCAATCAAATCTTAACATCAAACACAGCCTCCACAACTCTCAAACATGGTGTGTGCGTGTTCACTCAGCCGTGCCTAGCTCTCTGCGACCCCATGGCCTATTAGCCCACCGGGCTCCTCTGTCCCCAGGATTCCCCAGGCAAGAACACTGGAGTGGGTTGCCATTTCCTACTCCTGGGGATCTCCCCAACCCAGGGACTGAACCCATGTCTCTTGCATCTCCAGCGTTAGCAGGCAGATTCTCTGCCACTGGGCCACCTGGGAAGAACCTCAAACATGGTACCCTACTCTGTTTTCAAAGTGACGTTTACATGTCCCTGAACTTGTTTTACTTGTTTTATTTTTTCTTTTTTAAATTATGAAAATATGATAACACGTTTACAGGAGACTTGGAAAATACAGAACAAAGTCATGCATAGTTCTAGTCTATATTGAAATTGTTTGTTTTGTTTATTTTCTTGTTTACTTCATCTCTTCCATGGTTGAGGATTTCGTTTGCCTTGTTCATGGTTGTACACCCAGAATCAAGAACAGTGCCTGGCACGAAGCACAGGCCAAAAAATATTTGATGAATGGCTGAATAAATGAATAAATAAATATTTGGAGGAACAACTCAACATATTTCCAGAAAGGTTAAAAATCAAACAAGGATGGATGGTATTGCTGCTCAAGTTCAGTATGATTATGATTCTTCTATTCCACGTGAAGACGAGAGAAAGCGAATGCCAGACCTGTGTGTGGAAATCAAGAAAGTTACACTGTTCAGATGAGATATTTTCACTACTTAGAAAATTTAAGAAAACAAACAAGGAATTTAGTAAGGTGGCCATGTGGCAAATCAACCAGAAAAAGCTCCAGCTGTAAATGTGAGCGAACGCAGTGGTGAGAAGGCGTCTCTGGGAGAAAGGCAGATGACTAGCAGACACGGAAAACGCTAGAAAAGGTGCTCAACCGGAAGCCACAGTTACGGCAGTAATGACAGCACACCCTTCGTTCAATCCTATGAGCACCCAGTCTGCGCAGCCCCAGCGGCCCCGCTCAGGGGCTGTGGTTCGGAAGGCGAGTGATGACACTCGGTGTGTCACCAAGAGGACACACACAAGGACAGTCATCACGGAACTGCTCGACACCCCAGAATGAGAAGCCCCTGAGTGCACCCGCGGACGAGTGGGTAAATGACGTGTGCTGTGCTCCCGAAGAAAGTGCGCCCAGGCGGGGTGAACGGGCCAGACCTGTGCACAGTTGCATGGATCAACCCCCAAACACGCTGCGTCAAAGAGGCAAACGGCCAGTGTTGGCCAAGCGCATGTGTCTACACAAGACGCTTACCCATTGTTTACCGTCCACACGGACAGAGTCAAATGATGGAGGCACACGTTCAGTTCTACTGACCTTGGAGTCGAGTTTCTCTGGGGAGGGAGGAAGGAGAATGGGATGAGGGAAGGGTCATTAGAAGCTTCGACTGTCTGTGAGATATTCATGGCTTTGCTCATTAATGAGGTGTGGATTTACACACAGTGAATGGTCAGATGTGTGCCAGTCGGTTTCCACAAATACGCAGCAAGCCAGGCCCCCTCCCGCCTCTCCCAAAGGTTCTCACGTGTCCCTCCCCAGATGCGACCTCAGAGCTGATATCTGTCAGAGGTTCCTTTGCTGATTCGAGAATCTCAGTAAATGGAATCAACTCTTCCATGTCTGGATGGTTCCAGCACAGTATTTCTGAGCTTCACCCACGCTGTTAAGGTATCAGCAGGCTCTCTCTTGTCACTGTTGAGTAGGGATCCCTTCTGTAGCTATGCGGAAGTTTGTTTGCCAGAGTCCTGCTGACAAACATCTGGGTTTCTAGTCTCTGACTAATATTAATAAAGCTTGGACATTCTTGTACAAGGCTTTGGAGAGGACATATATTTTTAGTTTCTCTTGAAACTAAAGGGAAAATGCTGAGTCATAGAAAAAAATGTGTGTGTGTGTGTCTGTATATATATATAGACACTATGTCAAAGCCTTTGACTGTGTGGATCACAATAAACTGTGGAAAATTCTGAAAGAGATGGGAATACCAGACCACCTGATCTGCCTCTTGAGAAATCTGTATGCAGGTCAGGGAGCAACAGTTAGAACTGGACATGGAACAACAGACTGGTTCCAAATAGGAAAAGGAGTACGTCAAGGCTGTATATTGTCACCCTGCTTATTTAACTTATATGCAGAGTACATCGTGAGAAATGCTGGGTTGGAAGAAACACAAGCTGGAATCAAGATTGCCGGGAGAAATATCAATAACCTCAGATATGCAGATGACACCACCCTTATGGCAGAAAGTGAAGAGGAACTAAAAAGCCTCTTGATGAAAGTGAAAAAGGAGAGTGAAAAACTTGGCTTAAAGCTGAACATTCAGAAAATGAAGATCATGGCATCTGGTCCCATCACTTCATGGGAAATAGATGGGGAAACAGTAGAAACAGTGTCAGACTTTATTTTTTTGGGCTCCAAAATCACTGCAGATGGTGACTGCAGCCATGAAATTAAAAGATGCTTACTCCTTGGAAGAAAAGTTATGACCAACCTAGATAGTATATTCAAAAGCAGAGACATTACTTTGCCAACAAAGGTCCGTCTAGTCAAGGCTATGGTTTTTCCTGTGGTCATGTACGGATGTGAGAGTTGGACTGTGAGGAAGGCTGAGTGCTGAAGATTGATGCTTTTGCACTGTGGTGTTGGAGAAGACTCTTGAGAGTCCCTTGGACTGCAAGGAGATCCAACCAGTCCATTCTGAAGGAGATCAACCCTGGGGTTTCTTTGGAAGGAATGATGCTAAAGCTGAAACTCCTGTACTTTGGCCGCCTCATGCGAAGAGTTGACTGATCGGAAAAGACTCTGATGCTGGGAGGGATTGGGGGCAGGAGAAGAAGGGGATGACCGAGGATGAGATGGCTCGATGGCATCACGGACTCGATGGATGTGAGTCTGAGTGAACTCCAGGAGATGGTGATGGACAGGGAGGCCTGGCGTGCTGCGATTCATGGGGCCGCAAAGAGTCGGACACGACTGAGCCACTGAACTGAACTGATACTTTCCAAGAAACTGCAGTAAAATTTTTCACTTCCATCAGCAGCGTCAGCCCTTTTCATTTAGCCATTCTATCTTCCTTGATCGTTCTTTGATGACGAATGATAAGCACTTTTCATGTGTTTATTGACCACTTGTGTATGTTCGTGTGTGTGTGTGTGTGTGTGAGAGAAGTTGGTTCAAGTCTTTACCCATTAAAAAACAGCTGGATATTTCTCTATTACTAAGTTACAGGACTCTTTACGTAACACGGATGCAGCTCGTTTGTAAGCCTCGTGCGCCTCAACTGTTTTCTACCGGTTTGTGATTGGCCTGCTTGTCTTTTGGATGGTGTTTTGATGTGGAAGAGCGTTTCGCCTTTATGGAATTCTCTTTACCTTCTGTCTGTGAAGTCTGTGAGCGTTTCCTCCTGTGTTCCTGCGTTTGCTTCTAGCTTTTACCTGTTTGTGTTTTTGCTTTTACCTTTAGGCTCATGATGCAACTTGAAATGATATCCTGTGGTCCAAGCGGCACTCACTGAGCCTTCCTCCCCCTGGCCAGCCACACTGGCCCTCGACAGAAGGTGCTGGCTGTGTGTTTTGGGCCCGTTATTAGACACTCTGTTGTGCTGCACTGATTAATTGGTCTTTTCCTTTTTCCAGTACCACACTTTCTCGATTACTGTAGGCATCAGTGTATTTTATTGTTTTAAAAAACAGGATCTGAAGCAAAAGGAGGAAAATGTTAACATCTGTTAAATCTAGTGGTGGGCACAAGGGTTTTGAAGCCTCTCAAAACATTTAAAAACATAAACATGTAATGGAAGACAGGTTCCAGTCACAACAGCAACAAAAGCTTATCAGTTCCTAAGAATAAAATAAATGGACAAGTTCTTTATTAAAAAAAAAAACAAGGTTATTGAAGATGTTGAATTTATATAAGTAATTGAAAGAAAGAATACTTTCCTGAAAGGAAAGACTGAGTATTGTAAATTTAATGTAATTTCTATAAAAATCATATGAGTATTTTAGGAAGGTAAATTCATCCTCAAGTTAATCTAGGCAAAGTCAATAAGAGTGAATAGCAAGAAAAAACTGAAATGAGCAAAAGAAAAAATGCTAAGGGAAATTGATCTACCTTATGGGAATTCAACTTCAAAGCTATAATAATGATAATAATTCAATACTGGCAAAAGATAAATCAAACAACTGACAAATGGATAAATGAAACAAAACAGATATAAATGAATCTAGTTTGTGATAAGGTCACACTTCAAACAAGTAGGGAAAAGTCAGTATTTTCTGAACCATGTTTGTTGAGTAAAAGGATCTATTTGGGGGAGAAAAAAATAAGGTGTCTTCCTCCCTTTACGTACACACAAAATCCCAGATGGACTCAAAACCTAAAATAAGAACGACAACTTCTGGCTATTTTTGTCCCACAGAAAAGCACAAATGCTATTTTTCATTTCCGTGGGCTATGGAAGACCTTTCCAGAACACAAGGAGTCCACAAACCATAGAAGGCAGACCTGACAGATGGGCCGCCTCAAAATCTAGAGCTTGAATGTCACAAAATTAGCCAAAAAAAAAAAAAGATTCAACCAGGAGAAAATGCTTATAACACACGCAGAAGATTGTGTATCTGTGCCCATAATGTTGCTGTTTACGCGCTAAATCGTGTCTGACTCTTTGCGACCACAAGGACTGTAGCCCACCAGACTCCTCTGTTCATGGAATTTTCCAGGCAAGAATACAGGAATGGGTTGCCATTTTCTTCTCCAGGGGATCTTCCTGACTCAGGGATCAAACCCTCATCTCCCGCGTTGCAGGCAGACTCTTTACCGTTTGAGCCACCCGGGTAGCCCAGCAGTGTAACCCTTGCTGTGATATAAGTTCTGCCAACCCTGTGAGCTCCCGAGGGTTTTGAAAGCAGAGACTGACATGGTTGGTACCCTTTCCTGGTGGCCCAGGTCAGCGACATGACTTTGGGTCATTCCTGGAAATTTGAGAAGGTCAAGACAGCCGCAGTGAGTTCTCACTGAGCCCTGGCTGGTGTGACCCACAGGGTGTGGCTCCGGTGACGTCTAACACTTTGTTGCAACACTCTGTAATCGTGGACCTCACCCATGCCAGCATTTACAGCCCCCAGGAGCTGGCCCGAGACTCTGAGCAGAGCCGACTGAATCAGGGTGGCTGTGAAGGCGTCCGCCCCAGGCCAGTTGACAGGCTCACCCCGCTGACTCCCAGGCGCAGCCAGGCTGAGTGCCACACTTTGGGCGGCTGCGTCTGCAGCGGCTTCCGTCCCACTGAAGTACGGTTTATACCATCCTATAGCGCTTCCTCTGCCGGCTCCGCGGCCGCAGCGGCCACCGCCAGCACGTCCCGAGCTCATCCAGACGGCCTTCTGCCAGTGGCGTCCAGTGGTCCGTCTGCGCTCCGCTGACTCCCAGGAGCCCCTGCTCTAATTAGGCGCTTCTACCGGCACCTTCAGTTAAGCTCCCAGACTTTCTGCACTCAGAGGTTCTTCATCTCCACGCTTTTGGGTCTCGGTACCTTCCTGTCTGTTTTTTCCCCCTTGAATTTGTGTTTCTCTCCGTATGAAGATGTGCTTGTTATTTTTCTAGAGAATCCATCAATCATCCGGGACCCCTTTGGTGCAGACGACCCTGTGGATGGTCGACGGGGGCGTGGGTGTCTCCAGCAGAGGGGCTTCAGCCAGAGAAATCGTGGCTCGCAGAGAGTTTCCGCCTGCCCGCCGCCCGGAGGTCAGAAGATGACATCGCAGAAACAAAATTGGCAGCAAAGTGGCTGAAATGAGATCTTTTCTTAGATCTTGGCAGGGGAGAGGCTGACCTTGGAGGAAGGAGTTTGGGGATCCGTCCCTTGCTCATCTGTTTTTCAGGAGCAGAAGGGAGGGAGCCGGAGGCCAGCCCGCACCCCGCAAGGCTGCTGCTTGCTGAGCGCCCACCAGGAGCGGCCTGCGGCTGGAGTCCCTCCACCCTGAGCCTGCTTGTGGAGGGCCGTGGACTCCCAGTCACCCCTCACCTGAGAGGCACTCTCTGGGGAGGTGGGTGACCCAGAGGGGGCCCTGTGCAGGGGTCTCGGGCAGCAGTGAGTGGAGGCAGCCTGGCAGCCCTGGAGGACAGCGTGCTCCCTTAGACGGGGCGGCAGGAGCGAGATGCCAGCGGCCTCGTGGTCTGAGCCACATACTGGGCATGGGGCAGGGAGAGAAGAAGCAGAGCGCACCTAGAAACAGAGGGAGGCCAGCAGAGCGCCCCGGGGCAGCCGTCCACTCGAGCCGCTGCACCCAGTCCTGCCTGCTGGTGGAGGAGCTGCCCCGGCCGGGCCCAGCACACCCGCTACACGAGGACCCGGGCCTTGGCAGAGCTGGGGGTGCCAGAGGGCCTGCCCACCTCCAGGGGAGGTCCAGGCCGCGGCCCTGATGGCAAGCCCCCCCCTTGAATGCCCCAGCTTTTGCCTCCTCTGCAGGCCCACCTGGCCGGCGTCTGGGAGGATGCTTCTCCTCCGGGCCAGCCTGGCCGCCTCCCCGTCCCTGCGCGCTTCCCGCTGTAATGGAACTGCCCTGGGGAGTCAGGTCCCTGCTGTGAACCTCAGGATCCTAATTCATAAAGAGCCTGCTTTCCTCAAGGGGTGCCAGGCTCGGCTGAGTGAAGTGCTGAGAAGTGAGGACAGGCAACCCCAGAGCTCACCCCAGAGCCCACCCCCCATGCCTGGGCTTCAGGTTTCAACCCTTCTTGGATGGACCTGGCAGAGGAGGGGCCCCGTCACCCCAGGACCCCCCAACTGTGCTCCTGGAGGGACCGTGAGTATGGGCAGCCTCTCGGGGTCCCAGTGCCGCCCCAACCCCTCTCCCAGCCTGATCTGCAGCCTCTCGGGCCAGGGCGGGAGTCCCGGGAGCTTGGCCACCCCGCTCCCACTTCCCGGTAGGCAGGAGCACAGGGGGAGGTCAGCAGAAAGCCGGTACCCCAGTCTTCCCTCCTCCCACGCTCCCAGTCTGGGGCCAGGTAGCAGAGGGAATTGCTGACCTTCCCGGAAGCCCCAGAGCCGGGCAGAGGAAGGGGGCATCCAGGTTGGGAGCTGGACCCCAGTGTTTCCCCAAGACTGGACAAAGGTCTGAGCTGGGGTCCCGGGGAAGGAACCCGAGGAAGGGACCACTCCCGACCTGGAGCACAGGGCAGTCTCACCTTCCCCACCAGGAAACCAGGTGACCCCACACCTCACGGGGTCAAACCTCAGACCCTGGGGAAAGGGACTCTCCTGCTCTGCCCAGAGGCTCCTGGGGCAAGAAGTCTGTGCCCTGGGGGTCCGGGGCGCCTGTGAGTGAGAGAGATTCAGGCAGAGGAGGCCGGCCAGCTCTCACCAGGGGGCAGGGGGCAACCAGCCAAGGCCTGGAAATGCAGGACTCCTCCCCACACAGGGAGTTCTCATACATGCAGTCTCGGGCCCCACCCGGGCCCCCGAGTCAGGATCCACTTGTCGACAAGCTTCCCACGAGGCCTTTTTCACCGAGGCTTGAGAGACGCTCACCCATCAAAACAGACGTGAACCGGCAGCATGAGACGCCGGGACCCAGTCTCAATCCCAGCTCAGACAAACCACCTTTGAAAAGTTGTCTTTTCGACAGTAGGTTAAATCTGTCTCCAGGCAGGTGACATTAAATATAATCATGGCATCGAGCTCAGTAGGAAAATGTCCATTTTTTAGGTGCACATTGGAAGATTTGGGAGAAATCACATAAGGTCTGGGATTTGCTTTGAAACAGGGAAAATTAGATGAGAGAATGTGGGGGCAGGGGGGCCAGATCAGAGAAATGAAGCTGAGAAGTTGTGGACGGCAGTGTGCCCGGGGCACTAGGGGGAGCCGGGTTCCAGGAGCCCGATTTCGGTGTCAGTTTGCCGTGACTCAGGTTGGAGATATTTTAAATTTGTGAACGTCCCACGTGAGTCTCCATCACAGCCTGTGCACTGCCCACAGACCGCACAAATGCAGCTTTGCAGGATGGGCTCACCCCCTCGCCGGCAGACCCGTCCCTGGGCGGGATTTGGGCAAGGGGCCCGTCCTCTTTAGACCTTCCTGCAGTCCCCTCCCCTCGGTCCTGGTGTTGCTGTTCCCTGCGGGGCCAGTCCTGCCACCTCACCTCCTCTGTCCCAGCCCCAGGCTGGAGGCTCACAGGGTGGGCCCAAGCACCGGCTTTCACAGCCAGGTGACCTCTGACCCCGGCCCACCGGCTCTGAGCCTCCCTGTCCTGCCGGTCCTCTGGGACTCCTGGCCCCCTTGGGCTCACCACGGAGCGTCTCCAGCCAGAAATGCAGGTGTCCGGCCACAGACAGTCTGGGGGTCTGAAGCTCGCTCACACGGGGACCTGCTGCCCTCTACACACAGGTCACAGGGGAGCACCTTTCCCCTGGCTGGCTCTCAGAGCACCTTCTCCGTGGCGACTTCTGAGGGTCCACAGGGCTTTCAGGATAAACCGCCAAGGTGCCCTCCTTTGCTGCTGGTGCCGGCTCCCGGGGCGGCCCTCTCCGCCTCCATCCTCACGCCCTGGTTAACTTTTTTCTCCATCAGGTTCAGAGAGCTGCCCGCCCCTGTGTCTGCACCTTGGACCTGCTTCCTGCCGCCCCCTGGGCAGCCCATCGCCAAGCCTGCCCCTGGCCTGGGCCAGCACACTGCAGCCGTGAGCCCGGGGCTTTCCTCACCACCGTATTCACAGTTGTTTATTCTCATACAGCTGCCACAGAGAAGACTCTCAGTCAAGGACAGTGAACACCCAAAAACACGAATTGAGGGCCTCTCCCAAGACGGGAAAGAACTGAGGCTGAAGCTTGCCAAAAGAGGACAGAAACAGGAACCTAATCACAGAGTTGTCAGCGATAAACACTCAACTCCCTGAGCTTAAGGAAACCAACATGACTCTGTCAGGGCCCCTGAGACCACCCCCACATTGACTCAGGGGACCCCCAGGACTCAGCAGAGATTCAGGACAGAGAAAGGATGCAAAGCAGCATCAGTGAGAGGAAGAGGCAGGCGGGGACAGGCCGGGGACCAGGCGTGAGCTTCCAGAGCCCCGCCCCACACCCACACACCCCATCCCCACCACCAGCCAGCAGTGCCGTCTCCCTGGAGCCCAGTAGACACGCAGCGCCCAGGGTTTTTACTGGGGGGTGGTTCAAGGGCACCTGTGCCTGGGGAAGGTTCCAGACCCCCAGAGGAAGAGGTGCTTGGCTGGCAGGAGCCTCACTCGGCAAAGACATTTAGGCCGGCAAGGCCCTCTCCTCCCCGAGGGCACTGGGGACCCTCGGGAACTCCAGCCCCGGGGCAGCTTCACAGGTGGCCCTCGGGAGCAGGCTGGCGGCTCTCCCGGTGGTGGGGGGGGTGTGCAGGCGGGCCTGTTAACCTTTTACTGCACAGCAGGTGGAAAACAGCTCCCATCAAGGAGAGAAGCGAAAAGACTTCACGCTAGAAACACCGAGTAAATGATTCTAGCTGCCGAATCACACACACCTGCTCACTGGAAACACACTCCCATTCTCTGCGCCTTCAATGTCTATGAAATGACTTAAGAAAGTTTCTTCTCCTGCTCATTAAGAAAAAACTTGGGACCAGAGAGACTGACACACTCTGAACGTCCAGACGGTTTCGGGAGTGAGAGACAGCAGCGGTTCTGGCCTGCTCTGTACTCTTCCATCAGGGACCCACAAGCTGTTTGTGTTAACTCCACTCACA
The DNA here is from genome assembly GCF_014754425.2 of Oryx dammah. NCBI lineage: Eukaryota > Metazoa > Chordata > Mammalia > Artiodactyla > Bovidae > Oryx > Oryx dammah. Next base: position 117,667,802 of record NW_024070212.1, read on the forward strand.
TATCCACGTATAGTAAATGACCTCGGTGATGTAGAAAGAAGCCTGGCAAGATGAACATGAGAGGATAAAAGTGGTCTGGTGTCAGTGGAGCGTTTCCAGGGCATTTCATTTGCTTTCAGTTCAGTTCAGTTGTTCCATCGTGTCCGACTCTGCGACCCCATGGACTGCAGCACGCCAGGCTTCCCTTCATTTAAAGGGAAGCTTCATTTGCTTTAAATTTATTTTACCCTTTTAAAAAATTATTTACAGTGAGCACATAATGCTTTTGTGTTTTAAAATTCAATTTACAAGGTGACTGTCTGGGGGCTTGCTTGCTGGCTCAGTGTTAAAGAATCTGCCTGCCAATGCAGGGACGCGGGTTCGATCCCTGGTCCGGGAAGATTCCCCCATGCTGCGGGACCCATGGGCTGCCACCACTGAGCCTGCGTGCCTAGAGCCCGTGCTCAACAACAAGAGACGCCTCCGCCGTGCAAAGCCTGAACCCTGCAGCTGGAGAGTAGCCCCCTCTCCGCAACTAGGGGGCGCCTCCGCAAAGCAAGGAGACCCAGCGCCGCCAAAGATGTAAACAATCTAAAACAAAAGCATGCTGGGTGGGCGCGGGATCACTTTCTTGGGAAAATTCCTGAGCACAAGTCCCCCAGGCTCTCCATCCCATCAGGCCAAGCTGACTCGCAGCAACATTTGGCAAAGTGTCTTCCACGTATGACGTCTTTTGAGCCTCACTAACCCCCAAGATGTAGGCGCTTGGACACCCTGCCACAGAGACAGGCCAGGTTGGGGAGGTTAGGTGACCGATGAGACCAGATCCTGGGAGGACAGGAGTTTGCGGAGGTCTCCCAGCTGCCCTCACAGCATTAACCGGCCCCAGAAATAACTGACTTTAGGGAGCTCTCGGTGAGGTCAGATTTGGGGGGAGCTGTGGACACGAGTCCCAGGGCACGTGGGCCATTTCTCAACTCTTTCTGTAAGAGCTGGGGTGTGATCGGGGCTGGCTCAGACTGGCGGCCTGACGGGAGGGTCTCACCAGCCCGCTAAGACCCCACCGGGGCCAGAGAATAGCCTCCATTTCTGCGTGTGCTAAGCCAGGGGTGCAAGATGGTACAGCTGGGTGAGGGTTTGTGAAGGAGACGTGATGAGCCTCGGAGGGGCTGTGCCCAGGGCCAGGGGCGACCGGGGTGTGGCCACACTGACGGCCCGTGGCGGGGAGCTGGGGTGCCTGACTCTGAGCTTGGCGGCCGGCAGTGCCCTGGCAAGTGGCACCTGCAGCTGTTGACGGCAAATCCCGAAAGCAATCCCCAGGCCCGGGGGACTCCTGACGCCCGAGCGTCTGGGGCAGACCCCACAACCTGGAGCATCCTGTGCCGAGGCCACACTCCTCTGAGGCCTCCCCACCCCTCTAGCCTGCGGCCGCCTCATTGCGCCTCTGCCTCCGTCGTCACACGGCCCCAGCTCTGAGCGTCTGAACCTCCATCCTTGTAAGGACACCCATCCCTGGAGGGGGCCATCTCAGTGCCGCCCTGTCTTACCTGGCACCACTGCAGTGATCTGTCGGAGGCTGGAGGCACAGACATCGGGGTTAGGACCCAAACACGTCTCTGGGGGAGGAGCACCTCCCAACCAGAGCGTCTGAGAGCACGGAGCTGCGTGGACCAGGCCTGCTTCCCAGCACCAGGGCGGAGTTCCCAGGACTGCGGATGCCAGCTGCCGAGAAGGCACGGTGGGGGAGTGGGAACAGCCCCCAGGGCCACGTGTGGTCCTGCCCTGAGCAGCAGGTCCTCGCGGACAGCCTTCCCACTTGGATCCCACGGTTGCCTCAGCGAGGAGAGTGAGGCTGCCCTGGCCCGGGCTTGGTGGGGACCTCAAAGCTCCCTGAGGTTCACTCGGCCCAGAGGCCGTGGGGCACTTGGCCCCTGTGTGCCAGGCAGCTCTGGTCTCCCTGCTCACCGTGGCCCCTGATGCCAGTGCTTCCTGGATTCATGATCCAAGCAGGATCAGCAGCTGCTCAGGGCACGCAGAGGAGATGACTCTAGGCGCCCTGCCCCGAGCCCCAAGGAGGCCAGGCCTCTCCTCTCCAGGCCTCTCAGTCTGCTCACAGTCCCCGAGTGGGGTCCCCAGGGTCCCGAGGAAGGGATCAGGGGTCTTCTCTCTTCTGGGAACCCAGACTGGACTCCAGGAGGATAGTGCTGGGTGTTACCCCTCCCCCAGCACTGAGGAAAGCTCGCGTCAACCAGCTGCAGGCCTGCTGCCAGGGGTGGGCACCCGTGCTCCTCCCCCCAGGTCCCAGAGAGTCTGCCCTCTGAGGCCTTCCAGAGGGCAGGGTCATCCCCAGACTCTGGGGGAGGCTGCCCTCTGAGGTATCTCGAAGCACCCACCTCCTCGGCTTCGTAGGGGGTGGGCAGGGGCGTGGGCAGTGTTCGGCAGGATTGGAGCCTGGACAGGAGATCCTGGGGTCCTGGGCCCCCCTCCACATCTCGAACCTCGGTGGGCAGGTGCCCTCAGCCCATGCATAGCGGGCACAGGGCCCATGGCCAGGGGGTGGCAGGCCTGGGCCAAGGGAAACCAGCCCTGTGGCAGCTCCCTCCCCACTGGGGACCTGCGATCACGGCCTCCAGAGGACCCGCTGGACAGGCTGTGCAGTCCCTGACGACATGTGAGCCCCTGGACCCCCAGGCACGAGGGGCAGGGCGACCTTTCACCTTGTGTGCGTGTGCTAAGTCGCTCAGTTATCTCCGACTCTTTGCAACCCCGTGGACTGCAGCCCGCCAGGCTCCTCTGTCCATGGGATTCTCCAGGCAAGAATACTGGAGTGGGTTGCCGTGCCCTCTCCAGGGGATCTTCCCGACCCAGGGACCAAACCCTCGTCTCCCACATTTCTCGCGTTAGGCAGGTGGATTCTTTACCAGCTGGGAAGCCCTTTCCCCTTACCTCACATCTAAAATGAAGCTTCTAGTTAAAAGGGAAACAGTCAGAGAGGGCTTGTGGCCAGCGCCATGGTGACTCGAGAGAGGAAGCGCCAGGCGTGCGCGTCCAGTCAGCGAGGGACTCGCCACGCTTCCCCAGGAAACCTTGAGTCCTGGGTTTTGACGTCCTCCTCTCATGCTGGACTTTAAACTGAAGTTAGAGCCGGTGCTGCATTTACCCTCCGGCTCACCGCAAAGCCTGGGTCCACTTGTCTGACATTGTGAGGCCAGCCAGTGCCGTCTCCCACGGTCTGCGGGGGCAGCGCACAAAGAGCCTCTTCCTGGGTTCTGGGGCGTGAGAAGGTGGGGCTCCTGGGAGATCCTAGATCAAGGTTCTGCTGTGTTTAAAGCAACGCTTTAAAAAAAAACAACTTTATTTTGTATTGGAGTATAGCTGATTAACAGTGTCGTGATAGTTTCAGATGGACAGCACAGGGACTCGGCCATCCGTATACATGCATCCGTTCTCAACCGTCCGTATACGTGTGCACGCTAAGGTGCTCCAGTCATGTCCAACTCTGTGACGCTAAAGACTGTAGCCTGCCAGGCTCCTCTGTCCATGGAATTCATATACCCACTTTCAAAAGCAGCATTTTCAGTCCAAATGTTAGAGGGAAATAGCCCCAAACACGGAATGACGAGAGCTACTCAAAGTATCTCTTTCCTTCCTGGTAAACTTGGCCCGTGGGCACCCAGCTGTGCCCCTGGGGTGCAGGCTGGGAGGCAGCGGGCACTCAGGATGCAGCCTGGCCAAGCCCCCACCTCACAGGGCAGGTGGAGGCTCCCAGCGCAGGAGCCCCGGCCCATGTCCTCTCTGTCCATCACCACCGTCACCTTACGAATCACAGCGTGCCAGGGACCCAGAGGGGAAGGGGCTGAGCCCCTCTGAGGTGCCGAGACTCACGCCTAGAGAGCGGGCACCCCAGGAGCCCCCGGCACGCAGGGCTTTTCTGAGAGCCCACCTGCTGTTGTGACTGACGCGTCCCCGTCACCCTGTGGCCGGGGCTGCTGTCGTGCTGCCTGCCCAGCGCCCAGAGAGCAGGGAGGACAGGCGAGACCAGGGGTCCCGGGGGTCCTGGCCACCTTCATCACGGTGGGCATGGAGCGCCTGGGGCCCCTCAGCCCCGCTCTCCAAGGCTGCCCTCCGCTGGGCTCCTGGCCCTTCGAGGCCTGGCATCCTCGCCCACAGTGCCCTGACCACAAGGAGGCTGCACAGTTGGACCAGGAGAGGGGCAGGGACAGTTGGCAGATGGTGTCCAGAGCCCAAGCCATGTGGCGCCTCCCAGGGCATGACTAAAGAAACAGCTGCGAACACAGCATCTCCACAGGGCTGCTCCCCGGGACAGGCTCCAGGCAGCCTGCTCCTGGTAGAGACCCACCCCTGCCACGCAGGGGGTGACCTGGCCAGGCTGCACCAGCCCATCCACCCGCCAGCCAGGATTCCAGGCCAGGCTTCCACGTGCCACAGGGGAACCCGCAGCACTGCGTGCAGGGGTCCCGCCTGAGGCCATACACAGACAGGGCGACCCACGGGACAGGTGACAGGCCTCTGAGGAACTCCAGACTCCCTGGGTGGGAGGCTTGGCCATAGCTTGGAGGGAAGAGCAGGAGGGCTGAGCAAACATGAGGACAAGCATCCAGGGAGGGGAACAGAGCCTGCAAACGCAGGACAGGCACCCAGGAAGGGAGCAGTGCCTGTCGGGGGCCAGCGTGAGGAGCCCCGCCCGTGGCAAAGGTTGTGAGGAAGGAGGCTTGGCATATGCAAAGGCAGGACCGAGCCTCAGGAAAGCCCCTGTTCCCGAGCATCTACCCCCAAAACCAGAGTCTGTTTTATGCTCTCACCTACACCTCTGACTTTACGGGGGGCTCTCCCCCAAACTACCGCACAGCTGCACTCATCTCACATGCTAGTAAAGTAATGCTCAAAATTCTCCAAGCCAGGCTTCAGCAATATGTGAACCGTGAACTCCCTGATGTTCAAGCTGGTTTTAGAAAAGGCAGAGGAACCAGAGATCAAATTGCCAACATCCACTGCATCATGGAAAAAGCAAGAGAGTTCCTGAAAAACATTTATTTCTGCTTTATTGACTATGCCAAAGCCTTTGACTGTGTGGATCACAATAAACTGTGGAAAATTCTGAAAGAGATGGGAATACCAGACCACCTGACCTGCCTCTTGAGAAATCTGTATGCAGGTCAGGAAGCAACAGTTAGAACTGGACATGGAACAACAGGCTGGTTCCAAATAGGAAAAGGAGTACGTCAAGGCTGTATATTGTCATCCTGCTTATTTAACTTCTATGCAGAGTACATCATGAGAAACGCTGGACTGGAAGAAACACAGGCTGGAATCAAGATTGCTGGGAGAAATATCAATAACCTCAGATATGCAGATGACACCACCCTTATGGCAGAAAGTGAAGAGGAGCTAAAAAGCCTCTTGATGAAAGTGAAAGAGGAGAGTGAAAAAGTTGGCTTAAAGCTCAACATTCAGAAAACGAAGATAATGACATCCGGTCCCATCACTTCATGGGAAATAGATGAGGAAACAGTATAAACAGTGGCTGACTTTATTATTCTGGGCTCCAAAATCACTGCAGATGGTGATTGCAGCCATGAAATTAAAAGACGGTTACTCCTTGGAAGAAAAGTTGTGACCAACCTAGATAGTATATTCAAAAGCAGAGACATTACTTTGCTGACTAAGGTCCATCTAGTCAAGGCTATGGTTTTTCCTGTGGTCATGTATGGGTGTGAGAGTTGGACTGTGAAGAAGGCTGAGCACCGAAGAATTGATGCTTTTGAACTGTGGTGTTGGAGGAGACTCTTGAGAGTCCCTTGGACTGCAAGGAGATCCAACCAGTCCATTCTGAAGATCAACCCTGGGGTTTCTTTGGAAGGAATGATGCTAAAGCTGAAGCTCCAGTAACTTTGGCCACCTCATGCGAAGAGTTGACTGATCGGAAAAGACTCTGATGCTGGGAGGGATTGGGGGCAGGAGGAGAAGGGGACGACAGAGGATGAGATGGCTGGATGGCATCACAGACTCGATGGACGTGAGTCTGAGTGAACTCCGGGAGTTGGTGATGGACAGGGAGGCCTGGCGTGCTGTGATTTGTGGGGTCACAAAGAGTTGGACACGACTGAGCGACTGAACTGAACTGAACTGAACACCCCCATCACCATTTCTCTCGGAGAAGGAGTTAACTTGAAGCTCCAGTTAATAAAAATTCCTGGGTGTGACAAGAGTGTTTCAACTTACAAACTCCTCTGAAGGTTCTCTAGCCTGCCTGAGCGGGTTTGTCTGGCCACATGTGATTATTTACAGCCTCCCAATTGTGAGAGGCACGAGATGCTTTAAACTTTCTATATGCAGACTCTTTTGAAAAGTTAGAAAATTATTAGTATAGTATAGTGGGTTGATTAGGAATTATATTGGTGAAGGGTTTTTCATTTATTGTGCCAAAAATTACTGCTAATTCCCCGCCCTGGGTGTGACAAGGGTGTCTCAGGTCAAACCTCTCTGCTGACAAACTAGCTTGTGTGACAGGATTATCCATACTCCTGCCAAACACATGATTGTTTACTACCTCTCAACCATAAACAGCACAGAGAGTTTTGGAGTATTTGAGAGTCTTAATTAGCATAGGGCTTTTCTCATTGTTGAGTCAATGATTGCCGCCAGGCCTCCATATCCTTAGGCACCTGGGAATATATCAATCAATGTATTTGGAATATAGAAAAAGAAATATAGTAGTTTTTGATGTTAGCAATACTAGACTTTTTGAGTTAATGAATTTTCTCTTCTGTTATAGATCACTGTACTTTGTTATAAATCACCATGTCCTTGCTATGCAAAAATGTAACTATCACTATCTTAAGACTAAATAGATCTTAAGGGGAACATTGGTGAAGGGTTTTCATTTTTTGAGCCAATATTTGCTGCTAAATCTCCATATTCCCTGCCCTTATAATGAATATAACTAACATATAGGAAAAATAAGTATTAACCTTTAAGATTAATCATGTTAAACCTTAGGCTAAGTAAATTCCTTTCTTGATTGTAACCCACTACACCCTCACCCTATAGGAATGCAACTTTATTTGGAAGGTGGCGCTTGGTTTAAGAAAAAATCACCCCTGGAAAAAAATAAGTTTTCTGGTTAACTGACCGGTATCAGAAAGGGCCATAAAATGTCAGCAGGCCTCATGGCCAGAAGATGATGTAAAACCCATAAGACCTTTGTATAATTTTATATGAAGCACCTGATTGTGACAAGGGTCAGGTCTGCTGACCCCTGTGTGACTCTGTATTCATCCCTATGTATAACAAAAGGTATATAAACAAACCTGAAAAATAAAGAAATGGGATCCGTTTCTGGAAAGACTGGTTCTCCCGTGTCGTTTTCTTCCCTTCTGGCTGAATTCCCATCTGGTACGTGGGGACTCACCAAGCCTGCTAATTCTGCCCGGGCTTCTAAGATCGGACCGGGGAGGTCTCAGTGCCTCCTCTCCTCCAGGGGAACGGAAAGACGCCTGTGGCCTACGTAGGTGGTGATTGGTATTCCACGTAAACGAAGTTATTCAGCCTCTTTTTCTCCACTAATTTTCCTACTACACTATCCGTTTCTAATCTCTCTTTATATCTGTAATTAAATAAGTTTTTTCCTAGGACGCCTACTCTGTCTCCCCTTCGAACTACCCTGGATCCACCGGGGCTGGACCCTGGCAAGTACATTCAAACACAGGGACAGGCCCCCAGGGAGGGGGCAGTGCATGCGAAGGCACAGACGCCCCCTCTTAGACTGGACTGAGGGTGGCATGTCCAGCCAGCAGCGGTGGGGGAGGCCCAGTGATTGGATCCAGGTGGGCAGACGGTGGGCCAAGTGGGACGGGGCTCGGTCACCGAGAGAAGGAGTCCAGAGCCCTGAGGGGCTGCAGGCAAGTAGGCCAGGGCATAAGCCAAGCCAAGGGGGCCCCCCTGGTCCCAGCAGGCCAGAGACCCCCAGGGTGGACAAGCTGTGACCTGGGATCCCCTAAGGCAGAAGCCTCCTCGCCTGTGGCAGGAGGTCAGCTCTAGGCCGGGCAGGGCTGACACAGCTGAGACCCCGGAGGCCCAGGCTGGCACCAGGTCCCAGACGCCATGGCACGGCCGTACCTGAGACTGCCGGCTCCCACAGGGGCCTGTGACTCTGTGCCCAAGCCCCGAGGTTCACTCCTCCTGGCAGGCCCTGGGGTGGGTCCACCTTTCCCTTTACCAAGACCCAGCCTGGAAGCCCCCAGGACCTCCTCTGGCAGCCCCTGGGGGGTGTCCCCTCCTCCGGGCTCTTGGACCTGTTTGGTCTCTCCTCTCGGCTCCCAGGAGGCTGCCCGGGCCCTCTGCCCACCCCCTCACCCACCGCTGGCACCAGTAGGGCCTTCTGCTTCTCTTTTTGTGATGCCACCTCGGTTGGAGCAACCAGACTGGGTCTCGGTCCAGAGCGAGGGCTGGTAAGGAAGGGGGGAAGGCCTCAGGAGAGTGAGCAGGAGAGGCAGGGGTTGCCCACTGGACCCCCCTATGCAGGACAGGACCAGGCTAAGCAGTGGTGCCCGGCCCCTTCCTTGAAGCTGCCCCGAGTTGCTGTCTGCCCACCACTCAGGGCCTGTCCCCTGGGTCTGTCCATCCATCAGAGTGACAGAGTACCCCCACCCAGCAGGGCTGTGAAGTCCCCAGGGGCTCAGACCTTGACTGTCCAGCCTGGCTAAAGCTCGTGGAGTCCCTCTGCCCCAGGGCACCAGACGAACGTTCAGCAAGTGCTGAATGCAGGGCTCCGCAGAGCTGGGAGGCGAATCCCTGTGGAGTGAGGTCACGCGCAGGTCCCGGGGAGCGTGGCTGCCTCCTTGTCCGCCGTGAAGCCTCCGCGGAAGCTGCACTGCTTCCCTGGTTACTGTGGTCCCGGCGTCAGATCCCGAAACCCAGAACAGGAAGCCCCCAGCAAGCTCCAACCCGGGCCCCTGCGGTCTGGACGGAGCAGGGTCTACTCTCAGGATGCCCGGTCAGTGCCTCCGTGGCCTGGGCACCCACAGTGCAGGGCTCCTCTGACGTCCCAGCAGCGGCTCTGCTGGGCAGGCGGCCCTCACCTGGGCCTGGCCCCTGCTGCAGCACTCGTGGTTGCATTTATTCCACTCGCCTGCCGGCTCAGGGGCTGAGGAGACCCCCAGCAAGCACCCCTTGGTTATGTGCATGGAGGCTGCACAACAGGACCCTTGGTGCTGACTCGCAGAGGAAATGCTTATTCCAAAGGGTCAGGAAGGACACGTGCCCCGCAGGTGCACGTGTGCACGTGGAGCACACACACTTCCTTCTTAGCTGCTTTTCAGAAAGCTTTTTATTTTATACTGGAGTTTAGCCCATTAACAGTGTTGTGACAGTTTCAGGTGGACAGCGAAGGACTCAGCCACACATATACACGTATCCATTCTCCCCAAACTTCCCTCCCATCCAGGCTGCCTTGGAACATTGAGCAGAGTTCCCTGTGCTGTACAGAAGGTCCTAGTTGGTTACAGCAGTGTGTACGTGTAAATCCCAGGCTTCTCTGGTGGCTCAGATGGTAAAGAATCTGCCTGCAATGTAGGAGACCTGAATTCGATGGAAGATCCCCTGGAGAAGAGAATGACTACCTGCTCCCATATTCTTGCCCAGAGAATCCCATGGACAGGGGAGCCTGGCGGGCTACAGTCCCTGGGGTCTCAAATAGTTGGACACGACTGAGTGACTAAGAATGCACACACAGGTAAATCCTAAACGCCCTAACTATCCCTTCCCCCATCCTTCCTTTCTGGAAACCATGACTTTGTTCTCTAAGTCTGTGAGTCTGTCTGTGGTCAGAATATAAATTGGTACACCCCTATGGAAAACAGTATGGAGGTGCCTTAAAAATCGAGAAATAGAGCTACGATGCGACCAGGCAATCCCACTCCTGGGCTTACACCCGGAGAAAAGCATGGTCTGAAAGGATACGCGCACCCGATGTTCATTGCAGTTTGTCCTCAGAAGTCAGGACACGGAAGCAACCTAAACGTCCACCAACGGGTGAGTGTACACAGAAGACACGGTGTGCACGTGGTGGGTATTACGCAGCCATCGAAAAGTGCACAAGAGTGCCGTGTGCAGCACCGTGGGTGGACCTGGAGACTGTCATACTGAGCGAGACAGAAGGAGAAATGTTGTACGGCATCCCTCATATGCAGAATCAAAAAAGAAACAACACAAAAGGACATCTGTATTTCTGAAATGGGTTTTTCCAAGAGCTGAGCGAGAGTCAGCAAGCTCTGGCCCTGGGCTGAATCTGGCCCACGGCTCCTTCTGTCACTCAAGCATCATTGGCACAGGCCCACACCTTGGGACAGCTTCCTCACCACCACAGCGGGGCTGAAAACTTTTAACACAACCAGTAGGCCCACCAAATCGGAAATGCTGGGTCTCCGGTCCTATTCGTGAAACATGGGGGCGCTCTGCACCAGCCAGCCTCACAGGGCTGGGAGTCCCTGGGGACAGAGCGGGGGAGGGCTGGAGGGCAGAGGCCAGCTCGCTCAGCTCTGTCCTGTTCTCGCTGACTGGACTTTGCCAGCTCCTCCCCAGACACCCCTGCTGCCAGGCCTTTACACGCAAGACAGACGTTGATAACGGTCAGGTAACAACGACAGCAGCAAAGGCCGGGGGTGGAGCGGAAACCCACCCGCCAGGCTCGCCTCCGGGACACCCCGGTGCCCTGCGGCGCCTGGTCATCCAGCACAGGGGCTGCTGGGAAATGCTCTGGGCACTGACCGCGGCCAGGGCGGTCCTGGGACACAGGACGGCAGGCTGGGTGAGGACTATGGCCTCCCACTCGCTGCTGGTGGCCCCCCCAGCGGCCCTGAGCAAGCCGCTGTCCATCCCCAGCCGGCTTCTGCTGGGGCCCGGCCCCTCCAACCTGACCCCCCGCGTCATGGCGGCCGGGAGGCTGCAGGTGCTGGGACACATGCACCAGGAGGTGTACCAGGTAGGTCACCGGGGTCTCGGCCCCTGTCCCGGGGCGGCCGGTCACCGGGGACTCGGCTGGGAGGCCGGTCACCGGGGTCTCGGCTGGGCGGCTGGTCACCGGGGTCTCGGCCCCTGTCCCGGGGCGGCCGGTCACCGGGGTCTCTGCCCCTGTCCCGGGGCGGCTGGTCACCAGGGTCTCGGCCCCTGTCCCGGGGCGGCCGGTCACCGGGGACTCGGCTGGGAGGCCAGTCACCGGGGTCTTGGCCCCTGTCCTGGCGGCCTCCTCTCGGGAGTGGGAGCGGGGAGGCTGTGAGCCATGTGTCCACCACCCCCAGATCATGGATGAGATCAAGCAAGGCATCCAGTACATGTTCCAGACCAGGAACCCCCTCAGCCTGGCCATCAGCGGCTCCGGGCACTGCGCCCTGGAGGCTGCCCTGTTCAACCTGCTGGAGCCGGGCGACTCCTTCCTGGTCGGGGTCAGCGGCATCTGGGGGCAGCGGGCCCAGGACATCGCAGAGCGCATCGGTAAGAGACAGGGCAGGAGGGTGTGTCCCCTCATTGCGTCCTTCCCCAAGGCCTCCCGCCCCAGCGTGAAGCCTGGAAGCACCCAGGTCCGGCTACCAACCTCAGGCCCTCCCCAGGTGGAAGCTACTCCCTCCCCACGCTTCATGCCTCCACCTCCTGCCGGCCTGCTGCCTCCTCCCAGGATGCTCCAGGGCCCCATCCCCTGGTGTCTTGGAACTTAGGGTCAGCAGTTTCCGGAGCCCACGGAGGGGTCGGCACTGCAGGGTGTCCTCTGATCTTAGCTCAAACCCGGGGGACCACCCCCCAGCTCTCTGAGGTCTTTAGGGGCCAGCCCCGCCTCTGTCACAGGACAAAGTTCCAGAAGCTGCATCTCCCGTAAAATCTCAGAAGCAGCTTCTGGAGCTGCAAAATGCTGAGGTAGGGACAGAGTTTGCAGTCCGGAGTAAAATTTTCTGGAGAGACAGACAAAAGTCGAAGCCCGAGTGTGCTTTGGGTTTAATGATTGATCGTGGTTTGGAAACGTCGTGAAGCTCCTGGCTGGTCAGCTCCACACACGGCTGCATTCGGTCCAGGTCAATGGACAACCCCTGACAGCCCGAGGGGGTCTTGACCCCTCGCCGGGGCCCCTCCGGTCTACACACTGGCTTTAAGAAGGGACCCCGGGTTGGGCAAGGCACCCTCCTGGCCTGGGGCTCCCCACCTCCCCCCACACCCCTGGGCTGGGGCTCTGGGGTGGTCTTGGGCCTTCCTGCCTCCTGCATATGGGGCTGGGGGTCTGCTGTGCATGGGGAGCAGGACAAGGGCCTGCCTTCCTGGACCCCCCAGGCCGCAAAGAGGGCAAAGCCCGCTCAGGCCTCCCTCATCCATTCAGTCCTTCATCAAATGCTGTGGTCCCTCTGAAGTCACCCTCTGATGTCATGCTCTGAAGTCACCTCTGATGTCATGCTCTGAAGTCACCTCTGATGTCATCCTCTAAAGTCACCTCTGATGTCATGCTCTGAAGTCACCCTCTGATGTCACCCTCTGAAGCTCAGCCCTGCACAGATCCGCACTTCGTCTGTGGGGAGGGCTGCAAGGGACAGGGATGCCCCCGCTTGGCTGGGCTCAGGGAAGGAGGCCAGAGCAGGGGGCCGAAAGCTGAGGGACCTGCTCCCATCCACGTGCCGCAGTGCCTGGATTCACCGAGCACACCCCAAGCTCCTCCCTGGGCAGTTGCTGGGCAGGTGTGGACGGCCCCCACAGGGCCCACCTGCTCAGCACACCACATCCCCGGTGTTGGTCCCCACCTGTGTGCGGGGGCGCTCACCACTCACATTGCCCCCAGGAGCCCGTGTGTGCCCGATGGTCAAGGCGCCTGGAGGCCACTTCACTCTACAGGAGGTGGAGGAGGTATGGGGGACGCAGAGGCCCAGGGAGGGGCCAGTCAGCTGGGCCGGCTCAGGGCGGGGCGGGGGCCATGGCGGGTCCCCGGGGCTTCTGAGCCCAGCTGCCCGGCCCTGAAAGCTTTCCCACACCTGGGGCAGGTGGGAGTTTGACCGGGAGGGTTCTGCTCCCCAAAGAAGCCAGGTCAGGACCCAGGCCGTGGCAGGGGGCAGGGGCAGGAGTGAGGGGGGGAGCAGGCCGTGCCCTGAATCTCGGGGTGCTAGCCCCTGCTGTCAGGCAGGATCAGCCCAACCAGCCCAGAACTAGGCTGACCTCACGCTGGCCCCAGGAGGATGGGGTTGGGAGCTGAGGCTCTGGCTCCTTAGGAGGAAAGTCCACGTCGTCCTGGAACGAGCCTCCCTCCCAGACCCGAGATGCCCGGCCTTGCGAGCAAAGGTGGGGCTGGAGGAGTGTATGGTCCCCGCTGCCCAGATCTGGCCGTCTATGGGGCCGTCTGTGGGGCGGCAGTGTCTGGGGCAGGTCTCGTCCTGCCCTGAAAGGACAGTCTTCATGTGAGGGGCTTCAGACCGGGGGAGGCCCCTGCCCTGCTGGCTCTGCCTCAGGCTGTCACTCCCGACCTCAGGCCCTGGCCCGGCACAAGCCAGTGCTCCTCTTCCTGGCCCATGGAGAGTCGTCCACCGGCGTGCTGCAGCCCCTCGACGGCTATGGGGAGCTCTGTCACAGGTAATCCCATACCCTCAGGTGAGCCTGTTCCTAAGGTGAGCCTGGTCCTCAGGTGAGAATGGCCTTCAGGTGAGCCTGGCCCTCAGGTGAGCGTGTCCCCTAGGTGAGCTAGGCCCTCAGGTGAGCCTGGCCCTCAGGTGAGCCTTGCACGCAGGTGAGCCTGACCCCTCAGGTGATCCTGTCCCGTCAGGTGAGCCTGTCCCTCAGTTGAGTCTGGCCCACAGATGGGTTTGGCCCCTCAGGTAAGGCTGTCTCCTCAGGTGATCCTGTCCCTCAGGTGAGCCTGTCCCTCAGTTGAGTCTGGCCCACAGATGGGTTTGGCCCCTCAGGTAAGGCTGTCTCCTCAGGTGATCCTGTCCCTCAGGTGAGCCTGGCCCTCAGGTGAGCCAGCCCTTCAGGTGAGCCTGACACCTCAGGTGAGTCTATTCTCTCAGGTGAGCCTGTCCTTCAGGTGAGCCTGAACCCTCAGGTGACCCGGGCTCTCCGGTGAGGTTGGCCCTCAGGTGAGCCTGGCCCTCAGGTGAGCCTGGCTCTCAGGTGAGCCTGGCTCTCAGGTGAGGTTGGCCTCTCAGGTGAGCAGGGTCTCAGGTGAGCCTGACCGTTCAGGTGAACCTGACCCCTCAGGTGAGCCTGGCCCTCAGGTGAGCCTTGCCCTTAGGTAAGCCTGACTCCTCACGTGAGCCTTCCCCCTCAGGTGAGCCTGGCCCTCAGGTGAGCCTGACCTTCCCGTGAGCCTGCCCCTCACCTGAGCCTGGTCTTCAGGTGAGCCTGACCCCTCAGGTGAGCCTGGCCCCTCAGGTGAGCCTGATGCTCAGGTGAGCCTGACCCTTCAGGTGAGCCTGGCCCTGAGGTAACCCTGGCCCTGAGGTAAGCCTGTCCCCTCAGGTGAGCCTGGCCCTCAGGTAAGCATGAACCCTCAGGTAAGCCTGTTCACTTCATGTGAGCCAGGGCCTCAGGTGAGCCTGACCCCTTATTTGAGCCCAGCCCTCAGGTGAGCCTGACCCCTCAGATGAGCCTGGCCCCTCAGGTAAGGCTGGCTCCTCAGGTAACCTGGCTCTCATGTGAGCCTGGACCCTCAGGTGAGCCTGGCCCCACAAGTGAGGCTGGCTCCTCAGGTGAGCCTGGCCTTCAGGTGAGCCTGGCCCCTCAGGTGAACCTGGCCCTCAGGTGAGCCTGACCGCTCAGGTGTGCCTGTCCCCTCAGGTGAGCCTGGCCCTCAAGTGAGCCTGGCCCTCAGGTGAGGCTGGCCCCTCAGGTGAGCCTGTCTCTCAGGTGAGCCTGGCCCTAAGGTAAACCTGGACCTTAGGGGAGATTGGCCCCTCAGATGAGGCTGGCTCCTCAAATGATCCTGTCCCTCAGGTGAGGTTGGCCCCTCAGGTAAGCCTGGCCTTCAGTGAGCCTGACCCATCAAGTGAGCTTGGTCCTCAGGTGAGGCTGGCCCCGTAGGTCAGCCTGGCCCTCAGATGAGCCTGGCCCCTCAGGTGAGCCTGGCCCTAGGTGAGCCTGGCCCTCAGGTGAGCCTGACTCCTCAGGTGAGCCTTACCCCTCAGGTGAGCCTGTCCCCTCGGGTGAGCCTGTCCCTCAGGTAAGGTTAGCCTCTTAGGTGAGCCAGGCCCTCAGGTGAGACTGGCCCCTCAGGTGAGCCTGACTCCTCAGCTGAACCTGTCCCCATAGGTGAGCCTGGCCCTCAGGTGAGTCTGACACCTCAGGTGAGCCTGACACCTCAGGTGAGCCAGGCCCTCGGGTAAGGCTGATCCCACAGGTGAGCCTGGTCCTCAGGTGAGCCTCGCCCTCAGGTGAGCCTGGTCCTCAGGTGAGCCAGGCCCTCAGATGAGCCTGCCTCTCAGGTCAGCCTCAACCCATAGTGAGCCTGGCCCTCAGGTGAGCCTGCCCCTCATTTGAGCCTGTCCCCTCAGGTGAGCCTGGACCTCAGGTGAGCCTGACCCCTCAGGTGAGCCTGTCCCCTCAGGTGAGCCTGTGTCTCAGGTGAGCCTCTCTCATGTGAGGTTGGCCTCTCAGATTAGCCTGGCCCTCTGGTGAGCCTGTCCCTCAGGTGAAATTGGTCCCTCAGGTGAGCCTTCCCTCAGGTCAGCCTGGCCTTCAGGTGAACCTGTCAGGTGAGCCAGGCCTTCAGGTGAGGATGGGCCCTCATGTGAGCCTGTCCCCTCAGGTGAGCCTGGCCCCTCAGGTGAGCCTTGCACGCAGGTGAGCCTGACTCCTCAGGTGAACTTGTCCCCTCAGGTGAGCCCTGACCCTCAGATGAGCCTGACACCTCAGGGGAGCCTGTCCTTTCAGGTGAGCCTGGCCCTCAGGTGAGCCTTACCCCTCAGGTGAACCGGGCCCTCAGGTGAAGTTGACCCCTCAGGTGAGGCTGGCTCCACAGGTGAGCCTGTCCCTCATGTGAGGTTGGCCTCTCAGGTTAGGCTGGCTCTCAGATGAGCCTGTCCCTCAGGTGAGCTTGTCCCCTCAGGTGAGCCTGTCCTCTCAGGTGGGCCTGGCCCTCAGGTGTGCCGGACCCCTCACTTAGCCCAACCCCTCAGGTGAGCCAGTCCCCTCAGGTGAGCCTGTCCCTCAGGTGAGGTTGGCCCCTCAGGAGAGGCTGGCTCCACAGGTGAGCCTGTCCTTCAGCTGAGGTTAGTCCCTCAGGTTAGCCTGGCCTTCAGATGAGCCTGTCCTTCAAGTGAGGTTGGTCCCTCAGGTGAGCCTGCCCCTCAGGTGAGCCTGGACCTCAGGTGAGCCTGCCTGCCCAGTGAGCCAGGCCCTCAGGTTAGGCTGGACACTGAGGTGAGGCTGGCCCTCGGGCGAGCCTGTCCCTCATTTGATTTTGGCTCTGAGGTGAGCCTCACCCTCAGGTGAGCCTGTCCCCTCAGGTAAGCCTAACTCCTCAGGTGGGCCTGGCCCCACAGGTGAGCGTGGACCTCAGTTGAGGTTGGCCCATCCGGTGAGCCTGCCCCTCAGTTGAGCCTGACCCCACAGGTTAGCCTGACCCTCAGGTGAGCCTGCCCCTCATTTAAGCCTGGCCCTGAGGTGAGCCTGGCCATCAGGTGAGCCTGACCCTCACTGAGCCTGACCCCTTAGGTGAGCCTGTCCCCTCAGGTGAGCCTGGCCTTCAGGTGAACCTGTCAGGTGAGCCAGGCCCTCAGGTGAGGATGGGCCCTCATGTGAGCCTGGTCCTCAGGTGATCCTGGCCCCTCACGTGAGCCTGTCCCCTCAGGTGAGCCTTGCACCCAGGTGAGCCCTGACCCTCAGATGAGCCTGACACCTCAGGGGAGCCTGTCCTTTCAGGTGAGCCTGGCTCTCAGGTGAGCCTTACCCCTCAGGTGAACCAGGCCCTCAGGTGAAGTTGACCCCTCGTGTGAGCCTGGTCCTCAGGTGAGCCTGTCCCTCAGGTAACACTGACTCCTCAGGTGAGCCAGTCTCCTCAGGTGAGCCTGGTCCTCATGTGAGCCTGGCCCTCAGATGAGGCTGGCCCTTAGGTGAGGCTGGCCCCTCAGGTGAGCCTGTCCCTCAGGTGAGGTTGGACCCTCAGGTGAGCCTGACCCTCAGGAGAGCCTGTCCCTCAGGTGAGCCTGGCCTTCAAGTGAGCCTGACACCTCAGGTGAGCCCTGCACTCAGGTGAGCCTGGCCCTCAGGTGAGGCTGGCCCCTCAGGTGAGCCTGTCCCTCATTTGATCCTGGCCCTGAGGTAGCCTGGCCCACAGGTGAGCCTCTCCCTCAGGTAAGCCTAACTCCTCAGGTGAGCCTTTGCCCTCAGGTGAGCCTGGCCCTCAGATGAGGTTGTCCCCTCAGGTGATTCTGGCCCTCAGGTGAACCTAACCCCACAGGTTATTCTCACCCTCAGGTGAGCCTGCCCCTCAGGTGAGCCTGACCCCACAGGTTATCCTGGCCCTCAGGTGAGCCTGACCCTCATTTGAGCCTGGCACTTAGGTGAGCCTGGACCTCAGGTGAGCCTGACCACTCAGGTGAGCCTGTCCCCTCAAGTGAGCCTGGCCCTCAGGTGAGCCTGGCCCCTCAGGTGACCCTGGCCCTCAGGTGATGTTGGCCCCTCAGGTGAGCCTGGCCCTCAGGTGAGGCTGGCCCCTCAGGTGAGCCTGGCCCTCAGGTGAGCCTGGCCCTCAGGTAATCCTAACTCCTCAGGTGAGCCTGTCCCTCATGTGAGGGTGGCTCCTCAGGTGAGCCTGACCCCTCAGGTGACCCTGGCCCTCAGGTGATGTTGGCCCCTCAGGTGAGCCTGGCTCTCAGGTGAGCCTGTCCCTCAGGTGAGGTGGACCCTCAGTTGAGGCTATCTCCTTAGGTGAGCCTGGCCCTCAGGTAAGCCTAACTCCTCAGGTGAGCCTGTCCCCTCAGTTGAGCCTGGCCCTCTGGTTAGCTGGACCCCTCAGGTGAGCCTGGCCCTCAGGTGAGCCTTACCGATCAGGTGAGCCTGGCCGTCAGGTAAGGTTGCCCCTCAGGTGAGGCTGGCTCCTCAGGTGAGCCTGTCCTTCCGGTGAGGTTGGCTTCTTAGGTGATCCTGTTCCTCAGGGGAGCCTGCCCCTCAGGTGAGCGTGTGCCTCAGCGGAGCCTGGCCCTCATGGGAGCTTGGCCCTCAGGTGAGCCTGGCCCTCAGTTGAGTGTGGCCCTCAGGTGAGCCTGACCCCTCAAGTGAGCCTGTCCCCTCAGGTGAGCCTGTCCCTCAGTTGAGCCTGGCACCTCAGGTGAACCTGGCCCTCAGGTGAGCCTACCCCTCAGGTGAGCCTGGTCCTCAGGTGAGCCTTCCCCTCAGGTTAGCCTTTCCCTTAGGTGAGCCTGCCCCTCAGGTGAGCCTGTCCCTCAGGTGAGCCTGGCCCTGAGTGTCAGTGCTGGGGGCAGAGCCAAGCCCAGCTCAGAGCCAGCCTGGGGATAGTGTGGGGTGTGCTGGTGTGCTGGCAGGCCCCTCCCCACAGGAACTAAACATGCAGTTCCAGCTCCATTTCCCGCTGGGCTCACCCCAGCCTCTCTCATGTGGAGTGGGGTTCAGGCTTTCTTGGGGTCCTCCTGGCCCTGGGCAAAGGCTATGTGTACCCTCCGGTCTGAGAGCAGGATCAGGTGTCCCCAGAGTGCCACCTCCCTCCCTGCTGGTTATGGCTCAATGCCGACCCTGCAGCCGTGGGCCCAGGGCCTGCCCACCTTGCCCTGACCCCAGAGCCCCAGAGAAGCCCCAGAGAAGCCCCCGCCCTCCACTGGCTTTCTCAGGGCCCCCCGCTCTACAGGGTCCCTTTCTAGGACCAGCAGCCCTGCTCTGGACAGTTGACCACAGGGGGAAAGAAGAGAAACTCCACCTCCAGGCTGGATCATCCTGGCAGACCTGCTGTCCCCCAAGGGGGCCACGGGGCCACTGGGCACAGCCCCAGCCAGGACCACCTGCCCCCTGGAGTCCTGTCCAGGGGGCCACGCTCACCAGCGTCACCTGGGCTACAATTCCCAGAGGCCCACAGGGA
This sequence comes from Oryx dammah, assembly GCF_014754425.2. Taxonomy (NCBI): domain Eukaryota; kingdom Metazoa; phylum Chordata; class Mammalia; order Artiodactyla; family Bovidae; genus Oryx; species Oryx dammah. Next base: position 117,686,853 of record NW_024070212.1, read on the forward strand.
ACGGTCTTTGGGCCCTTCTCCTAGGAAAGTGCGGGGTGCAGGAGGGTCAGAGGCTCAGCTCAGGCTGCTCCTGGACTCTGTCCTCCACACGCGCTGGACGTCTGCCCGGTGGGCTGCCAGACAGACGGAGGGCCAGCCTTCTGCTGCCCAGCTCCCTGGACCCCACACAGCCCTGGGGTCTGCGAGCTCAGGGTACCCAGCTGGCCCACAGGACGCAGACTGCCCGGCTGGCCCTGTCACGTACCTGTGTGGGAACCCCGGGTCTAGCGCCCAGGGGCCCTGGCCATCCTGAGCCCCCGTGTGGCATCCGCTCTGCCGGGGGCTGACCGTGGTCCCAGCTCAGGGCAGGTGCCGAGTCTGAGGCCCCTGCTCCTCTCTGCTGCTCTCCCCCAGACACCAGTGCCTGCTCCTGGTGGACTCAGTGGCATCCCTGGGTGGGGCCCCCATCTACATGGACCAGCAGGGTGAGTGCGTCCCCCACCCCAGCCTGTTGGTGGGTTCTGAGGGTCAGAAGTCCTCGCTGGTGTCCTGTGCCCTGTGCCAGGGCCTGCACGTCCGTCAGCCCCACACGGGGCCCGGTCTCCATAGGCCCCCAGGCACGCACCAGCTCCTCCCAGGGCTGGACACTCTCCATACTGACCACACCCCGTGTCCCCGCTGGGCCGCGGGCCGGGACAAGCCCAGGGAGAGAGAGAGGGAGGAAGGGACGCTGCGGGACAAGCAGTTGGAGAGGATCAGAGCCCTGACGGGGCAGGTGCGGGCAGTGCCCACCAGGGCAGGGACCTGGGGCCCCGTCCAGCCGGGCCTCGGTTTCCCATTGGCCCCACCCTCAGGGAGGTGGCGGCGGGGCGGGGCTCGGGTCCCAGCCCTGGTCCTCCGTCCTCCCAGCTGGCTGCTTGCCCAGCACCCTCCCCTGCTGCTCCCCGTATCGTAAACTCCCCTGGCAGTGGGGGCGCCCTGTGGATGGGCACCTCAAGGTGTGAGAGCATCACCTTTCCCCCCACCCCGGGCCACCCGTACCCTCTCTGCCTGCACTTTGACCCCAACTGCGTGGGTCTGCCACGCCAAGCAGACACTAGCGGGGTCCTCCGGTTAGCTCAGCCTGCCTGGAATGGTGTCGGGACCGCAGGAGAGGGGTCTAGTCCTACAGCACGCTTGGATGGTGGGTCCCAGGTCCCCTCAACGTCTGCTGGGTGGGCAGCCCCCACAACCGCCCCCACAACCGCCCCCACGGACGGCCCCTGAGCGTGCGCCCCTCTCCCGCAGGCATCGACATCCTGTACTCGGGCTCCCAGAAGGTCCTGAACGCGCCCCCGGGCATCTCGCTCATCTCCTTCAGCGACAAGGCCAAGTAAGTGAGCCCCGCCCGCCCCACCCAGGACCAGACTGGCATTGAAGGTCAGACTGCCGCCCCGGGGATGGCAAGGAGGGAGAGGACAGGCCCGGTGGGAGGAGAGGTCTGCCAGGGACCCCCGGGGTCTCCCAGCCCGGGGCACTGGCCTCTTCCCAGTCTGTCCCCTAGGCCCCTCCAGTGAACCCCAGAAGAGATGAGGCTTCTTTCCTAGGCCTCTAGCCTCAGCCTCCCCTCTGTCATTATTTGTGGGTATACTTTCAAATGATTTAGATTTAAATTTCACCATTCAACACAGAGCATGTGGTGACCCTATGCTCAGATTTCTGAAACAAATAAACGGACAGACAGATAACTGAGCAATAAACGCTGTAGAATGTATTAAACAAACAGAGAAAACCTCAGGGCCAGTACACCTGTGTGTCTTATGCATTTGGCATCCGTTTAGCATAGGGACAGGCCAGGCAACTGGGCAGAAAGCCCGTTCAGCACTGAATAGAGGCCCTTGGCTGCTGCGAGCATGTCTCCCTGACTTCAGGCTCGAGACTGATGGAGGAGTCTGACTCATGTATTGGTGCTGTTTAGTCGCTAAGATTTGTCCGACTCTGCGACTCCATGAGTAGCAGCAAGCCAGGCCTCCCTGTCCATTACCAACTCCTGGAGTCTACCCAAACCCATGTCCATCGAGCTGGTGATGCCATCCAGCCATCTCATCCTCTGTCGTCCCCTTCTCCTTTTGCCTTCCATCTTTCCCAGCATCAGGGTCTTTTCCAATGAGTCAGCTCTTCCCATCAGGTGGCCAAAGTAATGGAGCTTCAGCATCATTCCTTCCAATGAATATTAAGGACTGATTTCCTTTAGGATGGACTGGTTTGATCTCCCTGCAGTCCAAGGGACTCTCAGAGTCTTCACCGGCACCACAGTTGGAAAGCATCAGTCCTTGTGCAAGACCCTTGCATTCAGGAGGAACAGTAGCAGCAAAGCATAGACATCAGTAAAGGAGCTCCTGCAGACTGGGCCTGCGGGGCGAGCCTGCAATGAGCCGACTGCCTGGAGCTTGGAGTGTGGCCGCCCGAGTCCTGGGCCTGTAGGTTAGAACGGCAGTCTGGAGACAGCATGGCTGGTGCAGTCCTCAGATTTCCCCAGTTTTCCAAACAAGTGTCCAGGATGCTTTCCTCAAACTGGGTTCCCTCCGCAACCTTTCTGTGTTTGAACTCACCATGCAGCAGACCTTCCCATCCGCTCTCTCTGACCTGAGCATAGAGCAGGGCGACTCCACGGGAGGAGACGGGTAGGCGGCGCCAGCCCAGGTCCCGAGGGACAGGCTCACACCCCCGAGGCAGAGGCACAGGCTGGAACCGCGGGGGCCTGAACACCCCCAACCCATCTCACTTCTGAGAAACAAGGGGCACTGTTGCTGGTTCTTTCTCCACAGAAATAAGATCTATGCTCGTAAGACCAAGCCCGTCTCTTTCTACCTGGACATCCAGTGGCTGGCCAACTTCTGGGGCTGTGATGACACGCCCAGGACGTGAGTGGGGGAAGCCGGGGGGGGGGGGAACAGGGACTGACAGGGAGGGGGAGCCCCCGCCTTCATTCCCCTGCGCCCCGGCTGGAGCCACAGGCTCTCCAGTGCCAGGCCTGAAATGCCCTCCGGGGTCCCCCCAGTCCTCGAGGCCCCAGGCGTGGTCCCCGCCCCCCTCCATGAGGCCCTCTCCTCCAGGAAGTCCTCACACTCCTGCAGACACTTCACACCTGGCCTGACAGCTTCCCAGTCCTGGGCCTCCACTTCACCCACTTCTCAAAAGGAGGGCTCCCCAGGCTTCTCTCTGAGGGGACTTTATCTTAACCTGAGCCCCTTACGTGACCCTTGGGGACGGGGACCCCAGGAACTGTGCCCTGCCCAGCGGTCACAGCGAGGCACCAGGCTCCAGGTGGGACCCAGTGCCCGGCCTCCACTGCCGTCCACCTGCCCCCGCGACCTGGCCGGTGCCCCTGCCCAGAGCCCCGCCCCCACCCCGATCAGCCAGGGTTGGGGGACATCAAGGCACTGCCCGACTGCACCCACTGACCCGGGCCCCCTCTGTGCTCCAGGTACCACCACACCACCCCCGTCATCAGCCTGTACAGCCTGAGGGAGAGCCTGGCCCACCTGGCGGAGCAGGTACTGGGTGGGCCGGGGGCGGGCAGTAGGGGAGCTTGGAGCTAGGTCCCACAGGGTGAGGCTGGGGAACCCCCGGAGCCCCTCCCCAGGGTTCCCTCAGGCTGGGGGCCCTTGCTGGAGGAGACTAGACCTGGGCAGGAGGGCTCTGGGCGGGGCTGGGGGTAGACAGTGATGGGACGGGTGTGACCACGTTCTGCCCTCTGGCTCCCAATAAAGCACACACAAGGGCCCAGAGGGGAGGCAGCCTGTGAGCCGAGAGGCCAGGCGGGAAGGAGAGAGAGCCGGCCCGAGGGAGGGCTGGGGAGTGAGACCCCCTCCAGGAGCCCCGCTGTGCCCGCCGCTCCCAGGGAGGGCAGGAGCTGCGTGGGTCAGCAGCTGTGACGCCACCAGGGCGGCCCCATGACCAGGGCAGTGTCCTCACTCTCAGGACCCAAGAGGCCCAGAAATGCACCGGGACAGCCCCCAGGGGCCAGCCCAGGGGCCAGGGAGAGGCCTGGGCCACGGCCAGCCTCAGCGAGGCTGCGTGCTGGCTGACCACGTCTGCCCTGTGTCCACTCACCTCACCACCGCCCTGGGCCGGGCGGGCGGGGCTGTCCCAGCCTCAGGCTGGCTTGTGCCGCCAGAGAGGCTGGGGCTGCACACTTGCGGGGGTTCTCCAGAGCGGGGCCCCGGCTGTGAGCTTTGGAAGCAGGGGAGGCTGGGTGCCTGGAACAGGGCCTGTGAGGTCAGGGGCTGGGAGGGCACTTTCCACACCTGGCCAGCCCCCCGCCTCTGGCTAGGTGCGCACCCCTCCCAGGGGCCTGGAGGACCCAACCGCCAGCTGGGGCCCAGGCTATTCCCCCTCCAGACCCTTTCCACTCCCCCCAAAAGGCCCAGGCCTAGACCTTGGGCAGAGTCAGGGCCCTAAACCTGCAGCTCAAGGGGGCTCCCAAGGGGCTCAGTGTCCAGGAGAGGAGAGGAGACCCTCCCCAGGCCAGAGCTCCCCTGCTGTGAATGCCAGCCAGCTTCTCCCACTCTGGCCTCCGAGGAGGGAACCCACTTGCCCCCCAGCCTGCAACCTGTCCCTCCAGGGCCTGGAGAACAGCTGGCGGCAGCACCGCGAGGCCTCTGAGTACCTACACACGTGCCTGCAGGGGTTGGGCCTGCAGCTGTTCGTGAAGGACCAGGTGAGGAGGGCGGGGCAGGGGGTCAGAGGGCAGGGGGCAGGGGGTCAGAGGGCAGGGGGCAAGGGAAGGGAGTGAGGGCAGGGGCAGCAGGAGTGGGTGGGGAGAGGGAGAGCACCTCTCCAGCCCTGTCTGAATATATGGGTCTGGGGTGGGGGCAGTCACGGTCACAGTTTTCTGGCCTCTGGATCTCAGGACACTTAAGTGGGTGCCCCTACTCCCCCCACAAAGCCTCCTGCCTGGAGTCATTGTGGGTGATCTCTGAGCTGGAAGATGCCCCTTGGCCCGCAGAGCCCCGGCCAGACACCAGCCTGGAAGGGGTTGGGGTGGGGTGTGCTGGATGAGCCAGGCACCCCAAGCTTCAGCCTGTGACCTGCCAGACAGAAGACACAGGGCGGGGTTGGGAGGGGCGTCCCTGGAGGCTGGAAGCCCCGCCCTGAGCACCAGCCCGAGGGCATGGCTGCTGGGAGGGTGGGGACCCTGCTCTCTGGGCCCTTTCTCCCGCCTCCATGCTTGACCCTCCCCGCCGCCCCTCTGGAGGCCGGCCAGGGGGGCTGCCTACCATCTGTCGTGAGGGAGCCGAGCCCCGTGCACCCTGCAGGCGCTCCGGCTGCCCACCATCACCAGCGTGGTGGTCCCCGCGGGCTATGACTGGAGGGACATCGTCAAGTACGTCATGGACCACCACAACATCGAGATTGCGGGCGGCCTTGGGCCCTCGGCGGGGAAGGTAAGGGCCCTGCGGCCGTGAGTGCTCCAGGCCCAGGCCTAGGCCAGTGGCCAGTGGAGGGCCAGGGCAGCAGGAAGGGGACACCTTTCTCTGAAGTCGGGAGTGACCTCAGCCAAGGGCACCCTCTGCCCCTCCTCCTGCACTGGGGGACGCCAGCCGGCTCTGCGCCAGCCTCAGTCGTGGCAGCCAGGCCCCCACCCGAGGTGACCTCCTCCTCCTGCCCTGCCCCCAGGTGCTGCGAATCGGCCTGCTGGGCAGCAACGCCACGCGGGAGAGCGTGGACCGAGTGACCCGGGCCCTGCGGGAGGCCCTGCAGCGCTGCCCCCGCAGCAAGCTGTGAGCGGGCTGTCTGTTCCTCATCCACTGTGGGAGCAGGCGGGCGGCCCCGGGTTGAACAGACTCTGCAGGGGGCAGCGGACAGCGGCTGCCCCGCCCAGGCGGCCCGGCCCCTCCCGGTGGAGCCTCCTGGTGTGGCCGCATGGGCCCGCAGCACCTCCCCTTGAGCCGTCGCCCCCATAGGTCCCTGGCCTCCTACGAAGGTTCAGTAAAGCAGTGGCTTCATCGGTCGTCACTGTGTGGATCCCCTGCTCCCTGACTGCACCTGAGCTGGGGGTTTGGATTCAGGGAGCAGAACCTTGCCGGAAGGATCCGGGCTGGAGGACGGGTTGTGTGAGTCAGTCAGCTGCCCGGGGTTCCTGTCACTGCACAGTCTGGGTCTAGATAGTGAACCTGCAAACACCTCCTCTCCCCCCACCTCCACAGAGGCCCCACGGCCACAGGGTTACGGCTAGGCACCAAGAGCTCAGGAGCACACAGCCAGGACTCAGGCCCTGAGGAGCCCCGGGCACACACGCAGCACCCCGCAGGCCCTGAGAGCCTGGGAGGGCCCAGCCCTGGGCCACTCTGCACTCACGTGTGCAACAGAGGGGGCCCCAGGACTGCAACCCCCCTGCCTGGC
>NW_024070212.1:117698218-117780216 GCF_014754425.2 Oryx dammah
CCTCCTCTCCTTCCTGGGAAGGGGCCGGCCAGGCCCAGCCAGAGTGTGCTGCCAGTCCTCACTGGGCCTAAGAGCCTGCAGGAGGCAGGCTCCGGGGTCCCGCTCTTGTCGAGATGGGCACCCGCCACCCAGCAGCCCTGAGTCTTGGAGAGGGCTGGTGTGGGCTTGGCTCCACCCCTGTGGCTCACCAGGTGGGGGCTGGGCACAGCTGTGGGCCCTGGGTAGGGCCCCGAGCTGACCCGAGGCCTGCAGCCTGCGGCGCTCTCAGCTACCAGGGGGGCTGGCGCCAACGGGCTGATCTAGACCCTGCCGCGGGGGGGCTGCGGCCAGCACAGGGGCTCAGAGGCAGAGGCCCTGAAACCCCGGAGCTCAAGTCCTCTTTCTTCCCGGGCATCTTTCACGGTCTGTGCTGCTCAGCTCCTCCCCCGGAAAGTCCTGTCCACTTGGAGGTCCTGACGACCTTGTCCCAGGTTTTCTTCCGAAGCCCTGTGGTGTCAGCTCTCTGTTGAGGTTGTGACCCCCTCTGTGATCCTGTGCGTGCAGTGGGGAAGGGGTCGAGGTTCACTTTTATCCAGAGGACACCCAGTCCTTCCAATGTTTGTTGAACAGAGTTTCCTTCCTGTCTGGTTGGCGTGGCCCCTTTGGCAACTGGCCAGAGGTGAAGGTCTGCCTCTGTGCCCATGCATTAATGAGCTTATTTCTTCTGTGTCCACACCGCACTGTCCTCAGTACGTCAGCTTTATCGTAAGTCTTGGAATCATATACATTTTAGTCAGCTTGTCTGTTTCCTCAGAATAGCTTATTGGAATTTTGGTAGGAATTGCAGTAAATCTATGTATCTATTGAAGCTGAAGCTCCAATGCTTTGGCCACCTGATGTGAAGAGCTGACTCATTGGAAAAGACCCTGATGCAGGGAAAGATTGGGGGCAGGAGGAGAAGGGGACGACAGAGGATGAGATGGTTGGATGGCATCACTGACTCGATGGACATGAGTTTGGGTAAACTCTGGGAGTTGGTGATGGACAGGGAGGCCTGGCGTGCTGCAGTCCATGGGGTCACAAAGAGTCAGACAGGACTGCGCGACTGAACAACAAAAAGTGTACCAAGATGAATGGAAACCATTAAGAAATTTCAGATTCCCATTCATGAAGGTTAGTGTAGGTCTCTGAAAGTTATGCTCAGTTTTCAGTGTAGAGGCCTGGCCCGCATTTTGCTCGGTGTCACTGCTCCGCCCTTTGGAGTGAACTCGACTCACAGGCAAGCGCAGAACTGCCAGCCCACGCCCCCAGGGGCATTCGCGGGCCGTCGCTGCACAGTGAACCCACGTGGCTTTCTACAGGTCGTCCGGACAATGAAGCCCCATCAGGCTTATGCTGGGACACAAGCAGGGGAGTGAGCGCTGGTCTGGGGCAATGCCACGCGACCCTGGGGCCTCCCGTGACCGCAAGCTGCTGTGAGATCCCGCCCTCGTGGGCTTGAAAAGGGGGCAGTCCCCGCTCAGTAGGCACTGCGACCCCGAGGCCGCGCCGTCTGCCCCGCTGAAGGCAGCCACAGCGCAGCGCCTGGGTTGCTGCATGTGACCTGGCTCTGTTTATCTAATCCCCTGCCATTCATGATCCAACAGAGATTTTTATTTTCTAATTTATCTTTAGACCCCTTTCTAGAGCAGTTTTAGGTTCACAGCAAAAGTGAGAGGAAGGTACAGAGGTTTCCCAAACGCCCCCTGCCCCGCAGGTGTGCGGGGCCCCCATTCTCAGAGCCTCATTTTGACCTCTGTGCTGAGGTCATCCTGTGAGCCAGGGTCTCTGATGGCAGCGCTGAATCCTGACGCTGGCCTTCGGGACATTCTGCCAGACCCTTGGCTGTGGCAGTCGGTGGTTATAACGTCTTCCCCTTGGTCTTTCCTGCCGCTGTAGCTCTTACGCCTGCTAAGTGCAGCCCCCCATGTCCACCCCAACATCAGAGAAAGGACACAGGGTGGGCCTGGACACTGCACCCCTCGCGAATCAGGTTGGACCAAGCTAACCCCTTCTGCAGCTGCCCGCCTCGCGGCAGGGCACAGGGTGGGCCTGGGGGCATTCCGTGTCCCTTCGCATTAGTGCCAGCTCAGGCCCCGGGTCCCAAAGCCTTCAGAGAGGCCCAAGTGTCCCCTCTGCAGCGTGTGTGTGACCACTTTCCGGAGGAGGTCCGGGGAGGTGCCTGCCACACGGACTGACTGGGGTTTGCAGCCGCCTTCTCAGGACCTGGGGCGTGGGCTGTGGCTCAGAACTTAGGAGCCATGTCACTCGGAAGCAGAGTGAAGACTGCAGAATGCTTGCTGGCCGGGCGCCCAGAGGGTGGGCAGCCCTGCAGGGCGAGAGGCCACAGGCCGCCGGCAGGGCGCTGATGGGAGAACGGAGGTGGAGACAGCGGAGGGCCGAGACGGGCAGGGACGGAGGCGCCACCTGCCGGGAGAAGCCCCTGCACACAGCAGGGGTGCCTCTGCCGTGGTGCCGCTGGCGGGGGCTGTGGGTGGCTCCCTCAGGAACGGGCAGGTGAGGACTGGGGGCGGGCAGGGGTCGTTCACAGGGACAGAGAAGGGTGTCTGCACACAAGCTCGTCCACTTCACGTGTGCATAAAGCAGGCGGTCCCGGCCCCCCGGACACAAGCAGTGCTCTAGCAGGTTCGAGGCAGATTCGGAGGCCCCGCCACCTGGAGCAGCAGGTGTGGACAAGCTCCTGGTCCCCCGAGGGCTCTCAGCTTTCGGCCTGACGACATCACACGGAGGGCTCGGCACGCAGAGCGCACAGCGCCTTCACCCCGGGGCCTCCGAGACCCACTGTCCAGCACACTCAGACGCCCACGGGGCTGCCCCTGGACAGGCGCAGGTGGGCCCTGGGGACAAGGCCCTCCACCCCCAAATCCACTCCAGGCGAAGCCCATTCCCTCCTCCAAACATTCCCGGAGCCTCCGTGGGCGGTGCCGCTGGCAGAGGGCAGTGAGCCGGGTGCCCAGCTCAGCGATCCTCAGCACCCAGGGCCTTGGTCTTCAGGAAGACGCTCTGCATGGCCGAGACCCGCTGCTCGTCCCGGATGTTGAAGGCCTGGAACTGTGGGCAGGGCGGGACAGCGGGGTCACAGGCCGTCGGGGGCCGTCGGGTGCTCCCTGGGTCTCTCCCTCTGGGTCTTCACCTGTGCAACCCTCCCTGAGGGTGGACACCCCTGGGGCCCTCTCTCCCAGGCTCTTCCTTGGATGGGCCTGAGACAGGGAAGGCCCCCCCCCACCGGTGTACTGCTGCCCCCCCATCCCCACGCACCCTGGAAGGAGCCTGTGTGGGCTCTCAAGGTTGGGTGAGAACTGGACATGAGCTGGAGGGCCTCTGTGGGGGGCAGGGGAGACCTAGCAAAGCCGGTGGAGCCTGGGGGCTCAAGGTTGGGCAGTTGGCAGACACACCCAGATGTGGGCATGGCCGAGGGACCAGGGAAGCTGTCCCCAGGAGGCCTGGGGCAGCCGCACTTCATCACGAGGAACGGAGCCCGGGGGGCAGGCAGGGCTCTGAGCACTTGTCCAGGGTGGGTTTGCGGGTGGTTCAGGGGGCACTGGGGGCAGGCTCAGATGGCCTGGTTCCCAGAGATGGGCCCTTGGCCCTTGAGGTCCCTGGTGGCTGGGGACGTTCACGGCTTGACGCTCCCACTGCAGTGCCCCAGCGAGGACTGACCTGCCCCACCTTCCTCGGCTCCTGACCAGGGGTTGCACAGCAGGGCTCCCTCCCCACCCACCGTGAACCCACACCTGCCGGGCCCCCCAGCCTCTGTGCCCACCTTGTCCAGCAGGACGTCGAAGTAGGCAGTTGCCCAGTAGGCGGGCTCACCAGCAGGCAGCTGCAGGAGCGCCCGGAGCCCACTGCCCACGCGCGGCGGGGGGCTGCAGCCCAGGTGGGTGGCGTGGATGCGCAGGGCGGCCTCGGGCTGGCTGGCGAAGCACTCAACGCGCTGGTAGAGGGCGCCCAGGTCCAGGCCTGTGTCCTGCAGCAGGTTCCGCTCGGGGTGCAGGAAGTGCGGCAGGTTCTTGGTGGCCAGGCAGCAAAGCAGCACCACCAGGGGGCGGTACACGGCGCCCTGAAGCTCCGCCCAGTCCTCGGGCGAGGGGAAGAGCACGGCGGCCCACAGCAGCACCGTCTGCGGGGCATCGGGTCAGCCCACCCCGGGCAGGTGCCGCCCGCCCGCGCCTGCCCCAGCCTCTGCGCCTCCCTGGGAGTCCCAGAGGCCCCCATCCTGACACCCCTCTTCTCCCTGGGGTCAAGCTCAGGGGCTTCTGAAACTCCCACCATCCTCTGGGCCTTTCCCACGTGCCCCGTCCTGCACAAACTCCTACTGATGCCCCGCAGCCCTACACAAAATGCCCTGCCCGGTGACATCGCCCCTGCCCTCATCTGTGAGTCCAGGATGCCTGAATGCATCTGAAAGCCACCAGAATAGACTTATCTGCCCCCCAGCACCTCCTCCTCCCCCACCCAAGCCCCCATCCAGGGGCCCTTCCTGTTGCTTGGCACCCTGCCGCACACCCCCCAGGCCTCAGCCCAGCCGCTCCCCCTGCACACGCGGGACCACAAACCTTCAAGTGGCCGAAGGTCAGGCCGGGGCTCTGGCCGCCGTCCCGCCAGCTCTCGTGGTTGACCCGGTCGAGGATGGAGAGGCTGTCCAGGCGGTGGCCCCGAAGGGAACCCAGTGCCCCCAGCAGCCTCGTGAGCAGGTAATCAGTGGAGACCCTGGGCCGACAGACACACCGTGGGCGGCCAGCACCCGCGCCGCCCAGCCATCCAGGCGCCTGCTCAGAAAGGACGGTCCCCTGCCTCTGCGGCCTTCTGAGCCCCACGGGATGGCCGGGCCACACGGGGGCTGGCCTGGCGCTCGCGGGCCCCTGCGCTTTTCAGGAACCACCCCTGATGGGCCCTCAGAGGCAGAATGTCCCATTTCCAGGTAGAAGCTCAGACCCAGGACGTGGGGGGTGGCTGGGCGCCCCCAGACATGTCCGGCCCTCTTCGTGTGGGCAGGAAGATGCCACCATGGCCCACCGAGGGTGAAGCAGTGGCTCTGTGTGGGCGGGCAGGGGCCGGGTGAAGCCCCCCGGCCAGGCAGGGTGACGTCTCCACTCCAGGCCGGGTCGGGTCAGGACGGGACCCAGTCCCCAGCCCTGGGTTTGAGGGGAGCTCAGCCACAGCCCCGTGCCCCCACCTCCCCTCACAGACACTGAGGAGGGCTCCCCTCCCCTGCAGGACGGGCCGCCCTTCCTAGGCACTGGCTCCTGGGGGGACCTGGGACCCGAGGAGGGGCTGTGGGGGCTCCAGGGCCGGGTGGGAGCTGTCCCCTCCCTCACGGTGAGGGATGCGCGTCTGGGAAGGGCAGAGTCCAGGGTCCATGCCTCTCCTCGGACACTGACTGCCCTCCCGCAAGGGGCCTCCCGCTGCCCTGTGGCCCCAGGTCAGTCCCCCGACCCTCGCCACTGTCCCACCAGAAGGGAAGGCGCAGGTGGGGTGACAGAGGAGGCCACCCAGGACAGCCCCCCAGAGTTCCAGGGGGACAGAGGGCGCCTCCCCATCCCCCAGCACCGGGAGGCGAGGAGCTGGCAGCAGGGGGCAAGCAGTCTGGTGGGATCCCTGAGACCCCAGAAACAGCAGCGCTGTTCAGAAGCCTGGGACAGAGGTGGGCAGGAGACTCTGCAGGCCCGCCTGCCCGCAGTGGGGAGCAGAGGGGTGATGGGCCACCCCTCCCGCCGGCTCCCCGGGGCCCCACACACCCGGAGTGTACCCTACCTCCAGAGCTCGGCGCTGGCCGGCACCAGGGCTGCCTCCTGGCGGACGATCCCTCGCAGGGCGCCCTCAGGGAACCCTGGCACCAGCCGGGCCCCCTCCAGGGCGGGCACCCTGAGCCTCCTCCGTACCACGGGCACCACGTTGAAGTGGAGCGTCCTCCAGCCGCTGGACACCCGCAGGGACAGGCCGAGCTGCTCCTCCCTCAGGCTGTCCACGCTCAGGGAGCCTGCAATGGGCCACCCGCTAAGCCAGCCCCTCTCCCAGGCCGGCCTCTGAACCCCAACCTCCACACCTCTGGAGGTGCCTCTAATGAGGTACACTGAGGCCGTGAGGGGGGCCCTGAACCAGTGAGACCTGCTCACGGAGCAGACGTCGGGGGCCTGCTCAGGGGAAAGCGCACAGGAGCACCCGGGGTTGGGGGGCGGATCTCTAGCCCAGGGGTGCACCCAGGGGGACCAGGCTGTGCACACCGTGACCTGGGCCCTCAGCCTCCAGAACACGGAGGAAACGCGCTTCTGTTGCCTAGGCTGTCAGGTCTCTGGGGCCTGGAGGAGGTTCCTAACCCTTGGCTCGAAGAGGCTGATTTTCAGGCTGTGCCCCATGCTCTGCGACACCCAGTGCCCCCTCAGTCCCTGGTTGCCTCAGCACCCTTTTCCTGGACCCATGGGCCCCTAACCCTGGCTGGCGGGTCACAGCAGCCCCTCTGCTGGGGACACTCTGGGCTGCTGGAGGTCGGGTCCTTCCCTCCCCGCAGCCTGTAGCCCCTGCGGGTCCTCCAGAGGGTGGGGGCAGCCTCCGTGGCATTCCAGCTCCAGAGCCCGAGGGGGCCTGGCTGTAGCTGGATGTCCCCTGATCAGACCCGCCTGCTCCCCACTTTCCACCCCTGTGCCCCTATGTGACCCGAGAGCCCTCTCCAGGCTCCGCCTGTGATACCCGTCCAGGAGGGGCCAGGCCCAGGTGAGCGCCCAGTGGCCCTGCAGCCTGGGTGGTGAGGAGCTGGCTGGGCACAGCCTCGTCCAGGAGGAGGCCCTGGACCCCACCAGACACGCAGGCCCGGCACCGGAGCCTGGCTCCTGCTGCACATTCTAGCCAGCCTGCTTCCTACTCCCTGCCTCCTCCCCAGACCTCAAGGGGCCCAGCCTAGCCCTGGAAAGCGCCCCAGACCACCAGGAGGGGATGCTCCATGTCCCTTCCCCCAAACACACACACACCCTGGAGAGAGCAGGTGCTCTCAGGGCAGTGGGAGGGGCTGTGTGTGCGGACTGGGTGAGGAGGGGTCTTGCCTGCCCTCCCAGTGCTGCCCAGAGAGGGTGCCAGGCCAGAGGCCAGGGGCCAGCCAGCTGGGGCCCGGAGGGCGGGTCATCAGGTCCCAAAGGAGTCCCCAGCACATGCTCTGGAGGGCGGTCTCGCTGCTGGAGAGCCCGGTCTGCACTGCCTGCCTTGGGCCTCCCATGGCCCCGGGGTTCAGGGAAGAGCCAGCGTGCCCCCTACCCCCGTACGAAGACCCCTCCCCCACAATCTCCGCAGGGCAGCTCTTGGGCCACCTTCTGGGACCCTGCCCAGAGCAGGTCCCGGCCCTACCACTGGGGCCACTCCGTTCCCTGCAGGGCCCGTCTTCCCACCAGCTGAGCGGGGAAAGGGCTCAGGGACCTCCAGCCCCTCCCATTCAGTGTGGTTGGAGGCCCCTGTCACGCAGACACCTGGGTGGTTTCACTTCCTTATCTGCCTTTGTTCACAGAAAGGTGGCTTGGAAGGCAGCCAGCCGCACCCACGGTCCCTGGCACTCCCCGCCTCAGCCTGCCTGGTCTCACCGGTTCCCAGGGTTGGGGCGGCCTGAACCCCCGCAGCTGGGCTGCTGCTTCCCTTTTAAGGCAAGTGTCAGAAGCAACGCCTGGAATTTCCTGCAGCAGGAAGCACGGGTGGGGAGGAGGGGCCTGGCCACTGGGCAGAGAGAGCCCTGCAGGTGGCAGGGCCCCGTGGAATGGAGGAGAAGGGACGAGCCCTGCCCAGCTGCCGGCGGCCACTGTGAAGCTCAGAGGGGACCGGGCAAGACGCAGGCAGGGCTGAGCTCAGGAGCGCCCATGACAGGCTGCGGCCACCCAGCGGGGCGCGTCTGCCATCAGCCTGCAGCAGGCCTGTGGGGGCCGGGTGGGCAGCCTCCCGCTGTGGGCTCGGAGTCCTCTGTCAGCTTGCAGACAGACGCCCGGCTCCCCCGCAACCCGCCGGACCTGAGCCTGGACGTGCAGTCAGACCCGAGCTCCGTACACTGGGCGGCCCGGGACAGGTCAGCACCCCTCGGGTGGCTGCCCTCCCACTCGCTGATGTGGGGCCAAGAGGACTCCAGGCAACAGCCACAGGCACCCCGTGCCTGCCCCTCCCGGGGGAGCCGCGCACCTTGTCGCGGTCCCAGGCCCTGCCCCGCGGCCCTGCCCCCTGGAGGAGGCACTTTACCACCCTGGGCCCATGCCCTGTGGGGCTGTCCTTCCAGCGCCCTTGAGGTCCAGGCAGCCCCTGCTGGAAGGAGGCCCACAACTTCTGGGCTTGTCAGGAGTGCTGCCCGTGGCCCCCACCCATCAATCACATCACTGGGGCAACCAGGGAGATGCTGAGGCCAGAGCCTGCTCAGCGGAAACTTTCTCGCCACAGAACCTGCCCAGGACCAGGACACAAGCATACACAGAAACAGGGCTGTGCACACCGGCACACCCCCCCCGTCACATGTGTGCACACATGCACTTATGATCCCACAGTCCCACAGTTACAGACACACATGATCACACATGCATGCACTCACACACCCACACTTGTGCACACTTACACACACACACGCACTCACGATCCTAGTTTCACACTCACACACACACGTGTTCACACACGCACTCACTATCCTGCTATCCCACACTTGCACACGTGTTCACACATGCGGGCACTCACACACATATGTTCACACACACACTCACAATCTTGCTGTCCCACACTTGCACACACACACGCACTCACCACCCTGTCATCCCACTCTTACACACGTGTGCTTACACATGCATCCGCAGGCCTGCCATCCCTCACTTACACACACACCCACACATGTGCGCACATGTGCCCTCAGACCCCACAGCCCCACGTCACACACACACACCCTGAACAGTCACGTGTCCTTGCACGCGCGTGGCGCGCGATCGCCCGCACCTGGCGCGATGAGGTAGTGGTGCTTGCAGTACACGACGGCCGCCGCCAGCAGGTCCTTGAGGACCCGCAGGACCTTGCTGGGCACAATGTGGCCGCAGCTCCTGGCGCTGCCCTCCAGGGAGGCCTCGAAGACGTCGCCCGCCTTCCAGCGCTCCAGGCCGGCCGCTTCCTGGGGGAGGCCCAGGCGGCAGCACCCCAGGCCGCCCCCTGCTTCGGCGGCCCCCACCTCCTCAATCACCAGGGCCTCGGCGTCCACCCACAGGGGCACCTCCACGTCCAGCGGGCCCTCCGAGGAGCGCAGGGCAAACTGGAAGGCCTCCAGGTCTCGGGAGTAGTCCACGAGGAAGCGGGGGTCCAGGGCGTGCACGCGCTCCAGCAGGGTGAGCACCACGTCCTCGGCGCGCTGGTGTTCCTGTGCCCGGGACGCCGCCCGCGAGCGCAGGGCCTGCAGGTAGTGGTGCCACAGGGGTACCTGCACAGCCATGGCTGTGGGCACAGCGGCGGGAACGGGCAAGACGCCTGCTGCAAGCGGGCTGGCTCCCACCAGCAACTGGCGGGCGGGCGGGCGGGGTGCAGCAGCTAAATAGCTGAGTGGGGCCCTGGCTTTGAAGTGAGGGTGAGTCAGGCATCAGCAATTAGGAATGTCGCAGGCGGGCGGGGCCTGGCTTCCCTCCCGCCACCGCGGCTCCACGGCTCAGGCCCAGGGGCGTCCAGGCTCGGGACTTTGCCCCTCTGGGCCTGGCCCCCCCACCCCATGCTGTCCTGTCCTGGGTGCCCCTTTTCCACCCTTATGCCTGTCACAGTCGCCGCAGGTGGGACATGGGCCATCCGAGTGGGACGTGGGCCGTCCCCGCTGCTCGGCTGAGAGGTGAGCAGGCCGATGGCCGCGCCAGACCCCTCAGTGGGAGCTGTCCACTGCAGCTGCCACCTCCCAGCAGCTTCTCTCTGAGGGCCAGGCCGCCAGGCTGTGTTTCCATGGCAACCCGGACACCACCCGCCTCAGGCACCTGTGCTCACGTAAAGCAGGGAGCCCAAACCTGCTGCCTCCTCCCCCTGCAGGGCGCCCAGCCCCAGGCCCTCGGACCCCCAGGGGGCCCACCTCCCGCCCTCTTGCCCTTCAGCCTGAGAGGAGTCTTCACCCCCAGGGCCTGGTGCTGGACCGAGCCCGGTTCCAGAGGGTGCCGCCCTGGGCCTGCCTGGCCAGCCTGGAAAGCCTCTCCCTGCTGCCCCCTCCAGCATGGTCCAGCCCCGCCTGCCACTTCACAAATCCCAAGCAGCCTCGGGAACTGCCCTGCCGACCCCAGGCCCTGCCCGGCTGGCTGTTCATCTGTGTTCAGCCACTGCACGGTCTGCAAACAGTGAGTATGGGGCCCTCCCCTGGCCAGGCGTCTGGAGACGCTGTCCCTGCCGCGCTCCAGGGGAGCCCCCGCCCCCGCCCCCGCCCGAGATACCCAGGGAGCTGTGCGCATTTCAATGCTGTGGGCAGGACCGGCATCAAGCACTCCGTTCCTGGTGCTTGGAGACCCTGCTAAGAAGCTGCAGCCCCCGTGGGGGTGTCTCCGCTTCCACACCTCCCAGGATGAGGAGCCCACCACCTCACAAGGCAGCTCGTGATAGTCAAGAGAAAATAGATTCGTGTCCTCGGCCCTGGCTGGCCCTGCCCTCAGGGTTAGCCCAGTTAGCCCGGGGCATGCCTGCCCCTCCCCAGGGCAGCTCTGGGGGTCCAAGCCCACGCTGTTAGCAGCCCTCCTGGCGCCCTGCTCATCCCGCCTGCTTCGCGCACCACCTGCCAGGAGAATGCTGACCTGCAGGGAGAGGCCCTGGGGCCCTCCCGCCCTGGCCTGACCCTTGGCACGCGGCCCTGCCTGCGTCTGGAGCCACTGTCTGTGACTCAAGGATTCTCACGTCGCTCCAGCGTCACCCTCCCACGAATCTCAAGCTCTCCTGAATTCGCCCAGGAGACCTGGCGACACCTGTCTACCCAAAGTGCCAAGAGCTTTGAGCTGCGGGGAAGGCCCATGCCATGCCCAACGGGCTGCCTTGGGCTCTGCGCTCTGAGGACCCTGGGGCAGGGGCCCTCCCCGCCTGGGGCACCAGCCCCTGCCGTCCCTGGAGTGCTGCTCCTGGTCTGCGACCCTGAAGGGCTGGAGGCTGGCCGTGCACGCTTCTCACCCTCCCCGTGCCCATCCTCGCCCTTTGCTGGCGCCCCTGCTCCCAGCACCCCACAACCAGGCCCATGTGCCCCAGGGTCTGGCAGACCCCTCGGACCCAACAAACTCAGCGTGCATCTCCAACCGCAGAGGGTTCTCCCCGCCCCGCTCCGGTCTCAGGGGAGCCCCGCTTCTGCCCAGCAAGTCCTGGATCTGTTCCCCCACTCCCCGCAGACCGTCCACCCCAGCCCACCTCTCCCCAGGCCTCTGGTCCCTGGCCCTGAGCTGTCAGGGCTGGCCTTCCAGGAGACAAACCTGACTGGGAGCCTCTCTGGTGTCATCCCTGTGTCCACACTCCCAGGAACCTTCTCCTTCATCTCTGGCCGAGCCTCAGCCCCTGCTGACCCCTAACCACTCCTGTGTCCCCTTGAGCAGCTCAGGCAGGCTGGTCCCCTGACAGTCCCTGACAACACCCCCGCCAGGCATCCTCAGTGTGCTCCCCCACCCAGGGTGGCTGCCAGCGGCCAGAGGCACTCATGCAGCAGGCACTTGGGCAACAAGAGGGATTGTGGGCGTGTGGGGCGGACATCCTGGGAAGCTGGACGTGAGCTCCCTGCAGGGAGAGATGAGAGAGACAGAGGGGAGCGGGCGCCCACCCAGCAGGCCTCAGACCCCAGGACCACTGGCCCGCAGACCCCAGTGTGGAGGCGCAGGAGCCAGGAGAGCAGACGTGCTCAGCGCTGGCCGGGCCTGACGAGCCCTCCCCCGGGCCTCCTGACAAGCCCCCCGCCGGGCCTGACGAGTGCCCCGCCGGGTCTGACGAGCCCCCCGCGGGCAGGAGGCGCAGGGCAGGTCGGCCCGCGTGTGTGCATTGCTTCTCAGCCTCTCAGCATAACTCAGTGCAGGAGCACGTATTTCAGAAATTCCCACGCGCGCTGGAAGGGGCGCACGTCCACCCAAACAGGCTGCTGAACGGCAGCCCCCACACAGGCTCAGCACAAGTGATGGACAGTCCAGGTGGCCAGGGGCTTGCAGAGAAGGGAGGCCAGGCCCCCTGAAGGACACCGCTAGCAGTCACCCTGGACACCCTCCGACTGGCCGGGGTCAGACCCGGGCTCTGGCCCCAGTCCTCACCCAGCGTGGCCTGCCTCCTCTGCCTGCCCACGGCGCCAGCCCATTTGTGCCACAGCCCGTATCACCGGCCACCGCCTGACTGGATGGCAGACACGAACAGGAGTGCGGCTGAGCCTGGCCTCCTACATGCACCCCCCACACTGTGGCAGGACCTACCACTGCCCCCGGTGCCCGCCGCCCGGGCACTGTCCCCCTGACCACCTGTCGGCCTCAGAGGCTCTGCGGGCAGCCGGGAGGGGCACAGCGGGTGGAGGGGAGGCCAACAGCCCCCAGGAGCCAGCCGGCCGCCTGGCTGCAGACTCTCCTCCCAGGCTACCCGGCTCTGGCGTGAGCACGAGGGAACACGCAGGACTGGATGTGCAAGGGGATGCCGGGCCAACTGACCCGGAGGTTCACGGAGAAGCCAGGGAGGCCGTCATGTCCGCAAGCAGCCTCAAGAGGCCCGTGTGAGCGGGTGTGGGGGTGGGGCTGGGGTGTGAGGCTCTGTCCGTCCATCCAGCAGGGGCTGCAGAACCCTGAGGGGGCGAGCTGTCTGGGTGCTTGTGGACACTGGGACCCCTTAAGAGGAAGCAGGCATGCGGGCGACCAGCAATGGTCCCTAGGAAGGTAACCCCTGCCTCACCAAGCGGCAGTGGACAGCTGACCCATGAAGGTGTCCCAGGCAGGAAGGGAGCTGGGCAGGCACAGATGGATGGGGCTGGGCAAGGCCTGCGGGGAGAGGAGGGGCTCCGAGGGCCCGTCACGGTGTGGGGAGGAGCGGGGGAGACAGGGGCCCCGGCAGACGCCCTCTCAGGCCCAGGGAGCAGAAGACCGCCATCGGGGTAGCCCAGGGTGGCCCAGCTCCCGTCCAGGCCGGTCAGTCAGCCCAGGGCCAGCCCGCAACCCACAGCCCCCCCCTGTGTGCGTCAGTCGCTCACTCGCATCCAACTCTTTGCGACCGCGTGGGCTGTGGCCCGCCAGGCTTCTCCGCCTTTGGGATTCTCCAGGCAAGAGTGCTGGAGCGGGTGGCCATTTCCTCCTCCAAGCCCTCCCCTAGGACGCGGCGTCAACTGCACAGCCCGACCCAAGAGTCGAGCAGCTCTCTCCTGAAGGTGCCGGGCGGCGGGGGGCAAGGGAAGCATTTGCCTCCAGGTCTTCAGGCAGGTATGGGTTGTTTCTGTTGTGACGGAAAGGTAGCAGAAAGCTGACTGTGTCCTTGAGCTGCTCACGAGCATGGCTGACGGAAGGCAGGGCCACAAGTCACTCCTGTTCCCCCTCCCCAAGACCAGCTCCCAAGCGCGCCCACAGCACACCCTCGGGCAGCCCTCTGAGTGGACAGCTGGGCTCTGCTCCTGGGGCCTCCCCCCGGCTGGACGCCCCCTGGAAAAC
Organism: Oryx dammah; assembly: GCF_014754425.2. Classification (NCBI taxonomy): domain Eukaryota; kingdom Metazoa; phylum Chordata; class Mammalia; order Artiodactyla; family Bovidae; genus Oryx; species Oryx dammah. The sequence goes on from NW_024070212.1 coordinate 117,711,850, forward strand.
CAGGGCTGGTGGTCCCTCGTGGTCTCTGGGCAGTGGCCTGGATGTCATGGGAGGCCCCCCCGCACTGCACAGAGACGGGAGGGGTTGAGGCCCGTCTCCCACAGCGCACAGGCCTGGGGCCTGCTCGAGGAGACCCTGAGAGGCTGGCAGGCAGTGCCCCTGAGCATGAGCCTCCCACCAGCAGCCCGATCCCGCAGAGCGTCATACACAGCCTTAAGCGTGGACAGAGGACCGGGCTGGCTGGAGGCACCAACTCAGAGCGGCTGGGGCCGCTGGGCAGCGGGAGAGTCAATGGTTCCAGCCGGTGCTGGAGCCTGTGCCCCAGCGTCCAGGACTGAGCTGTATCTTGGCAGGGTTCTCAGGCCAGCTTCTGTCCAGCACCTGCAGGGGACACAGCCCCAGAGGCCGCAGACCTGGGTCAGCGGAGTCCCAGCCGCCAGGGGAGCTACTCCTGTCGTAAGCAGTCCCCGGCCGGCCCGCACTCTCCTGCCAGGGGCGTGAGGAAGCCGAGGGCCTGGGGTCACAGAGGAGCCCCACCAGTCAGATCCCGGCCGATCACGGCGGGGCCAGCCTGGAGGCTGTGAGGGTGGGACAGGGACGCCTGCCCTCCCCAGGGCTGCCTGTGACTCGCCTTCAGAGGACACCTCAGGGCCACGCGTCGTGTCCGTGGCCACTCAGGGGCTGGAGTGGCCTGAGCACGGGGAAGTCAGTGCTTCGTTGAGTTTGAGGTCCCGTCCTCTTGGAGCAGGTCTAGGTCAAGGGTGGCAAATGCTGGGACCCCCGGGGCCAGGCAAGGCCAGCCAGCTCTGCCTCTGCTTCCCCGCCCCTCACCCTGTGGGCCCCGTCCACTCGTGGGCCCAGCGTGGCCAGGGCTCTTCACTGTCCCCGGGGAGTCTGCGGGCGACCGTAGATGCGGTGCAGGCCGAGGAGAACGCAGCGAGGCCCCTGCTTCCGAGGGGGAACAGTGCACAGGGCCGGGGCACGGCTGGGCCGGGGGAGGTGGCCAAGGCCACAGCACAGCCCTCAGTGCCCGGGGACTCCCTCCAAGTGCCCAGGGAAGGCGCACGGTCCGCAGGTGGGAGTCAGGACGGCCGCAGTCCTCCCCGACCCCATGCTGCCCCCCCCCAGGGCCCACGTGCTGAGCACCACTGCAACACCCACCACTCGGTCCAGAGTATTCCCTGGGGGCCGCACCCAGGCTCCGGGCTAAGCCCCGCCCGAGGGCCCTGCTGGCCTAGTGATGGCCCCAGGTAGAAGCTACAGCATGGACAATGGGCAGGGAAGCCCTGGGCGGTGCCCACCAGGCCCGTGTGAGCCCTGAGTGGACTGCCACTGGAGCCAGAGAGGCGTCTCCGAGGAGAGGACGCTGAGGGGGGGCAGGGACCACAGACCCTTGGGGGCTCTGCTCTGCCACGAGGCTTCAAGGGGGCAGAACAGGCCGGGGTGGGTGTTGGGCAGGGCGGGGCACGGGCATTAACAACCCCAGCCACCCAGGCTCACCAGCTGGGCTCGTTTCTGACTGTGAAGTCTGGTCTGGACTTGTCCGAGTGGTCTGCACAGACGGTCACACCCACCTCTGCAGCCCCCGTCCTCCCCCTGCCTGAGCCCCCGACGCCTGGCCTCACCCATCACCACTCCTGATGGGTCAGCTGCTGCCCGCACTCGTGTGGCCCCAGGAAGGTGCGGGGGAGGGAGCGGTGGCCTGCCCGTGGCAAGTGGGACACGCGTGACCCCGGGGCAGGTCCCCCTGACGGGCTCCAGGGGACCAGCCTCCAGAAGGCTCACCCAGGGCTCCCGGTCCCCGTGCAGACTCAGTCTGCCCACCCATTACAGGCATCACACCACTGAACTCGAGTTCCTTTGCAAAGGCTTGGAAAATGTCATGGTTTATGATCCTCAGTCAGGAGGGACCGGTGGTCTGCACGCCTCCCCCACCTGCTGTGTGGCCCCCAAGCACACAACTCCTTCCAGGCAACTGCCCAGAGGAGGGCTAGGACCCTTCCCTGCATGGGTGGGGGTCTGGGGGAGAGGCCAGCCCCTCCCCCATGTGGTCACTCAGGTAGACAGCGTCACCCAGGGCGTCTCCAGGTCTCCGGGGAATCGGCTTCCGGACAACAGCGTTCTTTGGTCCCCATGGCAACAGAGCCGCCCTCCTGTTTCCAGGGAAACCAAGTCCTCCGCGTCGTGGTTGCTGCAGCAACGCCTATGGGTTCAGTCAGCCACACTGTCCTGCCAACTCAGAGGGGCAGCTGGGCGTCCAGGACAGAGGAGCCAGGTGCTGCTGGGGTGTGGGGTCGGTGCTTGAACACAGGTGCCGGCCTGGCCAGGGTCCTGGGAGGAGAGTCTCGGGCCGCAGAGTCCCTGCTTTCTCTTGGGTCCTGTGCACCAGCCCATGATGAGTTCTGCCTTCAGTGAACCAGGCAACGGGGACTCCACCGAGCAGTCCCGGCTGGGGCTGGACGCGGTGATCAAGGTCAGTGCTGTGGCCGCCCTCCAGCACCCTCCTGGGCACAGGGGCTGAAGGCCCCTTGGGAGGGAAGGGACCCTGCACAGAAGGACCACACGTCCCCGGCTGCAAGGGGTACTTTCCACGTGCTCACGTGGTCAGCGTGGACATAGAGTGTGTGCACACATACACACACACATGCACACATGCACACACATACACATGAGCATACACACAGGTGCACACACAGACACAAGCACACACACAGGTGCACACACACACAAGCACACACAGGTGCGCACACACACAGGTGCACACACAGACACACAAGCACACACAGAGGTGCATACACACACATGCACACACAGGTGCACACACACGACCACACAAGGTGCACACACAGACACATGAGCACACACAGGTGCACACACGTGCAGACTCCAATAGGACAGAGCCTGGGGAGAGTCTGAACTGGAGGCTGGGGACCTGAGCCTAGGCCCAGCCCCCCGATCTGTGCTGTGTGAACTCGGGCAGCCAGCCCTCCTCTCTGCGCCCTGGGCCTGCTGCCTGCACACTGGGGGTGGGGGAGATGGAGGAACCTCCCACCCCAACAGTCTGGCTCACTGCAGCCTTGGTGGCAAAGTGTGGGAGTCAGCGGGCCTTCCTGGAGAGCTGTGGGCCCAGCTGTGGGTGTGGTCCGCCCCAGGGTCTGTTCCGTGAGGCCCAGAAGTCCTGGTTCTGTCTTCCTTTATGGCCCCCACCTGGGTGACAAAAACCACAGCATCTGGGTGTCACCCCCGACGTCCCCCCTTCACTCCAGACTTGCAGCCCGGTGCCCAGCCCTGCCATCGCAGCCCCTTAAGAGCCCCGCACCCCGACCCCTGCCGTCACCTGGCTCCAGCCGCCACAGCCAGCCCGTCCCCACCCTGCCTCACCCCTGGGGATCCCAGTGAACCCCTGGGAACCAGATGACTCAGCCATTTATTAACCCAGTGACTAGAAGCTCAGAACTATGCTGTAGGGGGTGGCACGGCCCCAGGCAAGCAGACGGGTCCCCAGGAAAGTCACTGCCCACAGCTGTGCTGGTGATTAGATCGCACGGTGGGGTCCTGTGTGCACACCCGGGACGTGCAGGGGCAACGGCAGGATGTTTGGATCAGGTGGCACAGAAGGCAAACACGGCGGCCCTGGGTGGACCGTCTGCCCAGCTCCCGGGAGGCCAGCACTCCGACATTCTGAGCGCCGGCGGCCAGGCAGGGGCGGGGCCGGGGGAGGGAGGGTGGCTCACACCCCATTCCCCTGGCAGGCAGCGCCTCACCGGGAGGGGGAACCTATCACCCCTTGGGAGTCCAGGAAAGCAGAACTTGAGAGTTGAAGTCACTGTAGCTACAGGCTGGTTTGAGGGAGAAACACAGGATGGTGCCCACGTCCAGCAGTGGGCAGCAGTGCAGGGCGCACGAGGCTGCCCCAGCTCCCACTGCCCACAGGACGCTGTCATCTGAAAGCCGTGGGGAGCCCTCGCAGGTGTGCGCAGCCCGCCCACCAACACCTGTCATCTGCGCGGCAGTGACTGAGATCTCAAGGCAATTACTCCTGGGCGAGCAGACGGGCGGGCGCCAAAGGTGCCCAGATAGGCGGTCCAGACAGATGGCAGGAGAGACGGCTCCTCCAGCCCTCCGGCTGCAGATGGAAACTGAGGGGCCCAGCCAAGGCGCCACTTAGGGACAGGGCTCATATGGGACGAGACCTGAAGGTGCTCCCCTGCCCCCGGAGCCCCGGACACCCCACTCACTGCCGCCAGAGCCGCTGCCCACCCCAGCTTCTCCCTGAGCCCCTTCCAGCCACTCACCCACACTCAGAGCTGGACTCTCTGAGGGTCTGGACCAGAGCAGGTGGACAAAGCCGGCCGACAAGCAGAGGAGCCCTGGGCAGGAAGACCTGTGATTCTCGACCCAATTCCATCAGAAGTTTCAGGAAGGTTCAGACTCTTTCTTTCTGCGTTACATTTTGAGTCGTGGTGTTTCTCTAAGAACTTGCCCATTATATGTCAGTTTTCAGACTTGCTGCTCGAAGTTGCTCCTAACATCCTCTCACTGTCCTTCTGAAGCCTGAGAGTCCAAGGCAGGGCAATCTCCCACCCCTCAGTGCTGGGGGTTTTGAGACCCAGGAGTCCCTGGGGACCCAGGACTTTGGGGTGAAGTTCAAGCGAGTCCCTGGCAGGCTCGGATGAGTAAGTCGCCCCCGATCGACACTGCTCTCATTGCTGATACTGGTGGCTGCGGGTCCTCTTTATGGTGTTTGTCTCCTGTTTCATTGATTTATGTATTTACTCTTCCTTTGCTTTTCAGTTCTTTGGATTGTTGTTCTTCTCAAATTTTGAGACATGTGTTTAGCTCACTGATTTAGTCTTGTTTTTTTAAAAAATTTTTACTTAAAAAGTTGTAGTAAATTATATATGTGTGTGCATGCACGCTCAGTCATGTCCAACTCTCTGTGACCCCATGGACTGTATCCCACCAGGCCCCTCTGTCCATGGGATTTTCCAGGCAGGAATACTGGAGTGGGTTGCCATTGCCTTCTCCAGAAAAAAAAAATGTGGCAAATTCTATATACATAAAGTTGACCACTTTCACCACCTTAAAGTGTGCAATTCAACGGCATTAAGTCCACGCACACTGTGCGAGCATCACCACCACTGTCTCCAGAAGCTCCTCATCCTCCCAGACTGAACTCTGCTCCCGTTAACACTGACTCCCCACCCACCCCCAGACCCGGTGCCCATCCTGCTTTCTGTCACTGCAGATGGCACGACTCTAGGGCCTCACTGGGAGGACTCGGGCAGTATCTGTTGCTTTGCGCTTGGTTTACCTAGTTAGTTACTGTTGTTCAGCCACTAAGTCACGTCCAGCTCTCTGTGGCCCCGTGGACTGCAGCACCCCAGGCTCCCTTGTCCTTCACCAACTCCTGGAGCTTGCTCAGATTCCTGTTCACTGAGTCGGTGATGCCATCCAACCATCTCATCCTCTGTCGTCCCCTTCTCCTCCCGCCTCCAACTTTTCCCAGCACCAAGTCTTCTCCAATGAGTTGGCTCTTTGTAACAGGTGGCCAAAGTACTAGAGCTTCAGCTTCATCATCAGTGCTTCCAATGAATATTCAGGACTGATTTCTCTTAGGATGGACTGTTTTGATTTCCTTGCTGTCCAAGGGACTCTCAAGAGTCTTCTCTAACACCACAGTTCAAAAGAATCAATTCTTCAGCACTCAGCCTTCTTTATGGTCCAACTCTCACATACATACATGACTACTGGAAAAACCATAGCTTTGACTAGATTGATCTTTATCGGCAAAGTGATGTCTCTGCTTTTTAATATGCTGTCTAGGTTTGTCATAGCTTTTCTTCCAAGGACCAAGCATCTTTAATTCCATGGCTTCAGTCACCGTCTGCAGTGATTTTGGAGCCCAAGAAGATAAAGTTGGCCACTGTTTCCACTGTTTCCCCTTCTATTTGCCATGAAGTGATGGGACCAGATGCCATGATCTTGGTTTTTTGAATATTGAGTTTTAAGCCAACTTTTTCACTCTCCTCTTTCACCCTCATCAAGAAGCTCTTTAGTTCCTCTTCGCTTTCTGCCACTAGAGTGGTGTCATCTGCATGTCTGAGGTTGCTGATATTTCTCCCGGAAATCTTGATTCCAGCTTGTGCTTCATCCAGTCAGGCATTTCTCATGATGGACTCTGTACAGAAGTTAAATAAGCAGGGTGACAATATAGAGCCCTGACGTACTCCTTTCCCGATCTGGAACCAGTCTGTTGTTCCATGTTCGGTTCTAACTGGTGCTTCTTGACCTGCACACAGGTTTCTCAGGAGGCAGGTAAAGTGGGTCTGATATTCCCATCTCTCCAAGAATTTTCCACAGTTTGTTGTGATTCACACAATCAAAGGCTTTAGCGTAGTCAATGAAGCAGTAGATGTTTTTCTGGAATTCCCTTGCTTTTTCTATGACCCAATGGATGTTGGCAATTTGATCTTTGGTTCGTCTGCCTTTTCTAAAGCCAGCTTGAATATCTGTTGAAGCCTAGCTTGACAGATTTTGAGCATTACTTTGCTAGTGTGTGAAATGAGTGCAATTGTGCAGTAGTTTGAACATTCTTTGGCATTGCTTTTCTTTGGGATTGGAATGGAAACTGACCTTTTCCAGTCCTGTGGCCATACAGTTCTCATCACCCGGACCCCATGCCCCCCAACTCACCACTAGTGAGGTAGGAATTTCCTTGAGGGAAGGGGAACCAAGGCTGGCAGGTGACGGCCATGGGGCTGGGCCCCACATCATGGAGGCACCCCCACTCCGCACAGGAGCATTTTATAAAGCAATTCCCTCCCCCCCCCCCCAACCCGCTCTCTAGCATATTGGAAGCACAGGAAGTGCGGCGGAGAGGAGCTACCTCACGCCCAAGGTCGGGGCAGCAACCGAGACTGCCAGGCTGCGAAGGCACAGGAGCAGCCAAGGGGAGCTAGGCTTTGGAAATCATGAGTTTTCTGTGGCAACAGCTCACCTCTGACGTTGGAGCATGAAGACAGCCATGGACAGTGTGTGTGCAAATAGGTGGGGTGATTTTCCCAGAAAGCTTTACTTATGAACAAGTGGCAGGCCTGAATCTGGCCTGCAGATGGAGTCTGCTGAGCTCAGATTAGCCGATGAAGGAATAAAAGGATAGTCGTGTGGGTACGGTCAGACAAATGGTGGCAGGCAGTTGAGCGGGTGGGTGGGCGTGGTGGACAGGTGGCCGGCTGGGAAAGTCATCGTGCACAAAGTGTAGCGGTGAGAGCAGGGGCCCATATTCTGGAAAGCGGCCTCTGAGATGAAAACTCACTGGATATTCTCTTTACCTCTGGTTGGAGTGTTGCACGCACACAAAAACATACAGGCATCCTGAGTGCACAGCTTAACGTCCTCCCCAGCACTCGGCATTTCCTATCGTTTTCCTATGCAGCCATTACGGTGAACACACAGCGATATCACGGGGCTTCGCCGGTGGCTCGAGGGTAAAGAACCCGCCTGCAGTGCAGAAGCCGCAGACCTGGGTTCAACCCCTGGGTCGGGAAGATCCCCTGGAGGAGGGCATGGCAACCCACTCCAGTATCCTTGCCTGGAGAATCCCAAGGGCAGAGGAGCCTGGCGGGCTGCAGTCCGTGGGGTCACAAAGAGTCGGACACGACTGAGCGACTCAGCATACACGCACGCACAGGGATGTCACATTACGGCTCTGGTCGCCGCTCACCCTGTGACTAGTGAAACTGAGCGCAAATCCCAGGTTTCCTGGCCCCGTGGACATCGCCCTCTGTGAGGTGTCTGCTCCACATTGTGCCAAGCTGTGCCCTGGGGCGCCTTCGCTTCTTATTGATCTGGGTCTGACTGCGTAATCTAGAGGAGACCCTTTATTGAATGCATGCGCTGCAGATGTCTCCTGGGCGCCTCTGGCCCTCCTGACGTGCTTCTGAGCAGCAGTTCTTAGCGTCCACAGGCGCCGCCTGCCGTTTTCCCCCTGGGTTAGTGCTGCGCGTGACCTATTGAAGGAACACACTGGGCCTACTCCAAGGCCACATTCTTCCGTGCTTTCTCTTAAAAGTTTTATTGTGTTACATTCACGTTTAGACCCGCAATCTGTCTGGAACCCGTCTCTGCGTGGCGTGAGGTGGGGCCCACCATGCATTCCCTTCTATGCAAATAGCCAGGCAACCTGGCTCCACTTTGAAAATCACGCCATCTTCCAAGGCCCTGCGTGTCATCCCTGCCACCACCCAGTGTGTGCTCACGGCTGTGCATGTGCATTTGTGCTAGTGTGCACTCACACTCTTCCACCGGTCAGGTGGTCCTTACACCAACGCCACCCTACCCTCGTCACTGTGGATCCGTGCCATGGCTCCACGTCTGGGAGCATAAGCTTTGTTCTTCTTCCCGACTCCCTCCATAATTTTGCCCTTCCATGTGAATTTTCAAATCAGTCTGCTAATTTCTCCAATACTGGCTACTCACTCCAGTATTCGGGCCTGAGAAATCCCAAGGGCAGAGGAACCTGGAGGACTACAGTCCACGGGATTGTGAAGAGTCGGGCACAACCGAGTGACCAACACTTTCACACGTTTCCACATGCATTTTCGAATCAGTTTGTTAATTTCTACAAGCTAAAACCGTTGCTGGAGTTTGGACTCGGATTCCATTGAATCTATAGATCAATGTGAGGGGCTCAAGTCTTCCAATTCACAGACAGAGCCCATTCTTCCATTCTTGTTTTTGTCGATTTTACTCAATGTAGTTCTCAATGGAGAGGCCTGGCACGTTTTACTACTGCAATTGCTCCTGGGTATTTGACCTGTTGGGTTGCCTACTGTTTTTAAAATGATGGTAGCTGAGAACCCAACTCTGTTCAGAGGGTTGTTCCAGCCCAAGGCATCTTCAAAGTGCTCTGTCGCTGACCTCAGAAATGCAGAGGACCCCCCCCCCCGTGCGGGTGGCCCCACTGCCCACCTCCCGAGTGCCGGTCTGTCTAGTCCAGTGCCCCCAAGGCTCTCCGCCCTCAGTAGGCACGTCAGTCTGACGGCTTTGTAGCTGCTGCGAAGCGAGGGCTGGCTCCTGGCCCCCTCCTGCGTCCTGCATCCTCTGTTTCATTTTTGGTTTAAGATTCCAAAGTTGGGGGGTGCTGAGGGGGAGGGGAGAAAGGGAAAGGCGCCAGGGGACGGGAGGCAGTGCCAGCAGGAGGCCGGGGTGGGCAGTGATGGGGTCTGTGCTCTGCTGCTGTCTCTCCCTCAGGGTCCCCATCTGTATGAGGGTGAGAGGGGTGGTCTGGAGGCTTCCCAGAGTCTGGGTGAGAGAGGGCCCATGGGTGGGACAAGAGCTGGGAAGATCTGAGAGTGCCAGGGTGAGGCCAAGCTCTGCGTGGGGAAAAAGCCAGGAAGGTTTGATAGTGCCAGGGTGTGGCCAAGCCTTGTGTGGACGGCAGCCAGGGTCCCCGCACTCATCAGATGGGCCACGTCCCCGTCCTGGCTCAGGAATGAGGGTGGGGCCCCACGGTCCTTGGTGGAAGTCCGAGCCACCAGCCACCTCTCCTGTATCCCCGCATCCTCCGCCCCCTGCCCCGCACAGACACAGACAGGATGCCCATGTCGCTGCCTCTGCCTCTTCCCGGACACCTGATCGGTGTCCCGCCTGGCTGGTGGACTCTTACTCACCCTTCAAGGTCCAACTCAAATGCCACCTCCTCCAGGAAGCCCGTGTGGGCACCAGGGACATAGGAGCAAACAAGATCGACCAGATGCGGACCCTCCCCAGCGTCCTTGATCCGAGTCAATTTTCAGTTAGTGATTCAGACTGTGGACTTGGTTTCCAGTCATTCTGGTGCTGAGCCGTGTTCGAAGAGTCTGCTTATGCGCCAAGCGCTGATGGGGCTGGGGGCTGGGGGCTGGGGGTGCGAGCGCAGAGGTGAGCGAGCTGCTGCCGCCCACCTTCTCCAGGCCTGGTTTCAGGCCTGGCAAGGACTGCCCCACTGTTACTACTTGAGGACCACACTACTGACTCGGCTCCTGGGGTGGTGCCCAGGGCCCCAGAGACCAGGACCAGGCGGTCCTGAGACGCGGCACGGCGGGGCCAGGTGTTATCCCGGACACAGAGGCTCTTTCTCCTAAGGAAGTGGAGCCTGGCAGGCGGCCACCTGGGCCCAGGGCCCTCTGTGCCGCAGGCCAAGCCACAGAAGGAGGGCAAGCCGACGTCCGGGGCCGGATCTGCCTGGACGCCCCATCCTCGGGTGTGTTCTCCAGGCTGTGCCCAGCCCTGGGGTGCAGCGGGCCCCGTGGGAGTGCCCGGGGCAGAAAAGGAGGGAGGGGCAGAGGCGAAGGAGAGTGGGCTGGGGTGGGCCCAGGCTCTCCCTGTTCCCCTGCGGTCAAGGCAGGGAGACCCCCGGCCAGCGCGCCTGCGGAGGCCTGCCTCCTGGCCACTGGGCAGGTGCCGGGGGTCCAGGGCAGGTCCTGATGCCGCCGCTGCCGCTGTAGATGCGCGACCCTGAGCTGCCCTTTCAGGTGGAGACAACACATATAAATGTGCTGAGAACCCTCGAGGGGCGCCGCGCTTCTCGCTTCACCCTTTTGTCCACAGACAAGGGAGCCCCTCCGTTCCCGCTGCTCTGGGAGGTGGGGGTCCCAGCCTCCTCCCCAGAGCGGGGGCAGCCACAGTTTCTGCAGCGCCGCTCGCGGCCACACGGTGGCACTGTTGCAGCTCCGCCGCCGCTAACCCGCCGGCAGGCCGGGCCGCCACCGTCGGACTCCCTCATTCACCCGGCTCCTGCCCCCGAGGCTGCCCCTGTGTCCAGGCTGAGCCGAGGTCGCCACCCGTCTCCCACTCTCGCAGGGTGACCGGACGGGGCTTCTGGCCGCCCTCCCTGCCTCACCACTGGGCTCCTCTGGACCCTCCTTGGCCCGCCCAGGGCTCTCCCTAGCCCGGCTCTGGGTGTGCAGCAGCCTCACTGCCCCAGGAAGCCTTTTGCAAGTCCCCGCATCTCTGTGGACCTGTGTGCCTGTGCAGCCCTCCGATTCAGAGGGGCCCCTCGGGGCCCGAGGCTGGGCACCAGCAAGGGGGACGGTGAGCCTGCTTTGCCTGACCTCCCCTCTGTTCTTAGCGGCATCTGCCTCCGAGCCCCCTCAAGTCTGTGAAAATGGGGTCCCAGGGAGGCAACCCCCACCCTCCACGGAGCCGCAGCCCCCGGGTCCCTGGGACCGCCCCCCCCCCCCCACGTTTTCAAAGCTGAGAACACAAGGCTCACGACGGCAGGTGGCAGACCTGCGCTGGGCAGTGAGCTGGCCGCGGCGCCGCAGGGACCCCCGCCCGTCTCTAGAGCGGAGCCCCCCTGACCTCGGGTGGGCGGACCGGAAGCCCACGTTCCTCGGGGTGGAGGCCCTCCCCGGCCATACAGCCGCACGCGGAGGGCGGCAGCGATGAATCAAGGGGTGGCCGGCCCACTGGGTCTCCCGCTGGTGGCGTCACACGGGGGCTACGACCTCCCGGGGTCCTCAGAGGCGGGCTGAGCTGACGGGGAGAAGGCCCTGGGGACACGCGCAAGTGCCAAGGCGGGTCTGGGGTCTTCTGGGAGGCTGAGGCCCAGCCCTGCTGTCCCCTCTGACCGCTGAGATTGCTGCCAGGGGCCTTCTGGAACTTTCCCAGTGCACTCCAGGTCACAGGAGGACAGCCTACCCCGCGGACAGACCAAAACCCGGAGGTGGCCCCCGGCCCACAGAACTGTAGGCGCAGCCGCGGGGTCTCCCGAGGGCAAGGAGGTGGCTGACCGTGGGGTCCAAGCCAAGCGCAGGCCCAGGGGCACGCCCTGGCTGGACGCCCCTCCCACTCCGGGCCCCTCCCCGCTGCCCCCGTGGTTTCTGCAGGGGAGGGGGGAGGGGCGGTGGAAGGAGGGGTGGGAGAGGGGAGGGCCGGGTGGAGGGGGGCGGCCCGAGGCCCTCCGCGCACCCCCGCAGCGGCTCCAGCTGGGCCTCGGCCCATCGCAGGCACCCGGCCGCAGCTGGAACCCATTACGCCCCCAGCTCCTCCGGGGACGCCCCGGCTAATAAGTGACCCTCTGTAACTGTTAGGAATGAGTCAAGCCTGTGCCGCGGCTCTTTCCCGTTAGCGCAGGGAGGGCGCGGGGAGGGGGGCCTCGGGCCGGGGCCTTCCTGGCCTAGGAGGAGGCTTCCTGGACGTGACCCCTCAGGGACGACCGCGGCTCAGCGCCTGCCTGCAGCCTCGCCTGCCTGGAGGACCTGGCAGGCCTTGGTCGTCTTGGCGCCCCCTCCCCGGCTGGGCCCGGAAGGGGCGGCCCGCATCTCCTCCCCTCTCCCAGCTCAGGGAGGCTGCTCACGACCCACTGGTCATGCTGAGGGGTCTGCAGGGAGGTGCAGTGAAGGTGCCTCCCAAGGCCTCCCAGGGGAGGCAGCTGCCCACAGCAGGGGAAGGGGAGCTGCCTCCTCACCCCTGAGTCCTCACTCCGGGCTCCTCACTCTCAGATCCTCACTCCAGGCTCCTCATCGGGGTCCTCACTCTGGGGTCGCACTCCAGGCTCCTGACTCCGGGCTCCTCACTCCACGGTCCTCACTCCGGGCTCCTCACTCTCGGATCCTCACTCCAGGCTCCTCATCCAGGCTCCTCATTCCACGGTCCTCACTGCAGGGTCCTCACTCCGGGGTCTCACTCCAGGGTCCTTGCTCCCGGGATCTCACTCCGGGGTCTCACTCTGGGCTCCTCACTCTGGGGTCTCACTCCGCGGCCGGGCAGCAGGGTTGGCTCACTCTCTGCACCTCACTGAGCTGCTTCGGGCGGGGCAGGATCTCTCATGGGTCATGCATGAGCTTGGATCCTGGGGTGACTCCCGGCCCCTCTGGAACTGACATGGAAGTGAAGGCTTTCTGTCCAGGCAGATTTGAGCAGAAGAGGCCAGGTTTGGGTCCCAGGCACGCGGATCAGGCTGAGCTTGTACCTGGCATGGCGGGAGGGCAGGGCTGAGCCCAGAAAGCCTTCCATCCCCGCAGCCTGGCCCGAGATCAGAGCCAGGTGAGGGTCTCGGCCTCACGAGGGTCTTCAGGGAAGGCAGAGGGGGTGAGAACAGGCAGGTAGAGGTCACGCACCACGCCCTGGACGGGGGGAGGGACCCTTGGGGGCGTTCCAGGTGAAGGTCTCTGTACGCCATAGGACAGGGTACTGGGCCCTCGGGGGTGGTGAGGGGACCCTGGTCTGTGGCTCTAGAGCCCCCGGAGCAGACATCTGCCACCAGTTCCTCCCTCAGCCTGAACTCATGGCCTGAACCTCATGGCGAACGCCACATCCGATGGGCAGCTGGGCACGTCCCGACCCTGGGCAATCCCTCTCATCGCGCACTCACGTCTGGAGCGCTCACGCCGCTTCAGAATTGGCTGCCTTGGCCCCTGTGTTCACACGTACTCCCCGTAGCCAGGGCTGAGATCAGCCCCAGCGCAAAGGCCCTGCCCTGTCCTGGGCCCTGGAGAGCACCCAGGCCCCCCAGCGGGACACCTTTCTGCAGCCAGGAACCCACAGGGCCGAGGCCAAGTGCCAGCCGGAGCCTGGGAGCCCAGGACCAGCCCCTGGGGACCCAGGACCCCGGGTCTGCTACTGCTCCCAGGCCTGTTCGGAGTGCTTCCACAGCCACTCACCCGCTCTGGAGGGCCACGCCGGGGGCCGTGCCCTCTGTGTGCTCTCTGCCCAGCCTCAGTCCTGCCCCGCCCCGTCCCTGGGCCCCCGTGGCCCCTCCCCATGAACAGGGCGGCCAGCCTCGTCCTCCAGGAAGCCATGCGGGTGCAACCTGGTCCTGCTACCAGTTGCCAGCCCCTCTGCCCACAGGGCTCTGAGCCCGCTGGATGGGGTTCAGGCCCCTCCCTGCCAACCCCCACTGTGAAAACCGGGGGACCGCCTGCTCCAGGGGCACCAAAGGCGAGGGCTCTGCCTCCCAGCATCCCTGGAGAGACCCAGGGTGGAGGTCAGGGCAGCCCCACAGAGGCGCTCAGAGCCTGGGCTAGGAGCTCCCTGACCTCTCTCCCTTCCTCACCTGAGCTCGGAGCAGCCCCGGGATGGGCAGGACACCCGCCCCCTTCACAGGTGGCCTCGGGGGACCTCAGCCTCGCCGGGTCCTCCCCAGGGTGGGGTGGTGCCCCCGCCCCGACTCCAGTGGATTCAGCAGTGCTGGGACCTGCCGGCCCCAGGGGTCTCTCGGCGCGTGTCTTTCAGAGGCTGGAGGACACCGTCCTGAGCCCCACGGCCAGCAGAGAAGACCGGGCGCTGACCGTGCGCGGGGGGCGCTGGCGGGCCTCCCCGACCCCCGTGCCTGCCCGCATCCGTGAGATTGTGGCTGGCAGCCTGGCCGAGGGGCCTCCCCAAGGTGAGGGGCACCCCAGGGGAGCAGCAGGGCGCTCGGTGGGAGTCCAGCCCCCGGGGGCCCTCCCCGGCCTGTGCCCTGGCCTGGCTGGCCCCTCCGGGCCCGTCACTGCCCTGCGCTAGGGTGAGACCCACACCCTCCCACGGAGTCACCCACGGAGCTAGAAGCTGATCTGTACAGCGTGCTCACCCCTGAGCCGCAGAGACCATCCCCACCCAGCGTGCGTTTCTGTCTGTGACTCTTGTGACTGCCAGTCTCGTTTCTCACTGGATGAATGAGAATCCTAAAGGCTGGCGCTCGGAAAGCGCAGGTGCAGGGCAGCGGCCCGCCTGAGCTCCGGCCCCGCCCACTGGCCCCACTGCCGGCCCTCTCGCTGTCGGTCACCGTGGCCACTGGCCTGGCCCCAGGCCGTGCACTTGACCCCTCGTACGTGGGTCCCAGAGACCCCTTTCGGTAGTGAGGGCCTCTCCAGCCTCCGAGAGGAGCCAGGGGCTTCACTGGGTGTGTTAAGGGACGAGAGACCCCCTGCGTGCTTAGGGCAGCACTTCCTACTTGGTGGGGACGGGACGCTGCGGCCCTGAGTCAGCGGTTCTCAAGCCGGGCGGGGGTGGGGTGCCCAGGTCCAGGCCGCCCTCACAGGCCCTCTGCTGTGCTGGTTTGGGCTACACTGGGGAGAGACGTGAGTGGCACGTGCCCACCCAGAGGAAAGGAGGTGCCGCTCCCCCGCACTGGGGGCCCCTGGGCCGGGTGGACAGGCTGCTGGACTGGGGGCTGGCCTGGCCACAGGCTGACCCTGCTGCTGCGCCTGCAGGGCTGAGGGAGCCCCCAGCCACCCCGGGCCCCGGGCCGGAGGAGCACGCGCTCCTGCAGGATGAGCTGTCCCGACTGGAGGACCTGCTGGCCCAGGCGGGTGCCGAGCGGGACGAGCTGGCCGGCAGGTACCATGCAGTCAGCAAGCGGGTGAGTGCTCAGGGTGCCTGGCAGCCCGCCCTGGGGTGACCCACAGGCCCTCCAGCAGGGGGACGACAGTGGCCGGCCACGGCTGAACCCTGCGCCACAGAGAGAGAAACTGAGGCTGGAGAGGGCAGGTGAGGCAGGATAGTGCCCAGGGGTCCTGACCCGGCTTAGGCAATGACTTGTGCCCGCCTGCCCAGAGCCCCGGGGGGCGGCCAGGACAGTCCCAACCCGTGGGGCCAGTGCCCTGCCCAGCATGAGCATGTGGACATACCTGCCAAGGGGAGGCGAGCAGGCCAGAAGGAGCTGACTGCACCCCAACCTCGCCCCTAACAGCCGAGGTAGACAGACAGGCCCTGGACACACCCTCAGTGCCCCCGGCGGCAACAGGGCCTGCCAGGGTGACCGGCTGCAGCAACAGGCCGTTCGGCCCCAACCTGTGCGGCGGGACGATCTCCCAGTGTGCGGGTGGGGAAACTGAGGCAGAGTGGTGATGGGGGTCACCGGGCAGGGCCTCCGTCTCATGTCCACCGCCCCAAGTTGTGGCCTCGGAGCAGGACGGGGCAGGGTGCCCGGCCCACAGCAGGGGCGCTCACAGCCCCTGTGTCTGCATGACCCCAGATGAAGAAATAGGGTCACTGCCGGTCCCAGCCGAGCAGGGTTGTGCTGCGGGCTGAGAGATGACCCGGTCCGGCCCTTTCTCTGGTGTGACCAGTGACCGGGGCTGAAAGCCTGATGGCCCCAGCTGGCCATGCCTCCTCGAGGGTCCTGAGGGCTTCCTGGGGTCGGCGGCGTGCCCAGCCCCATGAAGGGACCCCCGGACCCCCGTCCTCACCCCCAGCCCCACTAAGGGGCCCCCGGACCCCTGTCCTCACCCCCGGCCCCATGAAGGGGCCCCCCACCCCCGTCCTCACCCCCACCCCACAAGAGGGCCCCCCACCCCCGTCCTCACACCCCCCCGCCCAGTGAGCTCCTCGGGCAGGACCAGTGGGGCGGGAGCACTGGGTGAACTCACCGCCCGCCCCCTCCCCGGCCCGAGTGGAGCTGGGGGTGGGGGCGTCTTCCTAGCACAGGGTGGGGAGATGTTGGGAACAAGAGGCCAGTGGGAATACAAGCCGCAGAAGCCCTGCAGCCAGATTAGGCAACCGAGTGAGTCAGTAAGGTCCCGGCTCCAGGCCGCCCCCGGCACCCCTCGTGCGGACCACGGAGGAGCCTGGTCTCCCTGAGTGCCCCAAGGAGACGGGCGGCAGCGTGGGGGTGGGCGTGACTGCTCCGTGGGCCTCTGTCTCCTTCCTCCGAGGGTCCCTCAGCCCCTCCGTGGGCCTCAGGGGAGTCCCACCCTCCCCGCCTCCTGGGCCCCAGGCCCCACCGCACGTGGGCCCTCGGTTCTCCTGGTCTTCCTGTCTCAGCCCCCGCCAGCCAGCCCCCTGGGCCTGCTGCAGCCCCTCCTCGGACCCCCAGAACATGCTCTGAGTGCAGATCTGGGTGGCACCCCCGGACTCCAGCAGCCTCTTTCCCTCAGAGCGAGGTTCCCATCAGCTCAGCCCTGCAGACTCACAGGTGGTCTGGGCCAGTTCCAGAGGCTTCCCTGCCGCCAGACCCACCTGGGGGCTGCAGGCTCACCTACCGTGGGGTGGCCTCGTCCCCCGCCCCCCTGGATGAGGGGCTGGTGGTGGAGAGAGGGTCAAGCACAGGCAGAAGGGGCGGGGTGGGGCCCTGTGTGGCTCACTGCCGCGCAGGGGGCCGCAGACCGGCTCCACCTCCTCTTGCCTGGCCTGACGCAGGGCCTCCTCAGCCGGCCACGGCACGAGGCGCAGGGCCACCGTTGGGCCGGCCACCAGCCTGACCCCTCTGACCACACCCCACTCGACCGCACCCCTGACCCCAGCCTGACCCCCGCCCAGCTGGAGACCCCCCCAAGCCCTTCCACCGTCCTGGGGATGGCGCTGTGCCCAAGCCACCCAGCCCACAGGGCTTGGAGGCAGACGGCCAGGTGGGTCAATGCCCTCTCAGCTGCAGGCCCAGCTGGAGACCACCACGGCCCAGCTGCGGAGGTCGGAGCTGGAGCGCAGCATGGACCTGGAGGAGGCCCTGGGCCGTCTGGAGGCGGCCGAGCAGAGGTGAGGCCCGGCAGGTGCGGCCAGCAGGGCTGCAGGGAGCCCGCCGGCAGGGCAGGTGCCCGGGCCGTTGGCAACTCCTCCAGAGAGACCGAGTCAGAGCCAGGGGGTGTGGAGCAGGGCAGGCGGGGGTGGCACCCCTGGGCCTCAGTGTGTTCCCGGATGTGCCCCCCCCAGCCCCCCCACACCAGCTGGGGCAAGGGTTCTGGCCCGTGCTACGGGCAGGTCACCGGAGCTGCCCGTGGGCCTTGGCTGGCCTGGCCAGTCCTGGGGTGTCTCTCGGTCCCCCCCAATCGCACTCTTCTTCCCGCTCCAGCCCTGACCCCCAGGCTCCTTTGGCTTCAAGCCACTCTTGGTCATGACCAGGCTCATTTTGCTCACTGTGGGTAATTGTATGTCACCCCCGGCCCCCCAGAGGGAGCCCCAAGCCTCAGGACATGCTCCCAGACGGAAGAGCATCTCGCCAGGGTCCCTGCCGAGGGGAGCAGGCAAGGCGGGGCCCCCAAGGCGGCTCCATCGCCAGGCCAAGGAAGGTTAAGCCGTCTGTGGATGTGCTTCCCAGGTTTGGTTCCTCCTCAGGGACACTGGCAAAGGGTCAGTGCTGAGAAGCATCTTGAAAACCAGTTTTGGAGAAGCGGAGGGTAGGGGCAGGGGCTGCAGAAAATAAACCTCCAGGAGGCTGACGCCCCCAGAGAGGAGAAGAACAGAGAAATCCCCGTGGGCTTGCAGCCTGGCCAGGAAGTGCACGCTCTGCAGGGTTCGGGGTCCCTGACTGCAGCCACACACAGGCCTGCCTTTCGGGGAGAGAGGCCCACAGTCACGGAGGGGCTGCCCCCTCCTCGGGGCACACCTGACCCCTCTCCCCCAGCCCACCCCGAGACAGGGACACGCCTCCCTCCCAGCCCCGGTTCCCTCAGCTGGGGCTCCCAAGCCCTGGCCCTCTTGCTGGTCTGGGGGTTCACCTCCACACCCTGGAGTGAACGGCCAGCCGTAGTCATGAAGGCAGAGCCAGGGAGCTCGGGGAGGGAGGAGGGGGCAGCAGATATGTCGGGGGCAGGGCAGGGTGCTAGAGGGGGACCCAAGGCAGGCCTCTGTTTTCTGTCCGCGGGGGAGCGCTGCAGGTGGTCAGCGCCACTCAGGAGTGGTGGGGCTGCAAGATCGAGCTGGGGTTGTCTGGGCCCGGGAGGTCTGGGGCCTGGGGGTCTGAGCACGTCTGTAAGGGGAGGCCACCCGCCTACAATCATGCTGCCGCATCCCGACCCGCCCAGGAGCACCGGCCTCACCCAGGTGAATGCCCTCCTGCGGGAACAGCTGGAGCAGATGAGGAAGGCCCACAACAGGCTGGCTGAGGAGCTGGCCAGGACGACGGGCAGCGTGCCCCGTCTGCGGGCCGAGCTGGAGCTGCGGGAGGCACAACGCTGGACCCGCAAAGAGGTGCTCCCCGGCTCCCGCCCATGGGCAGGGCAATGCCCAGCTCGGTGCCCGCGGCTGGCATGGGGGTGGATGGCGAGGACTGGGAGGGGGTGAGCTGGCGGCAGCCCCCCACCACACCACACCCCCACTCGGCCTGGCAACACCCGTCTGCAGAGTGGGGGACACCAGGTGGGAAGCCCCCCGCTTTGAGAGAAGGAGCCCAGGGCCAGACTGGGAAGTTGGGTGAGGGCTGAGCCCTGGCCCCGCCGGAGGGAGGAGTCTCCGCGGGCCGGACTCCCGGGCCAGCAGGGTCCCCGAGGCCTCTTACGAAACCCTCAGCCCTGGGTGGGGTCAGGGCAACAGGGCTGCGGCCTCAGCCTCGCTGCAGTGGTGGTACCGTGTGGACCATGCGGGCTGGTCGCCAGCTGCAGGACATGCAGCGTGAAGTGGGGCAGGACTGGAGACAGTCAGCGCGCCTGTGCCTGGCCGCACCTTCCCTGATCTGCCCTGGATGCCCCCCAGCGGCCTCCAGGGCAGGATTCCTCCCTGGCCGTGGGGCAGAGGCTGAGGCGGTCCCCAGGTCCAGGCCGACCCCGCACAGGGGTCCCTGGGACAAGCCCACCACAGAGGGGCTGTCCCGGCTCTACCCACACAGACCTGGGGGAGCAGGGGCTGCCCCTGCTCTGGGGACACGGCTCTTCCTGCAAGACAGCTGTCCTGGGACAGGAGGGTGTCAGATGGGCGTGGGGAGAATGCACGGCCTTTCCGATCAGATCAGTCTTCACAGGGTGCTGGGCTGCCGCGGAGCTGGTGAGACGGGGTGGACCCCTCACGCCTGGCCTCAGCTGGATGGCAGAACAGGCGCCTCGGAGGCGGACCTTGGGTCCAGTCTGGCGCCACCGATAAGGCTCTTTACTCCCCCTTGGCCCTGAACGCCTCTCCCACTTGCTGGCAGCGGCTTTTCTCGCACCTTAGCGAGGCCCTGGCTCCAGTCTCCTGGCTTCCAGCCCGCCAACACCCGCCGACCCCTGCCTCCTCTGGCGGGCATTGCGCTCTGGCCGCTGGGAGCTCTCTGCTGTGACTTCCTGTGACCTCAGACAGCAGATTCCTGTTTACTCTGCTTCCGCTCATCAGGGTTCCTTCTCTCCTTGTCTGGGGAAGCCCCTGTTCTGTCTTCCATAGTTGCCCGAGTCCCCCCTCCCCCCCCCCACCCTCCCCGCCCCGCCTCTCCCCTCCCCTCCCCTCCCCTCCCCTCTGCCCCATGCTCTTCACGCTTCCTGGGCTCCCTCCTACTCTCAGCCTCCCCTACTTATTGCCCTGGTCTATGTCATAGGTAATTTTTTCAAGCCCACCCTGCTGCTCATCAGTTTTCTCTCGTGGTCTCCAATCTCTGGTAAACCTGCCTATTCGTCCTAACTCCTAATACTGTATTTTTCATCTTTAAAACTCCTGCTTTTATTCTATTTTCTGCACATCTTAGTCTCACGTTTTCAAGCCTCTGCTGTCTGTTGACGCACGCTAGAAAGCAGTTATCTTCCAGTCTGTTTCTGATGTTCCGATAGCTGAATCCCTCAAGGTCTGAGTCCATTGTCTCTCTGGTTCTTGATCAGGTGCTGGGTTCTTTGTATCTTTGGTGGTTTTCTGATTTCTTCAGTTAAGAGCTGTGTAGTATCCCTGGAACTCTGAAAAGTCTTTGAAACCTGAAATGAACATGGTATGTTCCAAAAAAGATTTTCATTTGCTTCAGGCAGATTCTAGGGACTTTGATCATCTTTGGGGCCACATGGAAGTAAATTTTCAGCTTTAATTTACTGTTTTTTAAAACCACCCAGGTTTTGTGAATCTAGGCTCAAAACTGCACCAAGGCTAACTCATGGTTCCAAATCCAAATCTCCAAGATTTTTCCTTCCTGTCTTGGTCCCTCCAGGCTGCTGGAGCAGAAATACCCCAGCCCCGGGCTTATAGACAAACATTTCCCACAGCTTTAGAGGCTGGAAGCCCAAGATCAAGGTGTCAGCCCTTTCAGTGGCTGGTGAGGATGAGCACTGCTGTCTGAATCATGGATGACACCTTCTGGCTGTCCGCTCAAACGGCAGAAGGGAGGGAGAGCTCATAAGGCCCCTTTCCTAAAGGCACTAACACCCTTCGTAGAGGTGGAGCTGAAAAGCCCCACCTCCAGATACCATCACGTGGGGGATTAGGTTTCAACATGTGAATTGAGGGGGACACTGCCCCTTCTACAGGGTGTGTGTATGTGTGTGTGTGTGCGTGTGTGTGTGCCTGCACGTGTGTGCTGGTTTACCATCCACTGCACCTCCTTACAGCGCCTGCAGGCATGTGTGTGTGTGTGCACGCGCACTGGTTCCCTGTCCACTGTACCTGCTTACAGCGCCTGCAGGCAGCTGTGTGTGTGTCTGTGTCTGTGTCTGTGTGTGTGCATGTGGGTATGTGTGTGCTGGTTCATCTCTTTACAGCCCCTGCAGGCAGGTGTGTGTGTGTGTGTGTGCGTGTGTGCAGGTCTGCCTGTCTCTAGCATACCTTGCTTGGGGTGCAACTTGGGGGGTCATTCCTATAGGTGAGTAGACTCCCCCTTGAGTGGACCCAGGCTTTCCCCTCTGTCCTCGGAGCCCCTGTCGTCAAACAAGTTCAAGTTGCTGTTTGGCAAGTCGCTCTCGAGTCAGGAACTTCACTCGTCCCTGCCTGCGTGTCCCTCACCACACCGGCCGCCCAGCCTCGCTTCCAGAAGCTGTGGAGTCTGGCGTGTCCTGGGTTTCAGTCCGCATCGGGCAGGCGGGGCTGGGCGTCCACCCCTCTGTGTCACCAGGGCTCTCGATGACCACAGTGGGTAGGGGGCACTCCAGGAGACGATACACCGCAGGGGGCATCTGGGCTCGTGGGTGGACCTCAGTGGGGGTCGGGGAGGGGGCTCAGCAAAGGCCTCTTGAAGGGCTGGGTGGGGGTGCGGGTCTGGAGCCAGAAGCAACACCAGAAAGCGCTGGGCTCCACCAGGTGGAGGGGCCGTGGGAGCCTGCAGAGCCCGGCCTCTGAGCTCGGCGTTAGGGACCCGGCCCGGGGTGGGGCTGGGGAGGCAGCACGGAGGCCGGGACTCTGACTCTGGGCTTCGGCGCAGTTCCCTGCAAGGCTGGCCTCACTGATCACATGGGGCTGCATCCTGCTGCCTCAACTCTCGCCCACACCCGACCCCCGACCCCCACACCCAGCCCCACCGCCCACACCCCAGCTGAGTGCTGCCTTTGCCCCCAGGGGGACCAGGCTGAGGGAGTCCTGGTTCTGGAGCTGGGGGCACTCCTCCCTACAGCCTCTGGGAGGGGAGCCAAGCGCTGTCCCAGGTAGGGGGCAGTCTGATTGTTGGGGAGGAGAAGGGGCCACAGAGGCTGATGACGAGGTCTGCTCCCCACCCCCAGTGCCGGAGGAGCGGTGTGGGGGTGAATGGGGTCGCGGTCCCCCCACCCCTCAGCCTGGCCTCCGTCTCTTGCCTGCAGGCCGGGCGCGCCCACTCGGGGCAGCCCCAGGACGCCCTCCTGCAGAGGCAGGTCACCGCGCTCCGGGGACAGCTGGCTGAGCTGCGTGCAGCCACTGAGAAGTGCGTGCCCACCCGCTGGCCCAAGGGGGACAGAGGGTGCCCTGGGGGAGGTGGCTGAGTGCACAGGGTGGGTCAGGCGGGGGGCCTGGTGGCATGAGCGGGCAGGCCGGTTAGGGAGCCACCGTCAGCAGCGGCGGGCGGACTTGCATGGAGCTTGGTCCTGGCCAGGCACCTCACCCCGGCTGTCCTGGGCCCTTGAGGGTTGGATGGTCCCAGTCCCGCTCCAGGCAGACAGCCCGTCCTGTGCGTCCTGGCCCAGCCCCGGCCCAGCCCTGCCCGGCTGTGATGCCACCTGTGGGCCCTCCACTGAGGTGGGCAGACCGCTGTCCTGAGACCAGACCCCGCCTGTCCCAGCTGGCGTGGAGCCCGCAGGCTGAGCCCTCAGACACTCCTGAGGCTCAGCTGGGTGCGCCCTGGTCTCGCAGGGGCCTCGCTGACCTGCGGGCGGATGTGGCCAGGATGGCCCGGCGCCTGCACACGGCCTGCCTGAGCCTCGGCTCCAACCTGCGGCTGACGGCCGGCAGCGCGGCCGCTGCCCTGGAGCAGCAGCTGCGGGACAAGGTGCGGGAGGTGCTGCAGCTGCAGGGCCGCTGGGCTGCGGAGAAGGCGGCGCTCCAGGCCAGGTGTGCGGGTGCTCAGGGCTCTGGGTCTAGGGAGGCCCAAGGGTGGCCCGGGGTCAGAGAAGAAGCTGGCTCCTGGGAAGGAAAGACAATAAACCGTCAGAGGCACTCCAGTCACAGGGAGGGGCAGGGCACGACCAGGGCGGGCGGGGCCGAGGAAGCCTCGCCACGGGGCTGGCAAGCTAAGTCCCGGACATGGTGGGAGCTCGATGCTGAACTCGGGGTCTACACTGACCCCCGAGACAATGGGAGCCGCTGAAGTTTCTAGAGCAGGAGAGGGGCGTCTGACCGCAGTGGGGATCAGAGGTGGCCAACAGCACCACGGAGGAGGCAGACAGAGCCGGACTCCCAGGCACCCAGTGCCCTGGGCTCTGATCTTCACTCGGACGGCCCTGCCCAACCCCGCCGTCCCCAGACTCACAGAGCAGACACTGCTGGTGGAGAAGCTGACCAAGCAAAACGTGAGCAAGGAGAGAGCCATCTCTTCCCTGAGAATGGACGTGCAGAGACTGGTGCGTGGCTGGGAGAGGGCGGCTGGTGGGGGGGACCTGGGCCTCGCTGAGCAGCCTCCCCCACCCCCCATCACCCCAGGAGTCCCAGCATGGTGGCGGAGGCCCGACCACCCCGGGAGACTCAAGGGCAGAGGTGGAGACCCTGCGGCTCCTCTTGGACAGCATCACGCAGGTGCAGGCCCAGCTGGGTCCTTCCCACACAGCAGCAGATTGGCCGCAGGGCCCCCCCGCGGTTCAGGCTGGCCTTGGAGATGGTCTGGCAGGACCCGTGTGACCTCAGCCCTTAGCTCCATCCTCTCTGTTCCCTGAAGGTGGCCCAGGCAGACGCGGGGAGTGAGGAGCTGGCAAGGAGCAGTGGTGCTGAAGGCGAGGGGGTGCAAGGCCAACGGAGGAGCCCCCTGCACACTGGGTCCCTCCTGAGGGCTGAGTCCCCGGCCACCCTGGGCTCAGCACTGTGGGCTGTGCGGGCAGCCATTCAGAAGTGGCGGCAGCGGGAGCAGGTAGGCACAAAGCCTGCTAGACTGAGACGGGCCGCTACAGGCCTCCCGTGGCCCCCAGGAGGCTGACCCCCAGGAGGCTGACCCCAGGAGGCTGACCCCAGGAGGCTGAACCCCCAGGAGGCTGACCCCAGGAGGCTGACTCCAGGAGGCTGACCCCCAGGAGGCTGAACCCCCAGGAGGCTGACCCCCAGGAGGCTGACTCCAGGAGGCTGACTCCAGGAGGCTGACCCCCAGGAGGCTGACCCCCAGGAGGCTGACTCCAGGAGGCTGACTCCAGGAGGCTGACCCCCAGGAGGCTGAACCCCCAGGAGGCTGACCCCAGGAGGCTGACCCCAGGAGGCTGGCCCCCAGGAGGCTGAACCCCCAGGAGGCTGACCCCAGGAGGCTGAACCCCCAGGAAGCTGAACCCCCAGGAGGCTGACCCCAGGAGGCTGGCCCCCAGGAGGCTGACCCCCAGGCGCCTGGCCCTGCAGTGGGGCTCTGGTCGGAACTACGTCCTTTCTCTGGGAGCAGGGGCCCCGGCTGGCTTCTGTGTTCAGAGGCCTGGCCAGGACGCAGGGGTTCACCGCACCCCCACTCCCGGGCAGGAGCTGCGCCAGCAGCTGGAGTCATCCGAGGCGAGGGCCACAGGGCTCCAGGAGCAGCTGTCTGAGAGCCAGCGGGAGCTGCAGGCTTCGAGAAGCCTCCTGCAGGAGGAGCGCCAGGACCTCCTGGGCAAGCTGGAGGCACAGAGCCGGGAGGCGCAGTGGAACCGCGTGACAATCGAGCTCCTGGGGAGGTGAGGCTGGTGGGCAGGGCCACCTCCTCCACGAGGCCCTCCGGGAGAAGCTCCTGGGGAGGTGAGGCTGTTGGGCAGGGCCACCTCCTTCATGAGGCCCTCCGGGAGAAGCTCCTGGGGAGGGGAGGCTGGTGGGCAGGGTCACCTCCTCCACAAGGCCCTCCAGGAGCAAAAGTGAAAATGTCCAGATGGAGGCTGCCTCCCTCCCCTCTCCACCCCGAAGCCCTGCCTGCACTGAGCACCCCTCTTCCTGCCCTGGGCCCGTCTTGGCTGTGCCCAGGACTCACCTTCCCCAAGCCCAGGCTGAGCACGAGCCCTGCCCCTCGGCCCGCCTCCCAGACGCCCTTCTTGGGACCCTGCTGCCCCATTCCCATTGCCGAGAGTCTGAGCCATCCCTCACAGGTGGTCCACAGAACCCCAGTTCCCTGCCGGCCCTCCTGGGGCGTCCCATGGGTCTGGCGTCTCCTGGTGCACTTGGCCAGGAGGCTGTCTGGATGCTTCTGTGCACGTCTGACTGCCCCGGGGCAGGTGGTGGTGAGGGGCGGACAGAGAACCCTTGGCATCTGTAGCCCTGGGCTTCCCAGACCCACATGCTGCCTGAGCCAGAGTGTGGGGTGGGAGCGTGCTGGCAGCCCAGGAAGGCTTCCTGCAGGAGGCAGCCATGAGGGGCAGACCGACAGCCTCCCGTGCTTCCCCTCGCTCACCAGGGGGTCGGGCTTGCAGGTCCCTCGGGGCTCCCCCTTCTCTGGAGGGCCCCACAGTGCACTCAGTGCTGGGGCAGGGGGTCCAAGGGAAGATTAGACCCAGTCCTGCTCATGCACAGGCCGTGGGCAGAGACGGGAGTGCGCAGGTCTGGCCTGGCAGGAATGGGGGAGCCCGCGAGGTCTCGGGAGGGCCTTCCAGTAGGGACGATGGGTGGAGGTGGGGTGTGGGGCAGGCAGGCAGGCCCACCTCAGCCGGCCGAGGGGCAGCAGTCACGGGCAGCGGCCACGGGGGCTGTTCGCTGGGGCTCCCCCCTCTCACAAGTGGCTAGACCGCAGTGCCCTGGGGTCTGGGGGGCACAGGCCCAGCGGCCCCTCAACACAGGGATGAGAGGCTGAGCCAGGAGGCGTTTGGGAAGTGGGGCCTCAGGACTCGGTGCTTCGGGGCCCGGCTGGGTGGGGAACAGCTGAGATCCAGTCCTGGCTGGCGGGTGACCTGCAGAGGGGACCTTGGGTTCAGGTGGGGGTCAGCGGTGAGCTCGGCTCTGACGAGGGTGTGGGTCTCCAGGGTGGGCCATCAGGGTGGGTGAGCAGCACCTGGACATGGAGAGGCCCCTGGCAGGCCGGGGTTCCCTCCTTCCCACAGGGTCTCGCCAGACTGGCTGGGCTTCGCACACGGGGCAGAGGCCTGAGCTTAGGGATGCCCCGGGGTCAGGCCCCCCGGGGTTTACAGGCTCCCGCAAGGCCCACACCCGGGAGCCTGGACAGACCAGCTGGGGGTGGTCCGCACGTGTCCCTGAGCCGGGCCCCGAGCGGCCTCCGCGGCCCCCTTTCCCTGTTCAGCCCCCAGCTGCTGGGCAGAGGCGCGAATGTGCCCAGGACCCCCAGCCTCGGCCTCACCTGCTTCCAGAGGGAAGGCGGCCCTCGAGGAGGCTGTGGAGGAGCTGAGGGGGGAGGCGGCCATGTCCCAGGCCGAGACGCGGGGCCTGGAGGCCAGGAATGCAGAGCTGCAGAGGCGCCTCCAGCAGTGCGCGGAGCAGAAGGAGGCGCTGGAGCGGCAGGGCGAGCGCAGCAGGCGGGCGCTGGAGAGCAGGTGGGCCTCCCGGGGGCGCCACGGCCCCCAGGCCCCGCATTCCCTCACCCCTGGGACCAGCCTCATCAGGGGGCGCTAGTGAGACCGAAGGCCCCTCTCGCGCTGACCACCTCCCACCGCCACTCACAAACCCACCCCAAGTCCAGCCAGTGCCGGACCTCCCACCCCGGGCAAACCCACCCCAGTGCCTGGGCCCCGCCGGGGTGGGCCCCAGCGTGGCTGCCCTCTCCTGGCCCATGCTGTCACCCAGGTCTGGGCAGCGACTCCGGGCCTGCAGGGGACCCGTGCTCCTCCAGGGCCCCGGGCCTTGGGGGCAGCTGCAGGCGGTCACCCTGACTGTGGGCCCCACGAGGTGGCCCGGCTCTCGTCCTGAGGTGGCCTCATGCCCTCTGCCCTCTGTTTCCCGGTCTCAGTCAAGGGCGCCTGGAGCAGCTGGAGGGCACGGTCTCGGGGCTCAAGATGGAGCTGGTGTCAGCCCAGGAGGCGCTGGACTCAGCGCGGCTGCAGAGGGACATCCTGGAGAGCGAGAGGGAGGGTCTGCACGGCGCCCTGGCCCGGGTGCGCCCCCGGCCGCCCTTCCCCGCCCCTCTCCTCGCCGGCCTGGGCTCACAGGCCATCCCCTGGCTCCAGCCTCAGTGGTGTCCCCCTGCCGCCCCGCCTCACCCCATCCTCCCCGGCCCCAGCCTCAGGGTGGCCTCCTTGGTCCCGGACCAGTGTGCCTCAGCCCGTCCCCCTGAGTGCTGGCCATAGCTGCTCTTGGACGCCCCTCCCTCAGCTGCACGCTCGCCTCTCCTGGCTGCAGCCTTGGATCCAGGGGCCACCGTCTACCCCCGAGGCCTCGCCACTGCAGGACCGCTTCCAGGGCCCACCTGAGCTCCAGCTTGCACGCCTCCGTGATGCGCAGCTCACTCCCCACCCGCCGCGGCTCCCCTAGACCGAGAAGCCATCCCAGCTTCCCTGCCGGGTGACCTCTGCCCTCCCCGCCCTAGGCTGAGTCCAGCAAAGCTGACCTGGAACTGCTCGTGAGCCGGCTCAAGGCAGAGGGGGTGGAGCAGAGGGATTCCCTGGCCAAGATGGCTGCTGTGACGGAGGCGCTGGCTCAGGACAAATGCTCCCTGAACCACGCGGTCCTGCAGGTGAGACCAGGGCCCAGGGGGTGGACCTCCCCCAGGGCCCGAGTCCCCAGGGCAGCCGTAAGCCCTGGCCCAACCCCGGCCCCCCGAGCTCAGGGCTCCCCTTTCGCCCATCCTCCCCCCACCCCGTCTCCACTCCTGGACTTGGGGGCAAGGGTGCGTGGGGCCTGGGTCTGCACACGGACCACCCCCGTCCCTCCCCACACCCCCCACCCCGGCAGCTGGAGCAGGAGCGGGACCAGCTGCAGATGCAGCAGCAGACGCTGGTGCAGGGGCAGGCGGGCGCCCGGGAGCAGCTGCTGCAGGCCAAGCGGCAGGTGGAGCTCCTGCGGGCCGAGAGGAGGGGCCTACAGCAGGCCTGCCGGCAGCTGGAGGAGCGGCTGGAGCGGCTGGAGGGTCAGGCGGCCCGACTCCGGCGAGAACGGGCCCAGCTGCAGGAGCAGGTGGGCCAGGTGAGGGGGTCGTGGGGCTCCCAGTCCCCAGCCCCATCCGGCAGGGCTGCCCCTGCCTCTGGGGTGGACAGGCACACACGGATTTAGAAGCCACGCTGGCCCTCGGATGTCAGCGCCGGTGCTTTCTAACCTCAGGCTGCCCAACTTGGCTGATTCGAAGCCGGCTTCCCGGTGTGGGAGGCAGGGGATGGGGCAGCAGCACACAAAAAGGACGTCTATGTCGGGCCCGTCCCCAGCACCCGGGGGCCGGGTCCCCCCTGGTCAGAGGGT
This sequence comes from Oryx dammah, assembly GCF_014754425.2. Classification (NCBI taxonomy): domain Eukaryota; kingdom Metazoa; phylum Chordata; class Mammalia; order Artiodactyla; family Bovidae; genus Oryx; species Oryx dammah. Next base: position 117,740,365 of record NW_024070212.1, read on the forward strand.
CGAAGGCCTCGGGCCCAGCAACACTCACACGCTGGAGGGAAAGGCCCCGCTGCCCCTCCGTCGTTTTCTCTGCCTCCTTCCTGGGCCACATCCACACAACAGAGCTGCCCAGTCACACGCTCACAGCCGCGTCTGTGCACCATTCCCAAATCTGCCGGCGTGCATCTTCCGTAGGGTGGTCACACTCGGTAGCACAAGACACCGCGGCACGTTTGCGTTCTCCTGACTCCAGCCTTGGCGGTGCTCGTGGAGACCCGTCCCTGCAAAGTCCTGGGCCCCCGGTGGCATTCAGACCTCATGGCCGGTCGCCTTCGGGACTCGGGCTAGCCTCTTCCTGTTTCTCCGACTCTGTCCTGTCCTTTCCCTGTTTGGTTGCCGCACCGTCACCTTCAGTGAAGCCAGTGTGCAGCTCAGGTGAGCCCTGGTGGGGCCCCCACCTGGTCAGGATGCAGGGTGTCTGCACCAGCCCAGCAAGCTCCCCGGTGGTGTGGCCACCCAGGCGTCCTCTGCCCTGGCCTCGCCAGCGTGGACCGGCTTCACCAGCTTTAGATGCCGTTGCACAGGGACTCGTGTTGTTAGCTGTGTCAGCAGCTCCTGGTTTTGACAGCATGGTAATACTCCGTCGTGTGGCTGAATTACATCTTTTGCCCATTTACCCACTGCTGGATTTCTAGGTTTCCAGTTTGGAGGTGGACAAGACTGCTACAGGCATGCCTGTACAAATCTATATGGATATTCTCGTTTCTCTCGAGTAAATACCTAATGGCGAGCTGGGGGGTCACTGGGTAGATGTTCTTGAACATTGTAAGAACCTGCCGAGCAGTTTTCCCAAGTGGTGGTATCATTTCACTTGCCGGCAGTGTGGGCGGCGTCCAGCTGCTGCTCAGCCTCGTCAGCGTTCGGCACCGTCCGTCTTGCCACTCTCTGTGTGTGGAGTTACACGCCTCTGCGGCTTCATTGGCCATTTTCTGATGATAAAAGGCATTAAGCACATTTTTTTTCATCTGCTTATTAAACGTTTGTGCACCTTATCTCGTCAAGTGTCTGTTCAGGTCTATCGTCTATTTTACCGGGTTTTCCCATTTTGGTTACGGGTTTCTAGTTCACACATCTTGGGTACAAACACTTTGTCAGACAGATGTCCTCACGTTTGTGTGATGTGTGTATACATTTTGTTGTCAACATTTTTGAAGGACAGGAAAGTTTAACTTTGGCAATATTCAGTTTAGCAAATTTTAAAAAAAATTTATGGTTGGTATTTTCTAGGTGTTGTCTGAGAAGTGTTTGCCCAGCCCAAGGACAAGAATATCCCGATGTGTTTTCCTCCAGGTCTTAGGTCTGTGATCCCCTTAAAGCTGCTTTTTCTGTACAGCAGAGGTTCTCACAGTGTGTTTTTCAGGCCAGCAGCCTCAGTCATCACTTGAGAACTTGCTTAACGTGCAGATTCTCAGCTGCCCTCCCCAAACCTGCTGAATCTGAAACTCTGTGGATGGGGCCAAAAATCTGGAGTTTAATCATCCCTGCCAGTGATTCTGATGGACATGAAGGTGTGGAAACTGTGGGTGTGTGGTGTGAAATAGGAACTGAGGTCCAATTATTGTTTACATTAATATCCAGTTGTTTCCACACCAATTTTTAAGACTTTCCTTTCCTTCTTGGATGATCTTGGCAACTTGTTAAAAATAAATTGATCGTGTGTGTGCGTGTGTGTGTGTGTGTGCGTGTGCATGCGTGTATGTGTGTCTGTGTGTGTGTGTGCATGCGTGTATGTGCCCTGATCATACTGTTGATCTGTGCAGACGGATCGATTTGTTCATGCTTTCGCCAAACCTGCTACAGTGCCCTGCGTTACTGTAGCCTTCTAATATCTTGTAATGAAGTAATGTTGAATTTGCCCATCTAATCCTTCTTTTCAAGATTGTTTGGTTATTTACATTTTAGAATCAGATTTGTCCATTTGACTGGGACTTTGTTGACTTTATAACCAGTCTGAGAAGAAAGGGCATCTGAACTGGCCCCAGCTGTCTGTCCGTGAGCGTGGTATCTCTCTCCGCTTTTTTCTTCACTTAATTCCTCTCAGTTGCGTTTTGCAGCTTTCAGTGCAGAGGCCTTACACATCTTTGATTAAATTAGTTCCTGGATTTGATATTATGCCTTGCTGTTACAATTTCATTTTTCTATGTCCATTACTAGCATATAGAAATATAATCTCATATATTAACTTTTGATCATGCAACCCTGAGAGATAGACTGATAAGTACCCGGATTTCACGTGTACATTATCATGCTGTCTGTGGATAACAGCAGTTTTACTTCCTTTCTGATCTCAGTGACTTTTGTCTCTTCTCTTAATTCACTGGCTAAAGACCTACAGAACAAAGTTGAGAAAAAGCAGTGAGAGTGGCCATCTTTCTGTTAATAGCAAACCCACCTGTGGGGAAAGAATTTCACCATTAAGTATGATGCAATATATAGGTTTTTCATGGATGCCTCTTATCAGACTGAGGAAGTTTTCTTTTATTCCTGGCATGCTGAGATTTTTTTTAAACTGTGAATGGATTTTGAATTCCATTAAATGTGTTCCCTGAGTCTGTTAAATGATCGTGTCGTTGTTCTTATTCTATTAAGCATCCAGTTCTATTGTGAAACTCTACGTTTTGCCATCCATCTTCTTGAACATGTTAATCACAGCTATTTTAAAGTCCGTGTTTGCTAACTTCAATATCTGGACAGCCAGATGGGCAGGGAGGCATGTGTGTCTATTTCATGTTACATGCGGCTTTTGGCCATGTGATCATACCTCTGACATGCCTGGTTGTGTTGAATAAAAGCTACGTATTAAATATAAAAAACTGTGGGAATAATTTGAGGATCTCGATGATGCTGGTCTTCTAGAGAATACTCACTTTTGGTTCCGGCAGGCAGTGGGGGTAGATCACTGTAGTTCATGATTGAGATGATTCGAGCCCGATCTTCACGTTCTGGAAAGTTAGAAGAGTGAACGTGTCAGTGGCTCGGCCTTGTCTGACTCTTTGCAACCCCGTGGATTGTAGCCCGCCAGGCTCCTCTGTCCATGGAATTCTCCAGGCAAGGATACTGGAGTGGGTAGTCATTCCCTTCTCCAGGGGACTTTCCCAACCTGGGGATGGAACCCGGGTCTCCTGCATTGCAGGCAGATTCTTTACCATCTGAGCCACCAGGGAAGCCAGGTTTGGGGGGAGTGTCTATTCTGCTTCACCACCACTACGAGGATGAAGCCCTCCTGTGATTACAACTGGAAACTTGGATGCTTATCAGGACCCTCTGCTCTGAGGTCTGTAAGCTCGAGTTCTTATACTCCTAAAGACACAGGACTGCTGGAAACTCTCCCTGGCTTCTCAGCTCCTCAGCCCAGACTTAAGTCAGCACACGCTCTAAGGAGAGAGGAGATGCTGAGTGGTGGCCTCACTCCCCTGCCTCGCTTCCCTCTGGGATTTTGGCTCCTTCGGTCTCGGCTGCCTGGACGGCTCTCTGAGCCCTATTCGGACTCCTGTGATAGGCTCTGTCCGGATCTCTGCGATGTCCTTGGGGGGGTGTTCGTCTGCAGCAATCTGACCTTCTGTCACCTTCTTTGCATTTCTGTGGAGTGTCTCCCAACCCTGGAAACGTGTGGCCCAACAAATGTTGCTGTTTAGATTGACAGCTGGGTCCCACTTGGCGGTGCTCAGTCCAGTCATTTCTCCATCACGGTTTCAGGACTGGAGGCCCCTCTGCTGTGAGAACACACATGCATGGGGGGTCCTCTACATCTCCTGGCCACGCTCCTCCTCCTCTCTTTCCTCTGTTGCTATTCTGAAGGAAACACTTTTTCCGAAGTCCTTCTTTTCCCTCGAGAGGCCCCTCGTAACCCTCCCACTCTCTCTGCTGGACTTTCCCCTCCTCCTCCTCTAGGTCACATGCAAGAAACAGGCCCTGGAGAAGCAGCTGGCCCAAAGCCTGCAGGACCAGGAGGCCCAGATGGCCGCTCTCCAGAGGGCCCTGCAGGAGAAGGAGGCTTTGTCTGAAGAGCGAGTCCAGCTGCTGGCCAAGCAGGAGGCCCTGGAGAAGCAAGGTCAGCTCATGGCCGAGGAGGCAGCCGATCTCAGGTACCTGGGGACCTACCGGCAAGTGTTCATGTGGCCTTGACCTCCAGGAGCCCACGTAGTGAGGATGGGCCGTCTCTCAGTGACTGTGGGGCAGGGCAAGTGTGTGTACAAGGGAGAGAGGCTATAAGTGAGGGGCGAACGCAGTGCCTGAGGGCTCAAGGAGCCCCTGGAAGGGGTACATGTACCTAGGACAGCCTTCCCGAGAGAGGGGGCTGCACTGGCCAGGTGGCAGGCAGCAGAAACCCATCTCAGACCAGCAGGAAGATGGGGAAAGTCTTGCTCACGGACCTGAGCAGCACCAGGTATGCATGGCTTCAGGCAAGGCTGGATCCAGGCGCTCCCATGGTGCCCTCAACTCCCTGCCTCTCCCCTGTCATTCTTGGGAAGGCTCAAGGTGAAAGCGGGCAAGATGGCCAGCAGACACAGAGCACCCTTCTCCCCATGAGTCCTGAGAGCTGCTGCCCACAGCCATCTTGAACCATTTGATGTCCTTGAGTTGATCCTGAGAGCCACAGGGCTCAGATGGGCAGTCTGGGGCCCTGTGCTTATTCCTGGAGCCTGGGTGGCAGCAGCTCAAGGGAGCCACGAGGCTGGGGGGAGTGGAGTGGTGGTAAACCCTGAAACCATCGGGGCCACTTCTAGGACAGCTGGGACAGACACTCATAGGCAAGAAGGGGTGCCTGTAGACTGTTGCCTGGTGAACTGAGCTGGCCTGTGACCTCTGACGACATCTACAGGCTCATGGCTTTCTGCACCTTGTGCCCGTCTAAGGAACATCCAAGTATTTTTGTAGAAAGAGTTCCTCCCAGAATTCCAGAACTAGAGGTTATAAGGAAATTTAGAGCCCGTGGTCCTTGAACTTCATCATGGAAGAAAGAGGGAAGACTCCCCTCCCAATGCAACTGTGGGCACAGACTGCAGCAGGAAGCCTGACGAGGTGTCTGTGGGTGGGCGGCAGCAGAGGGTCCCAGGCTCTGCCCCTGCCCCCCTCTCAGGCCCCACTGGCACTCAGGGCGGGGGTTGGGGGCCTCTTTCCTCCCGCCATCACTTACTGCCCAGCTCACAGGCCCTGGTCAGAGGATCCTCCCATGACTCACCCATGACCACTGGGCCCAGGGTCTCTGCATGTGGTGGTCCTGCAGACCCCAGACAGAATCACATGCCCACTAAACAGCGTTTCCCAGGGACCAGTCTGAGCCTCTGCTGACAAAGTGCTCAGGACGTGACTTGCTTCTCCTAATGAGTGAGGACCCTGGGTTTTGAGGTCGTCCAGACCCCAGTCCCAGGCCCTGACAAGGCTGCAGCGCCAGGGACCCCACTTAGTTCTCAGGCTTCAGTGAGATGGACTGGGTCCTCACCCGCACCCCCACACCCTTGCTGGTGGTACCAGCTGCCTTCCAGGAGGCGGGATGAGGGAGAGACTGGACTGGTTCTCAGAGTCTCTCCCTCTGGGTGACCATTCGGTGTCTGACCCACACAGGCCACGACCCCAGAGGGGACCAGGCAGGCACCTGGGAGAAAGTGGGTGTGAGGCGGACAGCCCTCCAGGCAGAGGACACAGGCGCATGGACGTGGGGAGTGGAGACTGCGTGGGAACTTAGAGGGTGGGGGCCGGGGCGGGTGTCAGAGGAGCGAGGCTCCTGGGCTCTGCAGACATCAGGGCGCCCTGGGAGGTGCTGACACACCCCACCCCGACACTAGAACAGGCCTGTGCAGGGCCCGAGGGCGGCTTTGGGGGCTGGATGGGCAGACTAGGCCAGGCCCTCTGTGGCCCGCAGCTCTTCCCAACCCGCCGGCCTGTTTGGGGCTGGGTGTGGGCTGTGTCTTCATGTGGCATCTGTGCTGAGTGGTTGTGGTGTGTCCTTGCTGTTTGGTCAGTGGATTTTTTTCGCCGCGCATCAGGGCAGGACACGGCACATAACCAGTAATACGAACGCGTGCTCACTGTCTGGCTGGTGACTGATGGACTCGCTGCCGGAGAGGCGGGACCTGCCATCACCCTCCCCAGAAGCGGGAGCTGCTGAGTCGCCGTGTTCATCCCAGGCATTTTCTGACTGGCCGTGTCTGTTCCCAGACGCAGAGGCAGCTTCACACTGGGGATGGTGCTGCGCGTGTTCTGAGCTGGAGGCTGCTTCTCAGAGCGGGCAGAGTTTCCTCACCGTCTTTAGCAGCAGACGAGATGCACTGGGGTTTCTGAAACGTTCTCGCATTGACGCTGAGTCTGATTCAGGCCCTGTGTGAGGCTTCTGGCAGTGTCCTGGACTGCACCATCGGTTCACGTGTATTTCTAAAGCGCTGACCCTAGAACTGGAGTTGGTAGTCCAAAGAAAGATATACACAGTTTATGCTTTAAAATTTCCTAGTCCCCCTCTGCCAAAGTGGCCCTTGCACCCCTGCCAACAAGATATAAGATCACTATTTTCAGCTTTGCTAATGTGATGCGTGATGGATGAAACAGCACAGGTGAAATCTGAACCCCCTTGAGGACTAGTGAGTTTCATATATTTGTTCACCGTTCTTGTTTTCTTTGTGAATAACAGCCATTATTCTCATTTTTCTGTAGGATAAGCCACTTTCTGTCATTGATTGGTAGGAGCTCTTCGTACACGATGGATATTAACTACAGTATATTTAGTGCAAATATCGTCTCTGAGTCTGTCCCCCATCTTTTGACTTGATTTGTGAAATCTTTTCTGCACAAAACTCTGCCTCCCTCTCTTTAAATGTATTCAGAACTGTCGGCCTCCTTATTTTTGTCTTCTGAGTTTTGTGCCTTGCTTAAGATTATAAAATTTCCTTCTGCACTTTTGTCTAGGGTTACAGTTCAGAGCTAGAGTTGCTCAGCTGTTACCCGTCTCGGTTTTGTATCTAACTTGTTAGCCCGCCTGTTTTCTACGTGGGCGCCAATCTGTTCTTAGAGATTTAAAATGAATGAGCTGTCCTCTGCTTGCCTTCGGATGGATAGCCCAGGCTTGGAGGACACCATCCTAGCAAATGGGCTCTGTGCTGCCCCTCGTCCAGCAGGGTCCTCTGCCGGTGTGGGTGACTTGCCTGTGGTGTGATGACTCTCCGCAGGGCCGAGAGGGATGCCCTGGAGAGCAGCCTCTTTGAGGCCCAACAGCTGGCGTCGCAGCTGCAGGCTCAGCAGGAGCAGCTGGAGGGAGAGGCCCGGAGCGCACGGCTGGCCCAGCAGGCCCTGCAAGGTGCTGCTGCGAGGGCTCCCTCCGCACCCCCTTCCCTGAGCTTGTCCCCTGGTGGGCGGCTCCCAGGCACTGAGCCCCAGTGGGGCCTGAACACGGCAGGGAGCTCACGTCTGAAGTCAGCCAAGAGCTCCTGCCACTGCCGTCTGCGACTGGCGGGCACCTGCCAGGCCTGGTGCCGGCCCAAGGCTCAGGATGGGTTCTGTCACAGGGCCACGTGGCAGCCCCTGCCCAACTCTATGCCCCTGCCTCTGCTCAGCCCACCCAGCCGTGCGGGCTGCCATCAAAGACATGCGCCTACTGAGTGGTTGGGGGGCTCTGTCCCACCAGCTTGCAGCCTCCCCAGAGCCAGGGGACCACGGGCGGCAGGGTGTCGGGGGCCGGGCCTCCCCGCGGGTCTGGATGGGCCTGTCCCTCGGCAGTGGAGCTGGAGCAGCTGCAGAGCGTCCGGGAGGCCCAGGAGACAAGGCTCCGGCAGCGGGCGGCACAGCAGGAGCGGGACGTGCAGCTGGCCCTGGAGAGCCGAGCACTGGCCCACCGCGAGGACCTCGCCCGGCTCCAGAGGGAGAAGGTCTGCCTTCCCGGGACCCCCGCCCCAGCCGCCTGGTCACTGCCCAGGGGTCTGCTGTGTCCACAGGGGCGGGGGGCCAGGAGACCAGTGGGCGGCAGGCGGGCCAAGGACCGCTCACAGCACGCCTGGATGCTCTGTCCCTCACAGAGGAGGCACCCCCAGGCGTCGGCTGACCTGCCGCGGTCTGAGGCCCGTCTTCACAGGGAGCTCCGTGCCCTCTGAGCCGTCCGCTGGTCCCGGCAGGCAGGCCCCATGTGGCACGTCCTTACACACCCTGCTGCCGGGGTGCCTGGTGCTCCCTGAGCTCAAGAACGCTCCCAGAGCTCCACAGCTCTGAGCTGTGACTGCGCCGTGGGGTGGCAGATGTGGGGGCCCAGAGCCCTCCACAGCTCCGGTCACTGCGGGAGACAAGGCCTGCGGCTGGCTGGCCAGGACAGTCCCCGGGCAGCCGTCCCGCCCCGGCACCCACCATCCTGCTCTCACTCAGGAGCGCGGAGGCCTGCTGCTCGCACGAGCTCTGACCTGTGCGTCTGCACACCTGTCCCTCTCCTTCGGCGCAGGAGACCCTGAGTCTGTCTCTGATGGAGGGAAAGGAAGCGGCAGCACGCCGGCTGAAGCAGGAGCAGGAGCTAGTGGCGAAGAACGCAAGCAGGAGGGAGGCGCTGAAGGAGGGGGTGCAGAGCCGAAGGCGTGAGCGAGACGAGCGCCTCCTGCAGCTGCAGCTCGAGAAGCAGCAGGTGACGGGGCCGTGAGGCGGGGGCCCCACGCACTCGCTGTGCCTGCTCGGACCCCAGAGTGCGCTGTGTGAGTCGCGGCACGCGCAGCCTTGCGCTCCCACCGCAGTCCTGGCAGACATCACCCTCCATTCAGTCCCTGCATCCATCTCTCCACCCACCCACCCATCTGTCCATCCGTCTGTCCAGCCATCCATCTGTGTATCCACCCACCTGTCTATCCAGACATTCACCCATCCGCCCATCAGTCCCCCTGCCCGCTGACAAATACACACACACACAGCTATACACACACATCTATACATGCACACATCTGTATACACACACACAGCTACACACACACATCTGTATACACACATACAGCTACACACACACACATCTATACACGCACACATCTATACACACACACACAGCTATACACACACACACCTATACACATTATAAAAGGTCAGTTTCCATTCCAATCCCAAGGAAGGACACTGCCAAAGAATGTTCAAACTACCTCACAATTGCACTCATTTCACATTGTCACAAGGTAATGCTCAAAATCCTTCAAGCCAGGCTTTGATAGTACGTGAACCAAGAACTTGCAGGTGTACAAGCTGGATTTAGAAAAGGTGGAGGAACCAGAGATCAAATTTCCAACATTTGTTGGATCTTAGAAAAAAAGAAAGAGAATTCCAGAAAAACATCTACTTCTGCTCCATTGACTTTGCTAAAGCCTTTGACTGTGGATCACAACCACTGTGGAAAATTCTTCAAAAGATGGGAATACCAGACCACCTTACCTGCCTCCTGAGAAACCTGTATGCAGGTCAAGAAGCAACAGTTCAAACTGGACATGGAACAACAGAATGGGTCAAAATTGAGAAAGGAGTATGTCAAGGCTGTATATTGTCACCCTGCTTATTTAATGTATATACAGAGTACGTCATGAGTAATGGATGAAGCACAAGCTGGAATCAAGATTGCCAGGAGAAATATCAATAACCTCAGATATGCAGATGTCATCACCCTGATGGCAGAAAGTGAAGAGAAACTAAAGAGCCTCTTGATACAGGCGAAAGAGGAGCATGAAGAAGCTGGCTTAAAGCTCAATATTCAAAAAACGAAGATCATAGCATCCGGTCCCATCACTTCATGGCAAATAGATGGAGAAAAACTGGAAACAGTGTCAGACTTTATTTTCTTGGGCTCCAAAGTCACTGCAGATGGTGACTGCAGCCATGAAATTCAAAGACGCTTCCTTCTTGGAAGAAGTTATGACCAACCTAGACAGCATACTAAAAAGCAGAGACAGCACTTTGGCAACAAAAGTCCATCTAGTCAGAGCTGTGGTTTTTTCCAGTGGTCAAGCTCGGATGTGAGAGTTGGGCCATAAGGAAGGCTGAGTGCCAAATAACTGATACTTTTGAACAGTGGTGTTGGAGAAGACTCTTGAGAATCCCTTGGACTGCAAGGAGATCCAACCAGTCCATTCTGAAGGAGATCAACCCTGAATATTCATTGGAGGGACTGATGCTGGAAGCTGAAGTTCCAGTACTTTGGCCACCTGATGCGAAGAGCCAACCCATTGGAAAAGACCCTGATGCTGGGAAAGGTTGAAGGCAGGGGCAGAAGAGGGCAACAGAGGATGAGATGGTTAGATGGCATTACTGACTCGGCGGACATGAGTTGAGCAAAGTCCAGGAGACAGTGAGTGACAGGGAAGCCTGGCGGGCTACAGTTCATGGGGCCGGAAGGAGTTGGACACAACTTAGTGACTGAACAACAGGAACATTTGCACACTTACGCACGCACTGTTGCACTGTCTCCACCCACTTGTCCATCACCCGTCCATCCACTTGAATGCTCATCCTTTACTCACACAGCCAGCCATCTACCCACATATCTGGCCATCTGTTAACACACCCAACTGTCCAGCCACACACTTGACCATCAATCTGTCCATCAGTTTGCCTAGATGCCCATCCAGCTATCCACACACATGACTGTCTGGACTACCCATCCGCTCTGTCAGCCACCATGCACTCACTCACTCGGCCACTCATCCATCAGCCACTTGCAGACCCTTCCCTCTGTCCACACTCTCAGCGGCCACCCACAGCCACTGTCCATCCGTGCATCTGGTGATCCTTCAGTCTGTCTGATCAGCCAGCCGGTCATCCGTCAGGGTGTTCATCCAACCAGCCTCTAAGCAGACACTGGCCATGTGGACGCTGCCCACTGAGACCAGGCTCTTCCAGTATTCCATGCCATCCTGAAGCACGCACCGCTGAGTGGGTGGAATAGACAAGTAAACACCTACATGTGGCTTATCGCACTGTGACAGGACTCTCAGGTGTTAGTAGAAACTACGAATTGCAATGGAAGAGTTACAGTGGCAGGAAGAACCGAGGTTTGCTGTCAGACTCTTCTGCATCGCTGGTTTCATCCTCACAACACTGAGAGGGACACCCTGTTTCAGGGCCCCCTTGATTGGTGGGAAACAGATTCGCAGACGGTGAATGACTTGCCCGGACTGGCTCCATGCACCTGCTGGGCACCGAGGCCCGTGTCCTCTGCTGTTCCGCTCTCCTGCATCCGGGGAGGGAGGAAGCAAGCATTTGCAGGGTGGCGGCATTTCAAGGGTGGGGGGGCAAGGAAGACCTGGAGGCATCCTACGAACATCCAGGGATGGTGTGAGACTCTGGGCAAACCCCTCAGCTTCTGCTGCCCCCGAGTGGCCCACAGAAATCCGGGAAGCACGACTCTCGCAGTTACGTTTTGCTGTAAAGGATGTAGGTCAGGACGAGTCTGGTGCAGAGACCCAGGGAAGGGCCATCTCTCCGCAGTCAGGGCAGGTCACCTGCTGGCAAATCAGGATGTTCAAACCCGCAAGTTCAGGGTTCTGTTGGGGTTGCCTTGCGTGGGTGTGACCAGCCTCCTCCCTGAGCTGGGCGGGAGCCTCTCTGTGGCTCCCCGATCACAAGCTCAGGTGTGGTCTCAGGGTGGGTCCAAAATGGACGCCCCTCACTGGAGACACTCAGGTTTTCAGGGTCCCCCAGCTGTGCGCAGACCGGCAGGTGGGCGCCGACGCTGCTGTGCCCACCTCTGTGGCACAGGCAGCACCCCTGGCCCATCTCTTTGAGGGATCACCAACCAGATGGGTCCTTCCACACTGAGCTCAGAGCCACATGGTCTTTTTTTTTTTTAACACCAAAAGCACTTTGTATTGGGATGTAGCCGATTAACAGTGTTGTAGTTCCAGTGAATAGCACAGGGACCCAGTCATACATATACATGTATCCGTTCTCGCCTAGACCCCCTCCCACCAGATGGACCTTTTCCACAGCTGATGACACCCCGGGGGGCACAGGGACCCCTCCCTTCCTTCTGCTGGCCTCCCTTTGGTGGCAGTTCTGCGGCTGTTATCAGTAATGCTAGAAATAATCATTGGAGACCCCGAGAACAGGGCATCCCACCCACGCTTATACACACACACCTCCAGGCTGCCCTCCCGTGCCATCCTGAAGTGCACACTGTTGAGTGTCTGGAACAGATAAGTAAACACCTACATGTGGGTTATCACACTGTGACAGGACTCTCAGGGGTCCCGATGGGGCACCCTGGGCGAGGACGAGGGGGGCGCAGGCGGGACCCGCCCCTCGGGACTCACCCGCCTCCGAGGGGCCCCCTGCTCCTAGAGCCCACTGTCCTGGTGTTGGGACCACGGCTCCCAGCACCCCGCTGATCCCCCCGTCAGAGCCCCCAGCCTGCTCAGGAGCGCCCCACCCCGTCACGCAGGCCCTGCTTCTACGAGATGCGGAGCTGAGCCGGCTGCGGAGGGAGCTGCAGCTGGTGCGGCGGGAGGCCCAGGGCCAGCAGGAGCGAGCTGAGGTGAGCCCCCTCGGGCCAGAGCCGGACGCCTGGCCTGGCCGCCCACATGGCTCAGCGGGTGCAGCGGACCCCAGAGGCACCCGCTCCCTGCCTGGTCCCGGGGGGGTCTCCCCTCCACCCCACCCCAGCCACCTGAACCTCAGTTTCCCCCAGATGACTCAGGCTTCCTGCTGGGGAGGACAGTGTCTCCATGGGACAAAAAGGCGATGGAGCGGGATGGGGTGGGGAGCACAGGGTGGACGGGGCGGGAGGACGGGCAGGCCCCACGCCCTTGCAGAAGCCGCGGAGGGGAGGGCCTGACACCAGCAAGAGGGGGGACAGAGCCCAGGTCTGTGCCGCCAGCCCCACTGCCATGCTGAGGCACCGGGCTGCCAGAGGCTCAGAGGCCTCGGCTGACTCTCTGGAGAGTCCCCTCCCAGAGGAGAAGCGCAGCCGGGGAGGCCGCGTTGGACCTGAGGCAGAGGCTGCCCGGGAAAGACCCAGCAGAGAATTCTGAGCAGGGCGGGAGGGGGCATCCAAGGGGCCAGGAGACCCCAGCAGGCAGCCGCCCGCCTGGGCCAGCGGACGGAGGCCCACAGGGCAGGAGGCCACTGCGGGCAGCCAGCTGGCCACCTGGGGCCCCAAGTCCTCCTCAGGAGTCCATGTCTCAGGGTGGGGCAGGGCCCTATGCCCTGGGCCCTATGCCCCCAGCCCACGGGCCCATTTATGAAGTGTGGGTGCCGCAGACACCAGGGCTGCTCTGGAGGAGGGGTCAGAGCGGGGTGGCAGGACCCGGGGAAGGGCTCAGGGCAGCTGGTGTGGTCAGGCAGGACCCCAGGGGGCTGGCAGGGAGCAGAAAGGAGGGGCGGGGATGATGGCTCAGGGCAGGGGTCCGGGACAGAACCCCTGCAAGGGTCAGGGCTGGTCACACTCCCCTCAAGGCACTCACTTGGTGCAGCCGGGCCAGCACCCTGTCCCCTCTGCCTCCTGCCTCTGTCCTCCCGGGCTGGCCACCTGCCTTCCCCACTGGCGTCCAGTGCGTCCCCAGCCCCAGGGGCGCAGGGTTGGATGCTCCTCTGTTGGTGCACGACTCAACGAATCGGGAAATGAGTGAGTGGATGGCCCGTGGGCTGCAGGGTCAAGCCCAGAGCTAACCCCATGAGCAGGGCTGTGCTCGGGACCTTCCCACAAGAGGCAGAGCGGACATGCCTCCTGACCCAGGGCTGGCAGCCCGGAAGACAGAACCTGGGGAGGCCGTGCAGTTCTCTCCAACCTACCGGACTGTGGGGGGAGGGGCACTGGGCGGGGGCATTGGGTGGGGGAGGGATGCTGGGAGGGGGAGGGGCGCTGAGCCAGGGAGGGGCGCTGGGCTGGGAGGTGTGCATGCAGGGGGCCTGCTGGGTGGAGGGGAGAGGGGCGCTGGGCTGGGAGGAGGAGTGTTGCAATCAAGAGTTGGCTGCCAGGGTGTTTCTTCACCCCCTGCTGCCTGACGTGGGACCCAGATTCCCGGGTCACTGAGCAGAGCAGCTCCTGGCACCCGGGAAAGTCTTGCCCAAGAGCGTCTCTCCCGGGAGACCCCGCCCTGCTCGGTCCCACTCCTGAAGCCAGATGGCCCTTCCGTGGGCACAGCTGGGAGGGCTGTAGAAGCTCCCTGGGGTTGGGGGCTTGTTTCCCCAACTTCTGCCCAGCTGCTCCTTCGGCCCACCCTGTGGTCAGGGGGCCAGAAAAGACCCCCAAGACCCAGGAGCTGAAGCCCGGCTATCAGGGTTCCCCGGGAGCCTTCCCTCGAGCTGACTGGGGTGGGGGCGCCTGCCAACCCAACTCTTCTGGGAGCTCATAAAAGGTTCTTTCGCCACCTCGGCCTGGAAATTAAAATCCACTGGAGGGGAAGGGTGGGAAGAAGAGGCAGCCAGAGAACACCAGTTTTGGTGACCTGTGAGCAGGCCCCCGCGTGGAGGGGCTCCCGGCCATGCCCTGCGGCCCAGCATCGCAGGGGCCACCCCTCCCCACCGGGCAGCACCGAGCGCCCGCTGCAGCCTCCCTGGGGCCACCCTGGGGGCACAGCCAGGCCTGACCGTCCCAGGTGCACTTCTCACTGCAGAGGGGCAGCTGGGGGTGCAGGCGGCACTGGCAGGGCTCCTTGCCCGAGAGCGGGGGCACGGCCTGATGGAGCGCCCCCCGCCGAGCGGCCTGCAGACCCAGGGGTCCTGGGGGTCACCCCCCCGAGCCCCAGTGGTGGCGGCAGCAGGGCCCCAGGCGGGGGAGGCTGGGCTGGGCCTGGGCTCAGGGCGAGCAGGCGGCGCCCCAAGCATGACAGTAGGGGCTTCAAGCAGCGGGACGCTCTTGCTCAGCAGAGGGAGCACCTCAGGCTGGGACCCCAGGAGAACAGTCAGGCCAAGCCAGGCCCTTCCCAAAGGGTGTCCAAGCTCGGGGCCTGGCCACGGGGTCTGAACCAGGACAACCCTGCTGAACCCCCCAAACCCTTCCCAGGCATGTCACGGGTGCTTACGCACTGAGAGCCGGGTAGACGCTGGGCGTCCCCCATGCCACGGCCTGCTTGGAAGTTCGGGAGCGGTCGGCTCTTCCGTGGGATCCACATGGGGCCTCTGCCCATCCCCTGCGCCCCCGCGCCCTTCACCGCTGTGACCCCTCAGGACCCAGCACCGGGTCAGCCAGAGCGGCAAGCCTGCCTCGCGGCGCCTGAGTGAGCCGTCCAGCTGGCCCAGGACGGTGTGCAGGGGCCCAAGCGGACTGCCCGCTGCCCCCACCTGGGGCGGCCCCTTGACCCCCCACCGCTTGCTGTGCCCCCCCCCCAGGCCACCGTCAGTGCCGTGGCCGCAGAGCTGAAGGCCCTGCAGGCCCAGTTTGAGGACGCCATCTCTGCCCACCAGACGGAGGCCAGGGCCCTGCGCGAGACGCTCCGGGAGCTGGCGGCCCAGCGGAGCAGCGCAGGGAGAGAGGTGAGGGGCAGCACGGGGGCTCCCACGGGCACCAAGGACCCCAGCCAGGGGCCACGTCCAACCAGCAGTGGAGAGACCCTGGGCGAGGGGCGCTGCCCACCCCGGACACGGCCCTGGGGTCGGGGCTAGAGGTGTGCTTTGGGGCAGCCGTGTGCCACCCCACCAAGGCCCTGAGGCCAGCTACAGGCTCCAGGAGCCGGGTGAGGTGTCCTGGAGGGGCCCGGCCAGGAGAGGCCCCAGGCAGGCGAGCGGGCGGGTGAGCGGGCTCAGCAGGCAGATCAGGGAGGTGTTGTCGAAGGGGCTCTGACAGGCCCGGGGACGCCTGGAGGGGGGAGGGCAGGAGGGCACGGGGTGGGGAGGGGCCGCGGGGCCCGCGACCTCATGCACTCCCGGGCCGGGTGCCAAGGCTGGCAGGGGCGCAGCGAGCGAGGAGAGGGGCTGGGCCCGCCGCCGGCACCCCGAGTGGGGCCGCCAGAGGAAGAGAGCGTGATTTAACATGACAGCATGTTTACTTTGGCCCCAAAGAGAAAGGTCTCTTTTCAACAGATTTCGAAGTCAGGCCTGGTCAGCGACCACACGGGGAAGCAGAGGGAGGCTTTAACACGGGGGGCAACGGGGGGAGGAGCGGGGAGGCTGGGCACATCTGTGCTGGGGGTAAAGGGGCAGAGCACGGCCTCGTGGGAAGTTTGGGTTCCTCGATCGCCGCCCCCAGAAAGGAGAGGGGCCCCAGGAAGGGGCTGGGGTGATGGGGAGGCTGAAGTGGGTAAGGGGGCAAGGGGAACAATGGCAGAGAGAGGGAGCCCGGAGAGCCCTCCCAGGCGCCAGGCTGGCCCAGAGTCACCATGGAAACGATAGCGTTTCACAGCCTTTAAACTGGAGGGACATCCAGGCCTCGGGCAGCCCTGCTTGAGGTCCACACATGTGTGCGTGTGTGCACGTGTGTCTGCACGAATGTGTGGGTGTGCGTGCATGTGTGTGTGCGTGCATGCGTGTCTGTGTGTGTGCGTGCATGCACCCACCACACAGCTCATATGCAGTGCATACACCTCCATGCATGTAGAGACCACACTCCAATGCAGAGGGACACAGTGAGTGCACATACACACACTCACACATGCAAACACATATGGGCGGCACACACGGCTCCATGCACACTCATGCGCACATGCATCACACGTGTGGGTGAACACAAGCACGCATGTCTGCACATAGATGTGTGTGGATGCACACGCCACATGCTTGCACATGCTACGTGCACACATGCACGTGTGCTCACACGCAGGCCCGGGGCCCGCACAGCCTCTCCCCTGCTTTCCCGCCTCCATGCAGAGCCCTCGGGTCACCTCCCTGCAGGAGATTTCAAAAGAGGCTGTTTATACAATTTCTAGTAAAGAAATAATTATTATAATCACATTAAGCGATTTGGCTGTAAAATTCCTGTAAAAGGGATGGTTGTTCTCATGAGGTGGGGGGAGGGGGGTCCCCCGCATTTGTTTTGCTTGTTTTCATCTCCTCAGCCCTGGGAAATGAAAACAGCTTTTTATGATGGATAGGCCCTCTCGCTGGTCCCTGACCTTCAGGGTGGATTTCTGCTGAGCTGGCGGAAAACGCTGCTCACGGTTGTGGCTCCCACATGTGGGGGGCGGGAGGGGAGTGGAGAGCGGCCCTTCCCAAAAACAGAACAACAAGAACTGTGGGCGGACGCGGGAGCCAGCGGGCCAGAGACCCGGCGAGAGCCCCACTGCAGCAACCACAGAGTGGGGCTCGCTTCTAGCAGGCCAGCGCCGGACACCACTCAGTTTGTGTGGCTCCCCTGCAGGCTTCCTCCATCTCTGCCTGCAGGGATCGGGGGACATGCCTTCTCCAGGGCTCCCTGGTCAGAGGGAGACCCAAGGTCCTGGCCAAGCCTCGGCGAGCCCCCACCCCATAGTCCCTGCATCCAGGATGGTCTGCCCCTTCCCGGGGTCTGCACTCCCCTCCAGAGCCCCCCAGCAGGGGCTGAGCCCAGGGTCTGCAGGCAACCTGTGTCCCAGGGCAGTTTGGACCACTGATCCCCACCTGCAGTTCAGCTGAGCTCTCAGACTCACAAAACCACTGACTTCCCAGGCCCTGCCTGGAAGCTGTGGGTGAGGAGGCCCCAGTTGTGGGGTGATACAGAGCCCAGTTCCGGCGTGGCGAGTGCCCTTCTCCGGGGCCAGCACAGGTCTGGCAGGGAACGAGGACACACCCGCCCCGTCTCCCATCTTGCTCGGCACATGGAGGCCCAGAGCAGCCTGAGGCCCCCACTTGCTCCACAGCCTGCCCTGGGGTCTGAGGCCCTCCATGCCGGGGTGGGCCCCGACCCCTGCTCCTGCGACAGCCACAGCCTGGCCCCGGCAGCTCTGCTGCAGCCGGAGAGCCATCAAGGAGGCTGCCTGGAGACGGCCCTGCCCACGCCGCACCCCTCCCCTGAACTGTCCCTCCACTCCCCACGCCTCCCAGTCCGCCATCTCTCCAGGGTCCCATCTCTCCACGGCCCCGTCTCTCCAGGGTCCCGTCCGTCCACGCCCCGTCTCTCCACTTCCCCTTCACCAGGTGGGAGCTGAGGCCACAGACAGGGGGCAGGGTTCCGGAGTCTGGGGCATGAGGCGTCTGTCCACACCGAGGCGGGCAGGCCAGGGCCCCACATCCTCACTGAAGGACAAGAGTGGGCCTGAGGGACAGCAGGTGGGGACAATGCAGATGGTGGGCAGAGCTATGCCCCTCACAGGCCCTGCTGGCCAGTGACCACGTCCCAGGCGTGCGGGGAGGGCGCCTAGTGGCGCTCCAGGATCAGAAGGGGCCGGGGTGTTCCCTGCTGGGGTCTGGGATGGGCCCCCAGGAGCTGCCCTGCAGCTTCAGTGGGCTGGGCAAGGCCAGGCCTCCTGCTTCTTCAAGGCTGGAGGGCCCGAGGCCGGGGACACTGCTGAGGCCAGAGCCCGGCCCGTGGCCCTCCACCGCCCCTAGAGCCACCCGCTCCCCCTCAGGCCGAGACGCTGCGGGCGCAGCTGGACGAGGCCCGTGAGGCACTGGCCGCGCTGCGCCAGGAGCTGCAGGGCAGCGAGGAGACCCAGGAGGGCCTGCAAAGGGAGGCTCGGGACGCCCGCAGGGTGCTGGCCGACACGGCCCATGAGAAGGACGCACTGCGGGATTCCAACACCGAGCTGCGGGCCGCCCTCCGCCGGGCTGAGCAGGAGAAGGCCAGGTAGGGTGGCGCCCAGGAGCAGCTCCCGCCAGCTCAGCCTGGTTAGGCCCCAGGGGCAGGGCGGTGGGACACAGGGTATCCTATAGGGTGGGGCCCGACAATTGTGCAGAGGGCCCACCAGGCAGGCCTGCGGTGCCAGCCGCCCACCCAGACAGTCCGCAGTGCAGGCCTGGGATGGGGAGGCTGGGACATCCCGGGCCCGTCTGCATCCTCGAGAAGTCCCGTCCAGTAGGCGAGACAGGCCCTGAGCAGCCAGGAAGGAGACGGCCAAGGGCTGGGGAGCGAAGGAGGCCTCCCAGGGGCAGGACGCCCGGCCTGCGAGTGCTGTGGCCTTCACAGGGAGCCTCAGAGGGGCAATGGAGAGGGGGCTGAGACTTGGGGAGGGGGGTGGCTGAGACCAGGGGAGGGGGGGCCAAACCCGGGGACAGGGAGTGAGACCTGGGGAGAGGGTGTAACCTGGAGAGGGAGGCTGAGACCTGGGGAGGGGGTGTAACCTGGGGATGGGGGTGACACCCGGAGACAGGGAGTGAGACATGGGGAGAGGGTGTAACCTGGAGAGGGAGGCTGAGACCTGGGGAGAAGAGAAGCTGAGACCCGGGGAAGGAGAACTGAGGTCAGAGAAGGGAGCTGAGACCTGGGGGGATGAGACCTGGGTGGGGGGAGCTGAGACCTGAGACCTGAGGGGGGTCTGAGACCCAGGGAGGGGCTGAGACATGGCCATGGCGAGCGCCCTGGCCATCGCCGAGTCTGACCCAGACAGCGCATGCCCTCAGAGGCTGGGCTTCGGGAGGCTAGGATCGCAGGTAGGGAGATGGTGGCCTGCTGGTCTCCATGATGGTCCCCGGGGGTGCCGGAGCCCCCCGTGCTCCCCAGCCTGAGCCCGCCCGCACCCCTCCACTCAGCTTCAAGCGCTCCACGGAGGAGAGGGAGCAGAAGGTCCTGGTCCTGGAGGAGGCCTGGGCAGCGGCCCAGAAGCAGGCTGGTGAGCTGTGGGCCGGCCTGCGGGAGGCGGAACGGGTGGCCGTGGACACCCAGCGGCAGCTCCAGGAGCTACGCAGACAGGTGAGGGTGCCGCCCTGGGCCCCCGCCCCAGGAGCAGCCCCATCCCCGCCTCCAGGCCCCCAGGGCACTGTCTCCAGGCTGGGAGCCGCAGCTGCAGTGCCCTGCTCACACCCACAGGGCCCAGGTTGGGCCTGCCAGCGAGACACAAGGGCATGCCCCAAGCTCCCTGGCTTATAACCATCTCCCTGACACCCATGGAGCCTGGGAGCCAGGAATCCAGCCGGGGTCAGCACGGCTCTGCTCTGCAAGGACCACACTGAGGAGATCCGGCCACACGGGGCGGGGGGACAGACGGTGGGGTTCTCCCGACGCACCTTCCCCGTACCCGGTGCCTGACGCTGGCTGTGGGGGTTCAGCCAGGTGGTGCCCACACCCCCAGGTGGCCTGGGCTACTCCCATCATGCCGCCTCCGAGCTCAGGGTGAACAGAGGGGCACCACTTCATTCACCAGCCTTGGCTTCTGAGGCCGCGGCCACTGACACGACCACCTTGGTCTCAAGCTCACCCCAGGGGATCCTAGAGCCCCCCTTGTGTGGGAGGGCTGCCAAGTGCACGCACACACTTTTTTCAGCTTTCTACAGACACGGCGGTTGGTGAAACGCCCACTGTAGGGACAGGCACGAGCACACTCCTTGCTCACGTGGCCTGTACACCAGGCAGCATCCACATCTCTGGGCTCCTCAGGGTTCCAGCCCCAAGACGGGAGGCCCCAGCAGAGGCTGGGGAGTGGCTAAACTGGTCAGCTCCTAGGGCCTGCTCTCCCAGGGGCGCAGAACAGACCACAGCCCTGAGTGGGGCATGACTCACCCCAGCGCATTCCGTCTGCTGCCTGAGAGGGGAGCCTCTCCCCAGAACGTGTGAACAGGGGCAGGGGTCAGCACAGCTCGCCAACTACCCCAGCCCCTTCTGGCACAGGGGCCCAGGCGGCCCCGGCACAGCGGCCCCTCCACGTCCAGGTGACGACGCTGGAGGTAGAGAACCAGAGAAAGAGCCGGGAGCTGGTGCGGCTGCAGACCCGGGGCGCCCAGGAGCCAAGCCGGCAGGAGGCCCTGGCGCTGCAGACACTGGTGGCTGAGGCGGAGGCCGCCCGCGAGGACTCGCAGAGGGAGGTGGGCGCCCAGCCCCCGGGGCTTCCGTATGGCCGGAGCGGGATCGTGCGCGGGGGCCTGGGCACCTCCCGAGGGGTGGGGGTGGCTGCATTTATTCCCCATTTGCTCACGAGTATTCAGAGGCCCCTCACTCAACTGCAGAGGGGCGCCCTGGAGGCTGGAGCACAGGTCAGGCTGTGGGCAGGGTCGGCGGCAGCAGACAGGGTGTCCCCATCGGGAGGGGTAGGGCGGATGCTGCGGAGGCGCGGTTGGGTCGGGGAGGGCCCGTCCGCCCTGGGGCTGCACCATCCAGAGGAGGAAGAGGGCGGTGGCCCAGCGGGAGACCCGTGGGGACAGGTCCTGGTCGGGGGCAGGGGTCTGGGGGGCGGGAGTGAAGTGAGCGGGAGGAGGGGTGGCCTGGCCTCTGGCCTGCGTGTGCTGACAGGACGGCATTCCGCTGGTCCCGTTTACCCCTTTGGAAGCCCATGGCGGGGGCCCTGGACTCAGGAAGACAGCGGGTGAGCTGTGGCAGGCTGGCCTGGGGCTGGCCCCACACAGGCTCTGGGGCGGGCGGCCTTTGGCCGTTGCCCTCTCTGGCGAGGGTCGTGTGGCTGCCAGCCAGGCTCTCTGCTGCCTGCCGGGACCTGCTCGGTGGTCCTGGGGTGCTCTCCCCACCTGGGCTCAGGGGTCCCCGCTGCCAGACATGCGTTGGGAGGCAAGTCCAGGGTCCCCCAGCTGTGACACCCCTAGGAGGGGGTGAGGCCGAGATGCCTGGGGAGTCTTGGAGGGTCTGGAGCCCCCACACTTGTCCCACAGGTCCGGAGGCTGCGGCGGATGCTGGCAGAGGTGGAGGCCTGGGCCAAGACCCGGGAGAAGCACCTGGAGCGGCAGCTCTGTGAGAGCCGGGGGTCCGAGCGGGCCCTCTGGGCCGAGCTGCGCAGCGTCGCCCAGAGGCTGCAGCAGGCAGACGGCACGGCCGACAGCTTCCAGGTTCGCCTGGACGGGGCCTGCCACTGGGCCCATGGCCTCGAACAGGAGCTGGCCAGGGCCGAGGGTGCCCGGCGGGAGGCAGAGGGCCGGCGGGGCCAGCTGTGGTCCACGCTCCACCCTGGCGTGGGGCTCCACGGACGGAGCCCCATGGCCTCTCCTGAGCTGGCCGGCCCCCCCACCAGAGGTCAGTGCCCTCCGCGCCCACCCCGTCACCCACCGGGGGCGCCCCAGCCCCCTCGGGGCTCTCCCCCGCTCCCTCGCTCCCCGAGAGTGGGGCCAGCAGCATGAGGGGGCGGGGCGCCTGTGCGTCTGTGTCCACCCCTCCCCACGCCCCCAGCACACCCCAGCGAGCCCCACTGCGCCCCCACCAGGGCCCAGCGGTCCCCTCTGTCCTCAGGCTCAGAGGGCCGGTCCCGCTCGCCGCTCCGGTGGCCCTCGCCCGGCCCTGGAGACCACAGGGCAGAGGGGCCCGGGCCTCCATGAGGGACGCCCAGAGGGACCTGACGTGGAAGCTGAGGGATGCCCAGCGGGAGGGGTAAGGGGAGCGGCTAGGACACGCGGGGGGGGGGTGGGGGGCGGGGGGGAGCCTCTCACTCGGGCTTCGGGCCTTCTGTCTGTACCCCCTGGCTCTGCTGAGACCCTGGCGGGACCCAGTGGGAGAAACACCACTAAACACTCGAGCCACTGGAAGCCCAGCTTCCCCCTTGTCTGGCTGCCTCTGTGCTCGGCCAGCAGCAGGGCCCATCCTCCGAGGACCCATCCCAGGGGCTGGCCAGGTCACCCCAGAGTGCTCCAGTGACCTGCACTCTGGGGACCAAGCCCCCACCCTGCTGCCCTGAGGACCCCTGTGAGCCCTGCCCCGAGCAGCCCTGAGCTGCCCCACCGCCAGCCACCAGCCAGGCACATGGACTGTCCATCCACCCACGGGCTGCCCCCAACCTCGGTCCTCCCCCAGGACGTCTGGCACTCCCAGACGGGGGTCCTGAGCGCCCGGCGGGGCGAAGCCAAGAGCGAGCCCACCTGGGCCCTCAGCCTCATGGAGCAGCTGCAGAGGGCGCTGGCTGTGTCGGAGAAGGGGACCTCCTGCCCCCGCCCTGCCCCGGGCGCCATGGCGCGGGTCATCCTGGGAAATGCCAGGCTTGGGCCCCGGGGCCAGCCCTCAGAGCACACACCCACCGAGGGCATTCTGCACTTGGCAGCCAACGGTCTTTCTCAGCTGCGCTGCCGCATCACAGGAGAGTCTAGTCCAGAGACCTCCAGGGCCTCCCCGCCACGGTGCCCAGCTCGTCTGCGGTCACGTGGCCCTTTCCCCGCTAGGTCCCTGCCCTGCGTCACCCCTTCAGAGAGAGGGCCGCTGCCCTGCTGGTCACCCCACCTCATCTCTGTACCCCCTCCACACTGCGTCTACTCAGGAGGCAGGCCGGGGCCTGGCACAGCGTCCGAGGGAGAGGCTTCCAGGGGCAAAGCCAGAAGGAGAGAAGGCTGGGGGGGAAAAGGTCACCTCCTTTAGAGACCTTGAGCTTCCAGGCAGGACAAGTAGAGCAGGGGACGATCAGACGGAGGCCTCTCCACCAGCTGGGTGTCGGCCACCTAGACCCATGGGGCCTCGGTCTCTGGGGCCGTGCAGGTGCCCCCCGAACCTGGGAGCCAGGCGAGTGGTCCCGCTTGCCCCCGAGGCTGGCACCAGGTAGAGGGCAAGCTGAGCAGTGCACAGGCCCGGCGGGCTCTGCAGGCAGGGCGCCCAGCACATGCGGCGGGCCACGAGAGCTGGAGGCTGCCGGCGGGGAGCACCCACACCCCAGGGCAGTGGGGGGATGGTGAGACCGAGAGGGCTGCTGCGGAAGGAGAGGTTTCAGCTGCCCGTGGTCAGAGGCCGCTGAGCTGGCTGAAGCAGACGGCCCCCAGGCATGCTGGGCCCCGCGGAGCAGACTCCTCAGGGTTGACCTGGGCAGAACATCTTTGAGGTGGTCCAGCCCTTACTTTACAGACTGGGGAAACTGAGTCCTGAGCAGGGAGAAAGTTGGCCCCCACGGCACAGCAAGCAAGGGGCAGGGGCAGGACAGACCGCAACCGCCCAGATCTGTGCTTTCAGGGCAGGGAGGTGTGACACCGGGCCAGCCTAGGCACCCCCGAGGGCATGGGGTCAGGGGCCAGGTTCACCCACCGTGGGACCAGGTCCTGGCTGGGAGCTCATGAGGTGCCCAGGCACTGGCGGAGGGGCTGAGAGAGCAGGGGAGGGGCCCAGGCTGTGTTCCGTTTCACATGTATGTTCACATGTGTCTGTTCCATGCACATTTAGAAGCAGTTTCCTGTTTGCAAGTTACAGGTTTCGAAATGTCTCTATTAAATTAACTTCACAAATGCACCTTTCACGTACTGCATCCCCATTCTGTCTCCTGAGTTTATCAGAGCTAAGAATCACGTGTTGACTTTTCCCACTACAATTACTGGGAGGCGGTGTCTCCTCTTATTTCTCAGTCTTTAATTTCTGGTTTCTGTGACGCACTCTGTCTAACGTGAACTGGAAGCTCCTGTGCCCTGCCCCGCACTATTTGCCTTGAATCTACCCTGCTCAGTGCTGGCAGTGCCGCCCCACCCCACCACCCCGACCCTGGACTCTGCACTTGACTCTGTGTGTATTTGGCCATTACTTCGTCAGCCTCCCTTCAGTTCAGCTCAGTCGCTCAGTCGTGTCTGACTCTTTGCCACCCCGTGGACTGCAGCACGCCAGGCCTCCCTGTCCATCATCAACTCCCAGAGTTCACTCAGACTCATGTCCGTCGAATCTGTGATGCCATCCAACGATCTCATCCTCTGTTGTCCCCTTCTCCTCCTGCCCCCAATCCCTCCCAGCATCAGGGTCTTTTCCAATGAGTCAACTCTTCGCATGAAGTGGCCAAAGTACTGGAGTTTCAGCTTCAGCATCAGTCCTTCCAATGAACACTCAGGACTGATTTCCTTTAGGATGGACTGGTTTGATCTCCTTGCAGTCCAAGGGACTCTCAAGAGTCTTCTCCAATACCACAGTTCTAAAGCATTGGTTCTTCAGCACTCAGCTTTCTTTATAGTCCAATTCTCACACCCGTACATGACCACTGGAAAAACCATAGCTTTGACTAGATAGACCTTTGTTGGCAAAGCAATGTCTGCTTTTTAATATGCTCTCTAGTTTGGTCATAGCTTTTCTTCCAAGGAACAAGCATCTTTTAATTTTATGGCTGCAGTCACCATCTGCAGTGATTTTGGAGCCCAAAATAAAGTCTCTCACTGTTTCCATTGTTTCCCGTCTATTTGCCATGAACTGATGGGACCAGATGCCACAATCTTCATTTTTTGAATATTAAATTTTAAGGCAAGTTTTTCACTCTCCCCTTTCACTTTCATCAAGCGGCTCTTTAGTTCTTCCTCAATTTCTGCAATAAGTGTTGTGTCATCTGCATATCTGAGGTTATTGATGTTTATCCAGGCAATCTTGATTCCAGCTTGTGCTTCTTCCAACCCAGTGTTTCTCATGATGTACTCTGCATCAGTTAAACAAGCAGGGTGACAGTGTACAGCCCTGACGTGCTCCTTCCCCGATTTGGAACCCGTCTGTTGTTCATGTCCAGTTCTGACTGTTGCTTCTCTGCCTGCAGTTTCTCGGGAGGCAGGTCAGGTGTGCCCGTGTTCCCGCCCCTTGAAGAAATTAAAGCTGTGCGCTGACTGCACGCTGCTTTCCTTCCCTCACTGACAGGACACTCAGTGCTGTAACGCCCCCTTTCTGTCCTTTTACTGGGGGGCTGTGTGTGCCCCCCCCCTCCCCCGCTTCCCTCCAGCGTCTGCACGTGGCATCACAGCTCCTCCCCTTCCTGGTCGCCTCCGGGGCAGGGCGGCACTGTAACTGAAGCACTTTCCCTGCTGTTCAGAGTTAAGCCAAGAGAATGCGCATCTCCTGAGGTCAGGGACCCCTTGGCTGGACCCCTTGGCTGGACCCCGGGCCTCCCAGCTGCAGAGGGTGCACACCTGTGCCTCTGGGCTTACAGAGCCTGCTCTGCTCTGAGCGCTTCCCACCGAAACCTGCTGTAGCCTGCCCTCCGCTCTGGGCCCCGCCCTCCTTGCTGACCTTGAACTTCACCTTCCTGTCACAGCTCCCACCGTGCGTGGGGACTCAGGGTCTGAGATAGCTCAGCCGCCCTGGCTGCTCTCCCTGCCTCCCCACGGCCCTGGGGAAGCCCTCATGTTTTCACTGAGGATGGTTCACTCTCTGGCTGCAGCTCTGGTCTCACCTTGAGAAAGTCAGTTACCGTTTTCTGACAAGATTCACATTCCTCACTTTTCAATTCAAGACCCTCAGATCGAACTCTGGGAACTGGCTGCTCTCCTGAACCATAGTTGACAGCAGCCCACTCGCTAATTCTTCTTCCTTCTTTCAAGAAGGGGGTCTGGGCTTGTTCCAAGCTGGGGCACAGAGGAACCCATCAGGGGCTTCATGTGTCTCTGCCCAGACATTTCAGGCTCAAAGGAAAGGCAGAGAGCCAGATTCCAAGGGGATCCACGGGGGCCGTGGGGAGACATGAGACCACCATGGGGGACCATGGGGAGATGTGGGGAGATATAGGGGCCATGGGGAGGGTAGAGAGTCGTGGGGACATGTGTGCAGATGTGGGGAGATGTGGGGAGCTGTGGGGAGATGTCGGGAGATATGAGCAGTTGTGGGGGAGCGGCACCAGAGGCGTTGCTGAGTCCCCCAGAACTTTTCTGTTCCAGGATTACGGAAAGTGAGGCCTGACCTCGGAGCACAGCTGGGGCCCTTCCTGGTGACTCAGCCCCTATGACCTTGGTCCCTGGAGGCCAACCCGCACCCCCTGCACCCCTTCAGCCTGACTTCTGAGGTCCCTACAAGGGGTTCCTACATGGGTCCCCACGTGGGTTTCCACATGGGGGGTCCTACGTGGGCCCCCCTTGGGTGCTGACAGCATCTTCGGGGTGTTGTTTACATCTCTCTGCCCACATTCATGTTTCTGCTTGGCCAAGTGTTTAGCAGAGCGTGTGTGCTAAAATCTATCCAAATTATGTCCAATTTTTCTAAGAATCCTGGCAATTATCGATTCTCCTATTTTTAGGCCAGTTGGCTTCATCTGTTCTCCATTGTTCGGGAACCCTTAAAGTCCCTGTCTCCAGCTCTGAGGGAGATTTCCCAGTTTCTGTGACCCGCTGGCCATTTCGGTGGGTGCCGGGGAGGGGTTTCAGGCGCCCCTAAGTCAGCAGAGGCCCCCGGCGCCCGGCTCCCAGGGAACCTGAGCTGCAAGGTTTCCCGGGCACTCAGGACTCATGGCCACACACCCCGCTGCGCACAGCACGTCCAGGCCAGGTGGCCAGGCTGCCAGCATGAGCTAGAGCAAGGCCTGCCGTTTACAACATCTTTCACTTTCACGGACTGGGTCTCTCCCCTGTTTCACATAAGCCAATGTGTTTGTCAAGAGAAAGTTAATTAAAAACATATTTTTCTAATTAAATGGTAGGCTGTGCTATGCAAACAGTAAGATTCTTGTTTGAGAACAAACCACCCCCCGCTCCCCGCCGTTTCCAGGGCTACCCTGGGAATTCAATAGATCAACAGCACAGACCCGAGCCCTGAGGTTAGGACACGCGCGAACACAGGCCCCCGGGGGGCCCGTAGGCCGCTGGTGGCCCAGCCAGTGGGAGGCGCGGCGGGGGTCCTGGCGCCCGCCCACTGGGAGAGGCCACCCGAGGCTGTCCTCGGCCCAGAGCCAGGTCACGGCCTCAATGGCTCAGAGGGCTAACTGCGGCCTCCTGGCACCCAGGCATGCCACGTCCACCAGCTTGCCACACGCCCTCCACACCCTCCGTTCTTCCACAGAGAGCTCGCCTCCAGGGCCTGAATCAGGCTTCCATCCAGGTTCTAGAAGCAAAGCGGGGAGCTGCTCGGCCTCCCGGGCCGGAGGCGCTGGCCCACGCTGTGGCTGGAGTGGATTCCTAATGTTTGATCAAGAATGTCTGTGTTCCTTCAGGGTGCCATACTTACCCAAGTTCTTTAATGTGTTACATGTATTCTATTTTCATAAAATGAACTGATGAGCTTCCCATCTTTTTCTATCACCCGCAAGAGTCTAAACAGCCTGAGAGCTAAGCTTTCTTGAAAGGTTGCATTGAACTCACCTGCAAGCTCCCTGCCGTGCCTGTCATCTTAAATAACCATTTGAATTCCCTCTCCCAACTTTTCCCCCATTGGTCTGTTTCCGTTTTCCATCTCTTCTGGAGTCAGTTTTTGACGTCTGGAAATCACTCATCTCGTGTTTTTTACGCAGCACCAGGGAGCCACTCTCCTATTTAACCATTATTTACATGTGGTGTTGTCGGTGCTCATTCACTCAGTCGTGTCTGACTCTTTGCGAACCCATGGCCTGCAGCACGACAGGCCTCCCTGTCCATCACCATCTCCCAGAGCTTGCTCAAACCCATGTCCATTGCGTTGGTGATGCCATCCAACCATCTCATCCTCTGTCGTCCCCTTCTCCTCCCACCTTCAATCTTTCCCAGCATCAGGGTCTTTTCAAATGAGTCAGCTCTTCGCATCAGGTGGCCAAAGTACTGGAGCTTTAACTTCAGCATCAGTCTTTCCAATGAATATTCAGAGTTGATCTCCTTTAGGATGGACTGGTAGTTATGTTAAGAGATTTCTGTTTCTCTTTAACTTGCCAACAGTTCATCTGTTTTACTGGCCTTTTCAAAGAATTAACTTTTATCTCTTTTCTCCTTTTTGTCTAGTTCATTCGTTTCCATTTTTATCCCTAATAATATCCTTTTTGTTGTGGTAACATTTCTGATCTCTCTGATTATATAAGTGACGTATTTATGTTTAGGCTTATTCTTTCAATAGTAAATTTTTCAATATTACACACTTTCCTTCATCATGCTTTTCAATATGAATTCTTCCCCCCTCCCTTTTTTTTAACCAGTTTTCTAGGAGTTTCTGTCTTTATTTCTTCTTTCATTCAAAGGTCATTTATTAATGGAAGAATAATCAAAGCTTGTGTCTCTTTCTGTCACTTGTCTTACTGGGAGCCAGCGGTTCTGGGCGATCAGAGCTTTCGGCCGGCTTGCAGGCGGCCCTTTGCTCGCGCACCTGCCCTCTTGCAGGCGGCCCTTCGCGCCTCTTGCAGGCGGCCCTTTGCCCCTCTTGCAGGCGGCCCTTTGCCCTCTTGCAGGCGGCCCTTTGCGTGCGCACCTGCCGTCTTGGTTGCTGATTTTGGTTGTTGTTTCTTGGTTCAGTTTCTCTACTTGTTTGTGGTACATCTGGAGGGAAACTGGACAAGTCGATAGATAGCAGTTTACAGAGAAGAGGAGTTTGAGATTTTCCAAGGGATTTTGAAAGAGAATCAGAAAACTGACTGTAACAGTCGTGTGGTGAAAGTGGCAGAGGTTGGCGTGAGGGCAGGCGAAGAGGCGAGCAGGGCAGAGTCCGGAAGCTTCCAGCTGCCAGGAACCCACCGCAGAGCTGGCCTCCTGTTGGGGCTGCTGAGGCCCACTGTGTAAACAGAAGGGCTCTGCCCATTACACACGAGCACGTCCCAGTGACGGTTCTGTCCCAGGACTGGCCAGAGGGCTCCGGGCTCCCAGAAGGCAGGACCAGGCGGCTGTACTCCCGCCCATGCCCACCCACACCGGCCACTGGCCAACTGATGAAGAGACCGGTCCAAGTCACCAGTGGATGAGAAGGTTGAGGCCCTAAGTCCAAGAGCTCAGAGGGATGGGCTGGGAGTAGCAGCAGGCTCTGCTCCTGTGCAACAGGCTGGGTGATGAGTGGCACCCCCGCCTGCAGTGCTGGTGCCTGAGGCATTTCCGCCTCTGTGACCCCCATGTTCCGGCAGCCCTCATACGAGGGGGATCGCCACAGTTCTCCCATCTTCTCTTGGTCCCGGCAGGAACCCCATGAGATCTCATCACACCTGTTCACAGAAGGGAAACCCAGGCTGGGCGCTGGTCCAAGGGCACACAATGAGCCCCAGCCCCTTCCTCAAACCCAGGAGCTGCCGGAGCAGACCGTCAAGCCTGGGCAGGAGGGCTGGGCGGCGGGCCCACCTGCAGCTGCACCCCACTCTGAGCGCTGTGGGCTGGTGACGCTGGCTCGGCCAGCCCCCACCTGTCTCAGGATCAGGGCTCAGAACCAAAGCCACCCAAGGAGAAGACCGACTCGGGGGGCACAGGGTGATGTTCATGAAGGGCGCCCATGCCATTACTGCGGCAATCATTCCAGTTACAGAATCCCGTACAAGCCGCGTCAGCACAGGAGTAGCGCAATGCCCCACAGGAACACCTGGGCCTCCTTAAAAGCCTGTGAAATGGTTAAGCCATATTTGAGGGAAACTTCTGCTTTTCCACTGGAAAATGTATACAAACAGAAAACTGTCATTTCCAAAATTACAAAGAAGGCTGAAACTTCAATTTTAGGTACAAGCGTTGCACTCCTTCCTTTAGTTAAAGTCCTAAATAGTCAGAACCCCAAAAACCAATGCAGGGTCACTCCGCCTGCCCCCTCCTCACTCAGCCTGGGACAGGACCCCAGTCACAGCCCTGCCCTCCCCTAGCCCGTCCTCCTCCTGCATTCAGTGAAAACTGACCGGGAAAGGCTGTGAGAGCCCCTTAGTCACCCTGCTCCTCGTGAACCTCGAGTGTGCTGCCTGAGCCTGTAACCCGAGGGCTGAGCCTGATGGGTCATCGGGGTCCCTGCCTTCAGGTCCCCTCTCTGGCTCTGTGCCCCCCACAACCCACACCCCTCCCCTCACCGCTGTCCCGTCTCCCCTCCCCCAGCCAGGTTTCTGGAAGGGCTGCCCGCCTCCTGTCCCCAGACCTCAGCGCCCCAACCCCGCCGCCTCACACACAGAGACCACCAGCACCCTGGTTCCGTCCAGGGGATCCTTTGGGGCCTGATTCTCCGGCCTCTGGAGCACCCTGCACAAGGGCCCCCCGTCCCTCCCGAGCTGCGCCAGCTCGCCGAGCCTCCCGGGCCTGTGTCTCCTCTTCCCTCTGCTCAAAAGTCCGTTTGCCGCCCCCTCCTAGCCCAAGCCACCGCAGGCTCCCTGAGGACAATCTCGGGGACCCTAGTTCGCCTCCCTCGCCCCTCACCTCTGCCATCCCACTCAGCCGCCCACAATAGGACAACATGCATTCCCAGAGGCCCGGGCCCACTGTGCAGGCTCCAGCCCCAGGCACAGGGCGCCTTCGCCTCTCACCGAGGCTCCGAGCGGGGCGTGGCCCTGGGCTGTCAGGCTAGGAAGGCAGTGGGCAGCAACAGGCTCGGGCTGAGGAGGAAGCCCCAGCATCCCGGGAGCACTGCAGCCAGCCCAGAGGAAGCAGGCCGCAGGTGGTGGGCATGGGGCCGAGCCCCACAGGCCGTGCGAGCTTCCGAGGACTATCAGGGTCTTTATTCCAAGGGCTGGGAGCGAGGCAGGGACGACAGGATTGTCTTCCAAGGCCGCTCTGACCACAGTGGGGAGGTGCCTTTGCCCACACCAGGCCAACAAGGCCTGCTTCTAAAACTGTGAGGGGTGCCCTCTATACTCGACCGGTCTTGCTTCTTTACAGGCCGGCCCTGCACGTGATCCAGGCAGACGCCCGGCGCCGAGTCCTCTGGAGCACACCTGGGCTGTGCCCCCAGGACCGCCTGAGTCTGCCTCCCCCAGGAGCTGCCAGACGCTGCGGCTGGGCCTGGATGGGAGCTGGGGGCGCAGCCAGGGCCCCGGCGGGGGGGCGTGGGGGTGGGGCGGGCCTCTGGAGGAGCCGCTTGCGCGCCTGGAGCGCAGGGGCCGCAAGCCTGAGGGCACTCGGGAGCCCCTGAGGCAGGGGAGGGGTCCCCGGGGGCACGGTCCGGCCTTCCTTCGGAATTAGTCCCTCGGTGTGTAACGGGACATCCAGGGAGACGCTAGGGGCTGGCGTCAGGCATCCAGCCCCCAGCGGAGGAAACCCAGGCGGGAGGGGCGCGCGGGGAGTCGGGGGCCTGAGGTTGGCTGCTGCACTGCGGGTGCCCCGACGAGGACAGCGGGTGGACAGTGGACATGCGCCTTCAGGGAGGGTCATGAGCCGGGCCAGGGGCCCAGCCGCAGGCCGGAGCGCCTGGTCCACGCGCCGCCCGCGCTCCGTCCAGGCGCTGGGCCCGGCAGCAGGGAGCGCGCGCGGCGCGGCGCGGAGAGGCGCGTCCTGCGGGAGGGGCGGCCGCGCCGCGCCCCGGACGGCCCGCCTGCAGGGGGAGCTCGCGGTGCGCCGGGCGAGGCCGCGGGAATCGGGGGGGGGGGGGTGGTCTCTGGAGAGGTGGGGGTGTGGGGACAGGGAATGAGGCGCGCAGGGGCTGGGTGGGGGGAGGCACGGGCTTGTCGCAACCTGCGAGTGGGGGCTCCGCCTGCCCCGGGCCTGTCCCCCTGCCGCCAAGCTCAGCGTCAGCCCAGGGCTGGCAGGCCCCCCGTGGACCTCCCCGCCCCTCCGCAGTGTGACCGCAGCCCTACCTTTGCTGTCCCCCGCCCGGGAAGCTCCCAGTCATGGCAGTCACCTCCTGTCCCACGTGGTTCCTGCCGCGAGAGCCAGTGCTGCCTGGAGCTGGGTGGCCCCAGCACGCGGCCGCCCACCCCTGGAACCCGCGTCCCCTGGAGGGTGTCCTGCTGCCCTGGTGCCCGAAGTGTGGGCACAGATGACCGGGTCTGCGCTGGCCCTGGGCAGAGAAGCGAGGGTTTGTCCCTCAGGAAGGTCCAGGTGATGGTGTCCAGCAAAGGCCTCTCAGACGGGGGCACAGGGTCCAGGGTTACATGGCTCGACCCCTGAACTTTGCCTGTGGGGCCGCGTGGGCTGGTGGACTCCTGAGCTTGTCAGGGGTCGCTTGCCCTGCAGCAGGGTCCTGCACAGACCAGTTCCACGGTGGGGTGGGGCTTGTCTGGGTCTCCTGGGCCAAGGGCAGAAGGACCCAGGCACACAGAGGCCAGGCTGGGCCGTATCAGCACATAGTCGTGGCCGCTGGGATGAGTGAGAAGCTGACCGTGCCCGGGGCTCTCGCACTTGGAAGGACAAAGATGGGGTGGGGGCCGTGTGGACAGGAACACAGAATGAGGAGGGCCGGCTCAGGTCGGGAGGAGAGGCAGAGGCCGCCGACACAGCAGGAGAGGACAGGGTGCCCGCCAGCAGAACCGGGGCAGCGGGGTCCCCGCAGGGGCTGGTGGCTGCCTGTGTCCCCGCTGGTGATGACGAGGAGGGTGGGCTCCGGAGCAGACTGACCCTCAAGCCCCAAGGCGGGACAGCGAGGCTCCCCCGGCAGGGCACCTCCTGGGGCACGCTGTCCAGCTGAGGAGGGCTCAGGGACAAGAGGGCGTTCTGGAGGGAAGTGGCTGGGCCAGTGGGGTGGCAGTGCGAGGCAAGGACCCTGGGGACAGAATTGGGGTCGGGATGGAGGCTCAGGGGCCAGCAGATCAGGATGGTCACTGAAAGCCAGCGGCCAGCCTGTCCACACAAGGCCTCTTGCCCTCCCAAGCGGAGGGTTGGCTGGCTGGGCCCGGTCAGCAGGACTCTGTGCTGAGCTGGGGAAGTCGAGGGCTCCGTGGCCACTCGGGGTGGGGGGCCTGGGGGGGCCGGGGGGCCCAGATGGCACCGCCTCGGGCAGCAGCCCTGGAGCCCGGGGGGAGGGGAGGAGCAGCTAATGAGTTCCAGGAGGTCAGCTGTGAGGGGCCCGAAGCCCATAAACCCTTTACTGGTGTCTCAGGAGGGGAAACCCGGATGCAGCCGTTTATTTATTTTGGATTTCACTTTTCTCTCCTCTTTTTAACATGCGCATCCAGGAGTGTAACTGGATTTTTAAAGAAACAGGACTTCCTTTTACAGTGGAGGGGGACTCTTGCCTTCCCTCAGCCCTGGAGAAGAAAGGACCCTTTGCTGCGGTAGTATGGCCCCTGGCCCTCTCCCTCCAGACCTGCCTGCCTCGTCCCAGGGCCCCCAGAGGCCAGGCCCGTCCAGAGGGCAGGGGGGCAGGTCTAGGGGGCTCAGAAGCAGGGACCGGCCAGGTGGCCCCTGACCACTGCCCCACCCGGCCCAGAGCCGGGGTAGTGGAGATGGGTCTTGGTCGGGGCCCAGGTTCCTGTCCTGCCCCAGTGACTGACAGCCAGGCCAGGTCCGCCCTAAGTGCCAGCTGCTTCCTCCAAAGGGACCATCCCCACGGGGGCAAGAGGAGCCCCTAAACCTTTCCCCAAAGACCATGTGTTCCTTCAGTGGCCAGTGACCGAGCATCTACCCCAGCTCTCCCATGCCCTCTGTGGGGCCTGGTGGGCCTGGGGCCAGGAAGGGCTGTGCCCAAGCAGGGCAGTCCCCAGGCAGGCAGACTGTGGGTACAGAGGGCTCAGGGGCTGAGGGGTCTAGGTGGGTATGGGTCCCAGAAGCTGGGTCTGTCTGATGAGTATGAGCTCACACATGGGACAGACAGGCTGGACCTCTCTGGTGCAGAACAGTGCGGAGACAAAGCCCCGGGCAGCGAGGGGCTCCACCAGGGAGACCCCTCAGGTCTCAGGGTTCCATGGCCCTGCGGGAGTTGGGGGAACAGTCAAGGATCTGTAAGCCAATGCATGGGCCAGAAGAGGGGCAGTGTGGGAGACGCAGGGTCAGGTAGGCCTGCAGGTGCTGGGGGTGCCTGCCCTTCCCCAACTGACAGCCCCTCTGTCACCAGACAGGGGATTGGCAAGTAGGGGAGGGGCAAGCCTCAGCTCGTGATGCCTGTGGGACCCCCAGTCCAGCCAAGTGGAGAGGAGGACACCATTAAAACAGACGCAAGGCTCATTTTGGAGGCCTGTGGGCGGGATTCCAGCCCAGACAACGCCCAGAGGTCGAATGTGTGTACAAAACCCTGAGCCCACCTGCCGGTCCAGGAGGTGGCCTGGACCCCCACAGAGGGCAGCGGGGCCACCTTGACACCCTGGGCCTCTGCGCAGCCCAGCCTGGGGTGGGCAGTGATGCGCCTGGGGTTTCCCCCAGGTCCAGACGGCGGAGCTGGAGCAGGCCCACACCCAGGGGCTCCAGGAGCTGGTCGCCCAGCACCAGCGACTCCAGGCTGCCGAGACCAAGCGCCTGCACGGGGCCCGACCACAGGCTACACAGGCCCCGGTGTCCCGAGAGAGGGCCCAGCAGCGGCAGGCGAAGGTGCTGGAGGGGCAGTTGGGCTGGCAGGGGTGCACAGGGAAGGGGGCCTTGTGCCTGCCTGGCCTCAGCCTGAGCTCCTCCAGGCCACCCCAGGGCCCCTACGTGTCCTCCCGTCACCCCACACTCAGTGAGGGGCAGAGGCAGGTCACCACCCTCTCCATGCCGCCATCGTCCCCCATCAAGAGGGGTGGGGACAGTCCTGCAGTCGGAGGTCGCTGGGTGTGAAGTGTCCAGACGCGCCTGGCACACTGCACCGTGGTGGCTCCAGAGTGGGAGACAGGTCAGCAGTGTGGGGGGTGACGGGGTGGGCACAAAGCAGAACAGCACTTTCAGCGTGTCACTCTGCCCCCCCACATGCACGCACGCACACATGCAAGCACATACAAGCACACACGCATGCACATGTGTGCACATGCATACGCAGACACACACACACGTGTGCACGCTTATGCCTGTGTGTGCACATGCACGCAGACACACACATGCTGGTCAGGCTACCCCGTGTGCCCTGAGCGCTCAGACACCAGGGAGCCGCCTCGTGAAAACCCCCGTTTCCCGGACAAGGAGCCTGAGGCCTGTCCCCCTGAGCAGTGTCCCTCCAGGCCACATGGGCTCGGTTCACCCGCCGAGGAGCTCTTTGTCCTCATTGTGGCTGAGCGGAAGGGGTCCAACCAGTGGGGCGAGTGGTCGCCTCAGTGCCCAGGACGCGGTGGTGGTGACCTTGCTCACGGGTAGGACCAAACGCCCCGTTGCTGCTGGTGCGTCTGCCCGTGTGCCTGGAGCTTCTCCGCAGGCACACCCGCCTCGGGAGCTGGGGACTGTGGCCTCCCAGTCCTCCTGGCCATGGTGCTCAGCCACGGGGCCCGCCCGCCCTCCTGATCTCCTGCCCATCCCCAGGTGGCCGGCCGGAGGCAGCTGCTGGACCGGGACGTGCAGTGGCGGCGAGCCTGCCTCCGCCAGGCCTTCTGGGCCAAGAAGTGAAGGCGGCTCCCGAGCCCAGGTGGCCAGGCCACCCCAGCCCCGACCAGCAGGCAGCAGAACCGCCGCTCAGCAGGGACTTGAGCTTAAGGGGCGCCCTGGAGTCAGCGGCCCCCTCTGACCCTTGACCACCAAGCCTCCCCAGCCCTCAGGACCCCGGGCTCTGGCAGGCGAGGACCGAGCTCTGGGCCCTGCTCTGTGAGGCGTCCCCCAACCCCCGGCTGCACGGGGCCTCCCTGTGGCCCGCGTCCGACCTGGCACCGGGCGGGCGTGCTGACCGGGCCAGGTCCCGGCAGGCTGACTTCCGCACCGCGGGCTGCATTCCGTGCCCTCAGCTCTGTAAACACAGGGAAACACGTGGAGAACATTTCCACCAACTGGAGCCAAAAACATAATGTCCTGCAAGGCCCAGCCACCACCTCCCTGCGCCCAGAGGCGGCCCGACTCCGTCTCCAGGAACTGCGGGGCCGTCACGGTGGCAGGTGGCTGGAAGTGACTCAGAGTCCGGTCTCCGTGACTCACTGGCCGCGAGAGGCACTGGGGTGTAAAAGTTAGAGTTGTTAGAGAACCACCCGATTTCCCAGCCCATAAACTCTGGGAAAATTCCTGCGGGAATCCAGGCCTGGTTGCCACGGAGACCAGGGCAGCCATCTTAGGCCGGGTGGTTCACCTGTCGGCGTTTTCCTCTCTTTTCCCATGAACATGGGTCAGGGTGATCTGGTTCTGCTCCAAACGGCCTCTGGTTTCCTAAGTGACGTGTTGACATCTGTGGGCTCCAGCCAGCCCAGGACATTCCTCGAGCACAGGTGCCAGCTGCAGCCCACCGGGCTCCTGGGGGCTGAGAGGGCTGAAGCTGGCAGAGCCCCCCACGCCCATCATGTGAGCTATGGCCCAAGCGCGTGACAGCAGCCACCTGTCTGCTGCAACATGGACCCAGCCTGTACCCCAGGCTGTCTTGCCGGAGCCCCTCCCAGATGGAGCTTAGTCATGGGGTGACCGTATGTTGTAGACTGTGCAAAGCGGTGTCTAGAGAGAGGTGGCCAAACACTCTGCATTCCTCCTGTCAAGCCTGTCCAATTACTGGTGGCTGTGTTGCGAAGGATTCTGAAGTTCAACCCAGGCTCAGAGCGGAAGAGTGTTCAGTTCAGTTCAGTCACTCAGTTGTGTCCCACTCTTTGCAACCCCATGGACTGCAGCACGCCAGGCTTCCCTGTCCATCACCAACTCCCGGAGTGCGGTGAAGAGTGTGGTGAGCCATTAGCAGTGATGCTCCAGGCAAAGGAGGCGTTGGTGGTGGTAGACGCCAGACGGTCACCCACTGCAGCGGCCGGTTAGAGAGCAAAGAGCAACCCAGAGACACCGCCCCCCAGGCCACCGCTGGAGAGCATCGTACAGACGGGAGGGGAAGGCCATGAGACAGCGTGTGACTCTCAGGGCCTCTTCCCTTCCTCCCCGGCCTGGCGGCCCAGGGACCCAGCAGTCCGCTCCCTGTGGAGGAGGGACCCCGGGGGCAGTGGCTCCGGAGAGCAAGGAGACAAGCGCAGCTGGAGATGAGCTGGCGTTGACGTTCTCCTCTCTGCGGGCCTGGCCTCTCTGGGTTGCATGTCTGGACTGAAGCTCTCGGTGCAGAAGAGGTGCTCAGTAGGCGCCCACGGATGAAAGAGGAACAGAGCCAGATGCAGGAGGGGTCGGAGAGATCTCCCAGCACTGACCTGCAAGCCACCTGTGCTTGGACCAACGTTCTCCTCATGATTCCCTGACCCTCCTTGCCTGGCTGCTCCCAGGAGACCCTACATGCCTGGGACCCTCTAGGATTTGTCATATTTCAGTGAAAGTTCAACCAGTGGAGGAGACACTATTTTTACTTGTTCAACATAAAGTTGTATATTTAGGTTAAAGGATTTTTCTGATGGAAGTAAACTGTTTTCTTAAACATCTCCAGTGCTGAGCGTGTAGCTTCTGTGTGAAAGTCTGATGGTCACCGTGCCCTGAGCAGATGGCCATGCGCCCGGGACCCAGGCCCCCCTCTGCTCCATGCACCAGCTGCCACAGCCAGCCTCTCAGTGTCGTGACCACACCCGGTGGGCTCCCCAGGAGTGGGACCCCACCTGCCCTCCAGGCTCTGTGACCTGCTGACCTCGTTCTTGGAGCAGGTAAGGGTCTCCCTGGGGTTTCACCTGTGTGGAAGCCCCATGGCTCTGGGGAGAAGGAGAGAGAGTTGGGGATGCAGCCAGCCAGCTGCTGCCACTAGCAACCCTGCTGGAGCCCCTGCCCCCGCCCTGCAGGGACCAGCCCGCCTGGCCAGGTTCCAGTGGGGGAACACGCCCCACCTTGGCCGGCACGGGGTCCTGGGGTGTCCCAAGTCCAGCTCGGGGCTCCCCATCTAAATTGCACACACACTCAGGCCCTAAATTAAAATGTCACAGGCCTGTTGGGGAGGCTCAGGTTTCCCGGTCGCAAAACATGAGCCTGCTTGATAAAACGATTTTGGTTTTGATAAATGTGGACTTTCTGTGGCAAAGACAAAGGCACCCTTGAGTCCAGAGGGGAACCTGAAACAGCACATTGCTAAAAAGTATTTCCTGATAATATTTTTAGCACCTGGAAAAAAGGTTTTTTTTTCTCTTTTGCGCCTGTGGAGTCTGTGTGTGTGTGACTGTTTGAAATGTAATGCCCAGCGTGGTGGAGCCTCCTGTTAACTCCAAGTCTCCCAAAAGGGACGGCACATGGCCCAGGGCGAGGGCCCTGGAGGGTCAGCAGGCCTGTGCCTGGGAAGTACAGCCTTGCAGGGTTCTGCCTGCCGCTGGCCCCACCCAGACCAAGCGCACCAGCTCTCCGGGGGGCCCAGGCCTGGGCATCTCACAAACTGCGAGAGGACTCCCTTGGGAGGCGGGTTGAGGCCCTGTCTGGGCCAGCCACTCCCGCCGAGCCTGGAGAAACAGTCCTTCCTGGGCACGTCTGCTGAGCACCACGGCGTGCACCCTGCTCCCATAGGCGCCCAGGTCAACCCGAAACTTAGCCCCGAAGTGAGCCTTTGCTAGGGTCCCCGGCATCTCAACCAGAGCAGGGAGTGCAGCAGGGAGAAGGGCTCTCCCTGCACCCCCTGCAGGAGATGGGCAGGTCCAGCAGGGGTCCAAGGTCAGCCTGGACGGCCACCACCCTGGCCGCCGCCCTGTCAGGGTGGGGCCCCTGGCCCTCCCCCCTGAGGAAACAAACAGGAGCAGGCTTCTGCTGGGCTCCCCGCTGGGCTCTGAGCCCACCGCGCAGCTGGCAGACGCTGCCCAGTTCCCACTGAAAGCCACACATGGAAAAGCACATCCTCCTGGGCTCCCACCACTGGGACCAGTCTTCTGGCCCCTCTGCCCTCCGGCGACCCCGTGGGGTCGTGTCCTGCCCCCTCCCTGCCTTTGCCAGTGAGGCTCAGGAGCGACCTTCCTGTCCCAGGAGGGCAAGGCTGCCACACCCCTCCTCTGACCTTGGCCGTGACCTCTGTGCTGCTGGCCTCCGGGCTTCCCCCACCTCCCCACTCTGCAGCTGAGCCAGCGGGGTGCCAGGGAGGGGTTCATGGAAATGCCCATGTGTGCCAGGGTGAGTGTGTGTATGTGCCAGGGTGTGGGTGTATGTGTGTGTGTGCACCAGTGTGTGTGTGCACACACGCACTGGAGTGTGTGCCTGTGTGTGTGCATGTATGCTGGTGTGTGTGTGTGTGCTGGTGTGTGTGCACATGTGTGTGGGGTGTGTGTGTAGGGTGTGTGTGTATGTGGGTGTCTGTGCTGGGATGCATGAGTGCGTGTGTGTGTGGATGTGAATGTGTGTGCTGACGTACGTGTGTGTGCATGTACGTGTGTGTGTGCCAGCATGTGTGTGTGCACGCTGGGGTGTGTGTGTGTGTGTTGGTGT
>NW_024070212.1:117780226-117808256 GCF_014754425.2 Oryx dammah
CCCCGCACCCACCCCCGGCTCCCGCTGAGGGCCGTGTGACCCTGGGCGTCTGCTCCCAGGGCAGGGCCTGCAGTCGGGTGTCATCTCTGAATTTCTCCCACAAACATGTGCAGCCTTGGCCTTTCTCATCCCACGTTTTCTTGGAGCCACAGGTGTCCTGCTGCCCTGGGGGTCTCCAAGGCAGGAGCCTGACCCAGGGCCGGCCCTCACACAACTGAGCAGGGCGGGGCTACAGTGGAACTGGAGGGAGGGTCCCTCTCAGGGCGGTGCCAGTGGGGGACGAGCGACAGTGGGCGCCTCCTGAAACTAGGCTCCTGACCCTGATGCCAGCCCAGAGGGCACAGACATCACAGGGGTGCTGTGTGAGCCTGTGACCCCCAGTCATACGCTCACACACACGGGACCCCTCCACTAGCTCTTAAACATCACACTTAGTGCGCCTCGCTCTGACTGCAAAACAGCACGTCCTTGTTGAGGACGCTTGAGAAAGTACAGGGAAGTGCGAAGCCGGGTGTGGAACGGCCCAGCCGGCAAGAGCGGCAGTCCCGCTGCTCTCTGCTCACCTCTGGGCCGCGCAGTCTGGCCTTCAAGGGCCCCAGGCTTGGCTGGTGGTCACGTTCAGCCCACACCAGCACCGCAAGCAGGGACAGGAAGAGGCGCCGGGCTCCGGCCTTGCACTGGGGGCCCAGATGCCAGCCCCCGTGGGGACAAACACTCAGGGTCTGATTCTCAGGGCAGTGGGCCTGGCTGCGGGAGGAGGGCCGGGGTGGCCGCAGACTGGAGGCAGAAGCTCAGTTGTGGGCCCTCC
Organism: Oryx dammah; assembly: GCF_014754425.2. Classification (NCBI taxonomy): domain Eukaryota; kingdom Metazoa; phylum Chordata; class Mammalia; order Artiodactyla; family Bovidae; genus Oryx; species Oryx dammah. The sequence continues at coordinate 117,781,035 of NW_024070212.1, forward strand.
AGGTCCTGGCCCTGCCCACGCGGCATCGTGCCCGCAGGCCAGCAGGGACCAGCCACCCCGGAAGACAGCTGCTCCCCCCAGGTTTTGCCCCAGACTCCCCTGCTGTGAGGTTGCCTTAGGTCCCCAAACCATCTCCACCAGGATTCTCCTGACGAGGCCACGCAGGGCGGAAACTTTTCTTCAGGTCCTGCATTCTCCCAGGCCAGGTCCTCCGCTCATAAAACCGGATGGCAAGCCTCAGGGCTGGGGTGCAGGGTGGAGTGTGGGGCCAGCCTCTGGCCACTTCCGGAGGAGCCCATCCAGGCACTGCCAGTCAGGGTGGCCCCTGATCCACGACACTCTGGCAGGACGGTGGCCAGGTCCCCTGGGGTGCAGGGGCCTGAAAAGGCCCCCCCCAACCCCGGGGGAAACCTGCCCCCCAGGCCCAGTAACCCATGCAGGCCTGAGGGTCTGTTCCGGGACCGCTTTGTGGACAAGGCGCTTCCTCCGGGCTGGCCCCACGCGGGCGGCAGGGGACCCACGGAGGAGGAAGGGGTGGGCCGCTCCGAGGGGGGCGCTGGGCGAGGGCTGGGCCCGCCCGCCGGCCTGACGCTTTAAGAGCCTCCTAATTTGCATGGCCCGGCCCCGGCCCCGCCCAGGCCCGAGTGACCGCCGGCTGGATATTTAAATCGCGGCCACAGGGGCGGGTCCGGCTTCCAGCGCGGTCCCGCCCGGCGCCTTCCTCCGAAAGAGGCGACCCGAGCGCGGCCCGGCAGGGCGGGCGCGACCCCGGAGTCCACCTACCGACGGCGCGGCCGCGCTGCCCGCACGCCCGCCCGGCCCTGCGGGTCACTCCCCACCGCGGCCTCGCTCCGGCCCGCGCTGACCGCAAAGCCCCGTTCCGTCCCCCGGCGTCCCCGCCTCGTCGCCTCTCCGTCCCCGCTCCGTCCCCGCCGTGTCCGGCTCGCGTCCCCGCTGTGTGTGTCCCCATTCCGTCCCCGCCCGCCGGCCCCCAGCGATGCCGCGCGGCGCCACCTGGGCGCTGCTCTTGGCCGCGGCCCTGGGGCTCGGGGCGCGCGGGGCGCGCGGCGCGGTGGCCCTCGCCGACTTCTACCCGTTCGGCACGGAGCGCGGCGACGCGGTCACCCCCAAGCAAGACGACGGCGGCTCTGGGCTGCGGCCGCTCTCCGTGCTCTTCCCGTTCTTCGGCGCCGAGCACTCCGGCCTCTACGTGAGTAACCCGAGCCCGCGGGGGGCGCCAGGGAGGGCGCTGCAGCCCGGCCGCTGCCCGCCGCCCGCCGCCCCGACTCCCGCCGCCGCCAGCAACTTGGCACCGCGGCGGCCAGAGGTGGAGTGAGGACAGCGCTTCCTCCTCCGGCGGCCAAGGCCGGACAGCGGCCCGAGGGAGCGGCGGGCGGGGCGGGGATGCGAGCTCCGGCCGGCCACCTGGGCCCCGCCGCTGCCCCTTTCCCTGCCCGACCGCCCGGGGCTGGGGTCGCGGGCCGCCCCTGCGCAGCGCGGGCCGTCGGCCGTCCTGCGTCCTTCACCGACAGCGCTGCGGCGGCGGGCCGGCGCGCCCTGCATTTCCCAGCGGGGCGCGCCCCCCTCAGTTCCTCGCTTGGCTGCCAAGGTCCCAGCCCCTCTGAGGACCACACGGCCCGCGCGTGCTTGGCACCTGAGGCCCACCGCCCCGAGGCTTGGGCCTGCCGGGACCTTCAGGGGCGCTCTGGGGAACCCGGCAGGCTGGTCCTCTCTGAGCCCCCGGTCACTCTCCTGGGCCTGGGGACCACTCAGGCCGACTGTCACACCGGACACCTAGAGGGAGCACAGGAGAGTGGGGGCCGCTAGACCCAAGGACAGCACCTCCGCTCCGGGGGCGGGGGGCCCAGGCCACAGAGGGAATGAAATGTTGCGCCTCACGGCTGCATCGAGCATTCACTTGGGAGACCCATGCGCCAGCACCCCACTGTCCCCCAAATCCTGGCTGGAAAAGTGCTGGGCGGGGCTGAAGTCCTGTAACCTCCCACCCCGGCGCCTGCCCGCCCCTTCCAGCACCCCCTCCACCGCCAACACCCCCGTCACTCACCCCCATCAGCCCCGCCCCTCTTGACCCCAGCTCAGCCCACATCCCCTCTTCCTCTCCCTCCTCAGCTGCTCCTCCGACTCTGTGGGTGGGAGGGGACAGTCATTCTCTCTCGGTGCCACCCACTGAACGTCCCTCTGGGCCCGGCCTTGGACAGAGGGGCTGAGCTGACCTCCGGAAGTACACGGCGGTCGGGCAGAGCTGCGCTCTGGGTCTCTGGGAGCCAGGGAGGCCCATACACCCTAGAAGTGGGAAAACCCATGGTGGCACCGTCTTTCCAGAGCATTCTGTCCAAGCGCTCCTTGAGCACGCGGGCCAGGCTCAGCTGCCTGGCTCCAAGTCACAGGTGAAAACATGATTAAAACAGTTGACTCTCTTAACCGCCTCACCAAAAACACCTACCCCTGCCAAAACAGCTGGGAGAAAGGGCTCTGAGGGGGAGAGCTCTGCTAGCAAGACCCGTGGGCTCAGGAGAAACCAGCACTGTGGTTCATAACAAAACATGTGTCTCCAGAGGCGCTCTCTCCCGAAACTGACACAACACCTGCCATGGGGACAGGGAGCCCGCTCCACATTGCCTCTGCTCAGTGGGGAAGACAGTCGCATCCTCGAGGACACTTTGCCTGAAATAACTGCCTGCGCCCCGTGACCGAGCAGGGAGCCGGGCAGAGGGTTAGAACTGAGGGCAGAGAAGGGAAGGGACAGGAAATGAAGGCGTTTATTCCGAAGCAAGTAGGTCAGACTGCTGCGTCCGAGAGGACCCCTCTGGGCCAGCCCCCAGCTGTGATCTTTGTCTGGCTGGGCAGCGGCCAGCCTCCAGCCCAGGCGGTGGGCTGAGGGAGAGCCCTCCAGGGCTGGGCCCCCGCCCCCAGCCTCTGCCCCCTCATCCCCAGCTAGTGCTCCGCAAAGAGCCAGTTTGTGGAGTGGGAGCATGCATGGGTGGGTGAAGGCAGGCCCCAGCCCCTCACGCTGCCCACACCGTGACCCTGCTTTCTGCTGAGAAAAGGACCCAGTGCCGCTGCGTACTAGGTGGCCCCCTTCTGGGAAGCCCCCTCATCTTGCCACAGCAGCTGTAGGCGGCAGTTGTCAGGCTCTGAGAACTGTCGAGAGTCCTTTCTCAACACAGACCAGGCCAACACTGCCAGCGGGCATGGCGGTGGCAGCCGCCCAGTGGAGGGGAACCCTCCTCACCAGGAGCCGGACAAGAGGCTGCGCCGTGGCCTGCCAGCCTGGCCAAGGGGCAGGGCCCACTCGGGGCGGTGTGAGGGCTGAGATGCCCGCAGAGGGCCCAGTGGCAACCGGAGGCCCCGTGCCCTCCGTGCAGAAGCCCCCAGCTGCAGCCCCCCTAAGGCCGCAGAGGGAGATCTTGGCTCCTCTGGCATCAGGAGCCCCCTGGCGCCTCAGGCCGCGATTCTTCTCCCCTCCCCCGGAGGGGAGTGCCAGGCAGGCCGTGCCTGTGAGGGTGCTGGCACCCTGGGAGCCCACAGTCTGCTGCCAGGCGTGCTGGCTGGGGTGTGACCTGGGGTCTGGGCCATGTCTCTCAGACTGAGCTGTGGGGGGCGGTGCCCGAGGTGGTGCACCCCCTGCCTTGGTGTGCCCCCGCCCACCCCCCAGAGGCTTTTCCAGCCCCTGCTGGCCACTCACCCATGGAGCTGTGACCCCCTTGACTACCGAATGCAGGTCTTCCTCGTCCTGGTCTCTGGGGCACCCTGGTGCCAGTGCCTGGGGACCAGCCCTGGGTGGGAGCTGGAGCGTGTGGGCGAGGTGGGCAGTGAGCCCTGCGAGCCCCAGGTGAGTCCTGCTGGCTGTCGACCTGGCCTGTGCCCTGGCTGGTGCCCCAGGAAGGGCTGACTCCATGCCTGGCATCTTCTGGCCCGCTGGCAGCCCCACCTGGGGCACAGTCCCACCCGGCCTCTCCCGGACCACCCACCCAGGGAAAGGGCTTCAGCTGAGAGCCTGGTCCCCCAGCTCTGCAGGCCTGTCCCGCCAGTGACAGGTGCCCAGCCAGTCCTGTCACGGCGTCTGCCCACCAAACACCTGCAAGACCCACCTGACCCCCAAACGAAACCAGTGAGACGGAGGCAGAGCTGGCCGCTGAGCTCTGCTTAGAAATGCGTGAGCCCCCGGTGGGCAGGGAGGGTCCTGGCCGGGCCCCTCCGGATGCCCCCTTCTTGCTGGTGCCCGGGGAGGACAGGGAGCCAGCAGCGGTCAAGGGAGCGAGTGTTGTGGGGCAGCCCGGGGACCCCGCTCTGGATCAGGACCGCCAGAGGGCTGCCACACAGAGGGTGCGTTTATCTTTGCACACTGATGGGGGCGTGCATGGAGGTGTGTGGGGACATCACACATCGAGGGAAGTGCAGGCAGCCATGACCCCCTGGCCACTCAGAGGCCCAATGCCCGGATCCTGGCTCCCAGACACCCGCAGGAAAAGAAGAAAACGAATCTGGGAGATCTCGCTCCAGAAAGGAGGCGCGTGACCAACGGATGATCAGGACTCGGCGACAGGGCACAGAGGCCGTCGGCTGGGGGCTCCGGGCGGCCGCAGGGCAGGGGACGAGTGAGGCGTTAAAGCAGTGGGAGCGGCAGCCTTGAGTCCGTTAAGTAGGGAGAAGCAGCGGGTTCACACCGGCGGGAGTAAACGCGCGATGCGGCGCCCAAGCGGAGGACGCTCTGTGCGCCTGGCGCTGGGTCGCCCCGAGCGTGTCCTCGGCAGGGATCATCCTTGCTGGGGGGATAGACGCACTGTCGGCTTCGGGGTGAAGCCGCCGCTGCTGCCAGCTCCTTTCACGGTTCAGGAGACACCTGTCCGTGCAGCAGGAGAGGGAACGTGGGCAAGCAGGCAGGGCAGAGTCCTAGCGTTTGCCAAGTGTGGATCCAAAGTGTGAGCTGTGTCTTGTAGGGTTCCTTGAGTCTGACTTTCTACCAGTCACCCTGTTCCCCTGGGAACGCCTTCCCCTGGGAACCCTGGAGCCCCGGGCACGCACCTTGCCACTCTCACCGGGAGGCAAGCCTGCCCGGCTTGGGAGAGCTCAGGTGGCCCTGTCCCAGCTCTCGGGGGCTGTGATGCTAACAGCGGCCAGCTGGCCACACTGCGCCCCGGACAACCCGCCGTTCACTCACTACGGACTTGTTGCTAATTCACTTTTTTGCGTTCATCTCGAAACCTTGATGGAGCCCCAGAGCTGAGTCAAGGAGGGGACACAAACCCGCCGCACTGTTTAATTTTCAGTTTTAAAATAGCTTTCGTCTCGTTTGTTCACGGTGCTCGCCCAGCCCCTGGAGGAGAGTTAGCTCCTAGAAGCAGCCTTGTAAATGTCGGTTGTTCATCTTCTCATCTTCAGGACAATACACCCCAATCCCATCGTTGCGAAACAAGCACTAAACGTTTTGGCAAAATCCCTCCTGATGTGTTTTCAAATGTATTTGGGGCTGCCTGTCATGCACGTTCCCATTTTGCACACGTCTTTCAGTGTTATACCGTGAGCATTTTCCAATGCCTCAAATTTGCTGTGAAAACCTGCTTCTGCTGACAGTATAATATTCCATCCTGTGGCTATGAGTGCTAAGTTACTTCAGTCGTGTCTGACTCTTTGTGACCCTATAGACTGTAGCCCCCCAGGCTCCTCTGTCCATGGAATTCTCCAGACAAGAATACTGGAGTGGGTTGCCATGCCCTCCTCCAGGGGGTCTTCCCAACCCAGGGATCAAACCCGCGTCTTATGTCTCCTGCACGGGCAGAAAGGATTGTTATTGCTAGCGCCACTGACCATAATTCTTGTAACCGGTTACAAGCTGTGGGCTGTGTGGCGGCCTCAGTGTTTCCTGGGATGCTTGAGTGCACCTCCAGCTCACACACCTTTGTCCAGGTCTTTGGTTCTTTCCTTTTTTATAACAAGTTCCTCATCCACACGCTCCTCTGGGGTGAAGGGGGCTCCTCGCCTGAACTGAGTCAGCCTGGAGGGCACTGCTTCTGGCCCTCCAGATTCCAGGCCACACAGGGCACCTGTGGTCCAGCTGATGATGGCGTGGGGGCAGTGGGCAGGCCCAGGGACAGAAGTGGGAAGACACCGCTCCTATAGCTCCGAGACTGGGCAGGTGCCCAGCTGGACACCCCCCATACCTCCTGCATGAGGGGCCCAACCTCAACACCTCAGGGTCTGTAACTAGCCCTCTACAAACTGGGCATGTCGCTCATGAAACGCCCACTGTGTGCAAAGAAGTGCTCTCCTCCCAGCCGCAGGACTCAGTCTGAGCGCCGGGGGCTGAGTTTGGGGCCACAGGAGGGGCACGGTGTCCTCTGAGCTGCTCCAGGGTCTGAGTCTGGAGCCAGACACGCCCCCTTGGGCCCTGCCACCTGCTCCTGGCAGAGGGGGCACAGCATAGGCAGCCCAGAGGCCTGCTGGAGGTGGGGGCTGGGATCCGGAGGAGTGCACCGTCCCCAGAGTGCGTCTGGCAGGGTGTGGGAACAGACATACCAGGTCTGCACTCAGAGACGACATCTAGTGGGAGGCGGCTACGGATCTCAGGGCAGCAAGGTCAGGCTGTGCTGGGTGTGGGCTGCTGTCCCCGCAGTGCCCAGGGCCCCCTGGGGACTTGGGGTCTTGTCCTGGGGGACACCTGGCCGAGGGAGGACAGGTGAGGGGAGAAGGCGGCTTTGCGGGAGGAGGGCGGAGCAGGAGCTGTGGTCTGGTGGGGGGCATGGGGGCAGGGGAGGGCGGGAGGCTGCAGGAGGCTCAGGACAGGGCCTGCCCTCCTGAAGAGGCCACCCTGGCTCAGGGCCACAGGCAGGGCCACGAGGCCCGGGAGGAGACCAGAGGGTAGTCACAGGGAGGCCCTGATTGGCAGCGGAGGAGGGGCAGGGCGTGCACCCCAGGAGGGCCTGGGGGAGGGCTGTCCTCCAACCTGCCCTCTGGGGGACTCTCTCCAACCCCCCACCCGCTGCGGGGCCTGACGCCAGCCCTCTGCCCATCCCCAGCCCTCACCCTGGTGCCGTGGCAGCAGCTCCGGCCCCCCCCAGTCCACTCTGGCACTCCTGAGGCCAGGAGAGGCCCGCCCGGCACACGGGGTGCTTAGGGAGGGCCAGCCTCTCCTCTGCAGGCTCTGGTATCCAGGGCCCCACCTTGCCCAGGGCCCCGGGCCCAGCCCACAGTTGTCCTGTGAGCAGGACCCCAGTCCCCAGCTGTGCTTGTGGAAGGAATCCTGGTTCCCTAGAAAGCTGCCAGGAAATAAAAGACATGCCTACATTTTTCAAAACAAGCTTATAAAAGGCCTCGGGGCTTTATTGTTTTATTTCTGGCAGAGAGGTCAAAGCAGGAACCGAGGCCCCGCCCTCTGTGATCTGATGTTTGCAGAGCTGGGTGCTGCAGCCACGGGACCCCAGCTCCCCTCCAGGCCGGCCCGCCCAGCCCGGAGCAGCCCCTACCCAGCTAGGGTGGCTCCAGCCAGCCCCAAACTGCCCGGCTCAGGGACCAGCCAGACACACGTCCCACACTTTCAGCTGCAAGTGGCCTCTGAGAGAGTCTCCAGGACATTTCCACTCCTTCCCCGCTTTATCCAAGTCGGAAATGCCTCCAGGCGGTCTCTGCACTTTCTCCTGGGTCAGGGGAGGGCCAGCCCTGCTGCCAGCCCTCTTCCTGGCCATACGCACCCCTAGTCAAGGGCAGACCTCCTCCACACGGGCCACCTTCCTGCTGCACATGGCCCTGGGTCTGTCCCAAGGGACCAGCGACTCCCCCACCAAGATCCTTGCCTGCCAGGGTCCTAGGCGAGGAGTCAGCACCTGCGGCTGCCCGCTCCACGTGGCCGGCTCCATCCACACCGCCTTCACTGGGCAGCCTGGGAGCCAGCCCCACCCTGAAGGGCCTCTGCTTAGACTCCCGGAGAGGAGCACCCTACTGTGGGCGAGCACAGCAGAGCCAGCGCTGCCCCCAAGGCCTGGGTTGGGGAGACCAGAGGGTGGCCACAGGGAGGCCCTGGACGTGAGGAAGTGCAGGGAAGTGGGGGGCAGAAGGGGCTTCGGAGCCAAAGTCCTGCAGGCTGCCCCCGAGTGTCCTGCTCCCTTCCTGCCCCGGGGTCTCTCCCCGCCTTTCTGCCAGCACCCAAAGGTGGGGGAAGCCGGCAGGCCTCCACCCCCGCTGGCTTCAGGCCCTGAGGGGCGGTGGGTGCAGGACCCCCAGCAAACAGCCAGTTCCATGTTGGGTGTCTGATCCATCAGCGGCTGAGGAGGTGCGGGCTCTCGAAACGGGTCCCGGTCGAATTCTTTCTCCTGTTTTCCTATCTCTGTTGTGTGTTTTACCAAGTGCTAGCGCAAGTAGAAAAATAATAAGACTAACCTCTTGTGGAGGTTGCACTTGCAGGCCCCTAAGGGGAGGAAACACAGGGTGCGGTAGACAGGGGCTCCCGCAGGGGTCCCCGCACCCCCGGACCCTGCCCCGCCTGGGGATGTTCTTCTCTGGACAAAGGAAGTCCGAGGACGGTCCTGTCCAGGTGGGAGTGCTGGCCAGCGGCCTGGCCGCTCAACACGGGGCCCGCGCCTCCCCACCGCGGTCCCGGGCCTGCTGGGCCCTGGCAGCGGAACAGGGCCGGCTTGTTCTGCCTCCTTCCTGGCCCACACCCCGTGGGAAGGGCGGCAGCCATCTGAGGCGGGCCCGAGAGGGGAGCTGGAGGCGGCCAAGTGCTGGCGGGCAGGCCGGAGGCCTCTGCACACGCCGCACGCACCTGAGCCCGGGCTTCAAAGGCAGGAAGGAGACTTGGCGGAGCGTCGGCGGAGCCACGCGGCCGGGCCAGCTTGGGGGGTGCCGGATGCGGGCCGGGCGGGCGGGCAGGTCCTCCGGCAGGTGGCCCACCCCCGGGACCCTGCGGCCACGGCCTTGGCCTCCTGCCCTCCTAACTGCGTCCCCTCTCCAGCGCTGCTCCTCACCCTCCACTCCGTGTACCTAAACGCAGGCACAGAGCTGGACCTGCCCCAGTGCGCGGCTCCGAGCGCAGGCCCCGCCCCAGCAGCCAGCCACGCCACGCCCCCACGCTCTCCACGCCCTCCCAGACCACGCCCCTCACATTCACCTCGCCACGCCCACGCCCATCGCCCTGACCACGCCCCCGCATCCCCGCTGAGGTCGTAGTGCTGCACCTGCCTTCCTCCAAATTGTTTAGGTTCCTCCATCCATATTCTGTCTCCCTATTTATAATTAAAATACGTTCAAGCTACTGCACAATTGCACTCACCTCACACGCTAGCAAAATAATGCTCAAAATTCTCCAAGCCAGGCTTCAACAGCATGTGAACCAAGAACTTCCAGATGTTCAAGCTGGATTTAGAAAAGGAAAAGGAACCAAAGATCAAATTGCCAAAATCCGTTGGATCATCGAAAAAGCAAGACAGTTCCAGAAAAACATCTACTTCTGGTTCATTGACTACCCTAAAGCCTTTGACTGTGTGGATCAGAACAAAGTGTGGGAAATCCTTCAAGAGATGGGAATACCAGACCACCTGACCTGCCTCCTAAGAAATCTATATGCAGGTCAAGAAGCAACAGTTAGAACCGGACATGGAACAACAGACTGGTTCCAAATCGGGAAAGGAGTACATCCAGGCTGTATACTGTCACCCTGCTCATTTAACTTCTATGCAGAGTACATCATGCTTGCTGGATGAAGCACAAGCTGGAATCAAGATTGCAGGGAGAAATATCAATAACCTCAGATATGCAGATGACACCACCTTTACAGCAGAAAGTGAAGAGGAACTGAAGAGTCTCTTGATGAAAGTGAAAGAAGAGAGTGAAAAAGTTGGCTTAAAACTCAACATTCAGAAAACTAAGATCATGGCATCTGGTCCCATCACTTCATGGCACATAGATGGGGAAACAATGGAAACAGTGAGAGACTTAATTTTCTTGAGCTCCAAAACCACTGCATATGGTGACTGTAGCCATGAAATTAAAAGACGCTTACTCCTTGGAAGGAAAGTTATGATCAACCTAGTTAGCATATTCAAAAGCAGAAACATAACTCTGTCAACAAAGGTCCATCTAGTCAAGGCTATGGTTTTTCCAGTAGTCATGTACGGGTGTGAGAGTTGGACTATAAAGAAGGCTGAGCACCAAAGAACTGATGCTTTTGAACTGTGGTGTTGGAGAAGACTCTTGAGAGTCCCTTGGACTGCATGGAGATCAAACCAGTCAATCCTAAAGGAAACCAGTCCTGAATATTCATTGGAAGGACTGATGCTGAAGCTGAAGTTCAAATACTTTGGCCACCTGATGCAAAGAACTGACTCATTGGAAAAGACCCTGATGCTGGGAGAGATTGAAGGCAGGAGAAGAAGGGTATGACAGAGGATGAGATGGTTGGATGGCATCAGTGACTCGATGGACATGAGTTTGAGCAAGCTCTGAGAGTTGGTGATGGACAGGGAGGCCTGGTGTGCTGCAGACCATGAGGTCGCAGAGAGTCAGATACGACTGAGCAACTGAACTGATAATTAAAATATATTATTTAATATTTAAAGTAATATATTTTAATTATTAATACCTAGATCATCTTCAAACTGTTCATCAGTTTCATCACGGTGGACTTTTGGGGTTGTTCTTAGTTTTAGACCATTCTTACCGGTGCTGTTTGCAAAAATCCCTGAACATGTGTCCGGGTGCACGTGGGCGCTGGTGTCAGGGTGGGCGCTGCAGGGAGAGGGGCCCACCCGCCACTCCAACCCTGACCCAATGGTGTGGGTGGGTAAAAATGCGGTCCTGATGTCCTTTTCCATTCCTGAGGCTGAGCGCTGGATTTCCTCATTTGTAAATGCACTAAGGCTTTTCTCTTTCCTACTGAGTTTGCTTTTTTCATGATATTTTATGGGAATTCTGTATCTTCACTGGGTCACAATTGTTGCAAATAGATTTTCCCTTTTTTTCTGCACCTATTTCACTGTCTATAGTAGCATCTTGGGTAAATAGACACCCTTGAGTTTAACGTGGTAAATGAACCCATCTTTATTTTCATGGTCTGTGCCTGATTTTAAAAATTCCCCGCAAGGCATGAATACATCTCCAGTCATCCTCCCACCTGCCAACAGCCTCACGGCTGTGTGGCTTGCTCGCTCACACCTGTGCCCCTGCACACGCACACTTGAAGCAGGCACGTGACTCCACTTGAAGGAAAGTAGCCCTTCGGCCGCCTCCCTTGCCTGAGGGTGCACATGCTCGGGCACTTTTCTGTGTCTATTTAGATCGTCTCCGACATTTTCAGGACAGGTTTATAACTGATGGCAGGGAAGACCTGCATGGTTTTTGTTAGACTTATCCTTGAGGACTTGATATTTTCTGTACTGTATAGATGGTGTCTTTCCTTCATGTCTTTTCTGCTTACTTCTGTTAATGCAGAATCTCAGTTGAGCTAATATTATAGTTAAAACCAGACCAAACCTCTGATTAATTTTACCACCTTATCCAGATTCTTTTGGGTTTTCCACATTCGTGTTCATGACATTTGCAACTGGTGAGTGTGGTGTTTGTTCATTCCTAGTCATTTTACACTTGGACGCATTTTTTGCCTTGCTGTGCTGGCTGGACACCTGTATTCAGCAGAGGCAGTGTTGGCAGGATCCACAAAAGGAAGTGGTCCAAGTTTCATGACTAAACGTGCTGCTTCTTCCTGTTTGCTCTCAAGATGCCCTTTTATCAGGTTAGGATGTCCTTTCATGGGCTTCCCTGGTGGCGCTAGTGGTAAAGAACCTGCCTGCCAGTTCAGGAGACATAAGAGATATGGGTTCTATCCCTGGGTCGGGAAGATCCTCTGGAGGAAGGCATGACTACCAACTCCGGTATTCTTGCCTGGAGATTCCCAGGGATAGTCATATTCCTATTCTCATATTTGGGGGATTTTTATCACATGTGGATGTTGGCTATTACTAGAAGGAAATGGCAACCCACTCCATTATTCTTGCCTGGAGAATCCCATGGACGGAGGAGCCTGGAGAGCTACAGTCCAGGGGGTCGCAAAGAGTCAGACACGACTGAGGGACTTCTCTTCTTCACTTCACGTCTATGCCTACAGAAATGATTGATGATTATATGATTTTCACATTTAACCCGTTAAATCGGTCATTTAAATTAATATTTTCTAATGTAAAGGCACACCTGTATTCCTAACAAAAATCCAAGTTGGTAATGATTATTTACCCAATTTATATATCGCTGGATTCACTTTCTAATAATGCATTAATATTTCAGCAGATTTTATATGTGCAATTGGCCCATTATTGACTGGCCTTGTTAACTTTTACCATCAAGGTCATGCAAGCCTTGTAGAATGAGCTATTCTGTCTGGAAGAATCTGTGCGCCTCCGGGCTGACATCCTAGAGGTTTGGTAGAACTCACTGGAGCTGCGACCTGGACCTAGAGCTTTCTTGGTGGGAAAATTTTGAACACTAATTAGATTCTTTATGATTATAGATTAAAAAATAGGTTGTCTGTTTCCACTCACATGTGGGAAGCTGTTTTTCTCGGGGGAATATCCATTTTTATATACAATTTCAAGGTTATTAACATAAAACTGTTGAGTTCTGGGGTTTGATGGTAACTTCCTGACATGCCAGCATCAGCCTGTCACTGCTGCGTGGAGGCTGCCCAGGCCTAGGGCTCCCTGTCGGCTGTCAGGAGCCATGGCGAAGCAGGCACACACCATGTGGTTTGCATTGGTGTCCCTGGCTCTCTGAGTCCCCCGAGGCCGCACAGAGGGGCCCAAGCAGATGGAACCCAGACTGTGGGTTTGCATCACAGCCAGGAAACCCTGGGCCCGGGAACTCCACCTCTCTTGTGGCAAGCCTGCCTTTGTCCCCAAGGGAGACCACACTTTGTCCAAGGCCAATCTCTACAAAGACAAACTCAAGACCCAGCCCAGGCGGAGAGCAGACCGCCTCCCTCCTAGCCCATCTTCCCTCTGGCTCCACCCGAGTCTGCCCGCCTGTCTGACTCTTCAGGCCAGCAGAGGCCAGGACCGAATCCAGGAGATCTGCTGCCCTCAGGACTCCGAGCAGCAGGACAGGTGCAGGAGGCTGAGCGTGGATCCCACGGGGGCCGGAGTGCTCCGTGGCCAGGCCTCCATCCACCAGGACCCACGACTGCATGCAGACTGCCTGCTGACCTCAGCCACCCTCCCCAGGGATCACAGAGGAGCCTCCCGGCACAGGCAGACCCCTGGCCACGCCCCCATCACCGTGCCTGCCTGCAGACCTGGGGGGACTCGGGCTCTTGCCCAGGGTCTGTTAAACTCGATTCAGACCTCCTGGCCCACTGGTGTGGCTAAGGACTGAGGCCATGTCATCCAGCACTTGTGCCTCAGTCACCACACACGGCGGACCCCAAGGCCAAGTGTGCCTTGCTGTCCGGGAGCGGGAAGCAAAGGCGCACCGGCGTGTTTCCCGTGGGGTGGGGCCCGCACCGGGGCAGCAGGTGCAGCAGGGCAGTGTGCGACCTGAGCAGGCCGGCTACATGGGGGTCAGCAGCCAGGCTGGGCGGCGCTGCGGTCAGGGAGAGGGGCACCCCCATTGTCCCGGCCCCTGCCCAGTGGGCCACCAAAGAGAGCCAGACCCTTCCCGGGGCCGCATTCTGTGAGCAAACAGGGCCGGAGGGGTGGACGGAGCAGAAGGCTTTGGGGTGATCTTGAGGCGGCTGGCCGCAGGCTTGTGACACCAGGTGTCCCCAGAGGGTGGGGAAGCGGGGTGCCCATCGGACTGCTGACTCCAAGCTCTGCAGAGGCGGAGGTGCCTGTGAGAAGTGCCCCCGTCACTGGCAGACACAGAGTTCCAGGGGGTGGATGGTGGCAGTGCCGTGGCCAGAGCGGGTGAGGCTGAAGGGCAGCGCCATCGTGGAAGCGTATGGACAGCAGTGAGCACCCACCCCAGCCGCGACGGACCAGCGTCTGTGCCCACAGGCCTGGCAAGCGGCGGTGGCTTTTCTGCCTGGCGCAGAGCCCTTCCTTTCACTGGGTCCGTGGCGGTGGCCGTGTCTCTGGCCCCAGGAGGGCCTTGGGGCATCCCCACCAGTCCCGTCAGAGGACAGACACCCCTGGGTTCCCGCCCGAGGGCCCCAGCCGGGAGACCAGCAGCCGCAGTCCGCTGCCACAGCAACAGGCCCAGGGAGGGCCCCCTTGGTCCAGCAGCAGCAGCGCCAGGACACAGGGCTGCAGACCTCTCTGCAAGGTCAGGCGGTGACCCTGGGCGTGTGGTGGCCGCCAGGGCTCTGAGCAGGCAGTCGCCATGTGCACAAGTGGAAACGCAGCTGGGTCCCCTAAAGCATGGCCACGGAACCCGGCCCAGGCCCGTCCGTGTGACCCCGGTGCTCAGAGTGTGCTTGCCTTTTTAAAGGGTTGTAGAAACGAAGGAACGGAGCAGTGCACCCTACGCGATGGAGACTGTGGTCCCGGATGAGAGTGTTTACCGTCTGGCCCTACACACAGCAGTCAGCACACCCTCCTGCAGACCCTGAGCAGCCCCCGCCCCCCTACCGCCGCCGCGGGTCGGGACCAACCCTGCGTGTCTGGACCCTCAGAGCACCCTCTGCGGTCGGGGCTGGAGCAGGATGGGTCTGCCCATCGCCCTTCCCCAGAAGGGGCTGGGGCTGGACGGCTGCTGCCCCCCAGTGGACACCACTGGGTTCGGCTTAGCTGTACTGTGTGTGAATCAGGCAGGCTTTCGGGGGACGCCCCTGAAACTCGAGGTCCCGCCAAGCCAGGGCTGTGCTCCGGGTGCTGGGGTGGGGCTGAGCCCCCCAGGGCAGCTGCTGCTGTTATCGGTGGAACCGAGCCGGCCCTTGGCCCGTCCACCTTCCTGATTTGGCCACCCTGCTGGCCCTTCCAGGTCGGCCCGCCCAAGTGGGGGGGTGGGGGGGACAGAGTCACACACCCCACGGGTCACGCTCCGCTCCTACGAGCTCTCACGGGGAGCGGCAGCGCCCCGTTTTACACAGGATGCCCTGGACGCTGACTCGGGCAGGGGGCGCGCTGGGCAAGGACGTGGGTCTGCGCTGGGCTCCCGGCTCCAAGTCCTGCTGCTGCAGGCGCGGGGGTCGGGGTGGGAGGGGTCTGTGCCGCCCGCCCGCCCCTCTGCACGTGCGGGGCCCCTCAGACGAGACCCCGGACACTTCCCCGACAGACGTGCAGGGGCGGTCCCACGTTCACACACGGAGGCCACGTGGCCCAGATCCACCCACGGGGTCCTGTCCCCGCTGCAAACCCGTCTAAGCCCCAGTAAACGGACTCAGGCATCTTCTGCTCCCTCGCGAGCACGGCAGTTAGGGGCCGCAGCGGACCCGCCCTAACCCGCTCCCCGCTCCCCTCCCCGCGAGGCTGCCCCGCCTGCCTGCCCCTCCTCCTTCTCTTGTCTCTCTTTCTCTTTCATCTTCACCACTGAGATAGAATTTACATACCCTACAGTTCCCCCTTCAGGGATCACAGGCTTGTGGCAAAGCGACTTGAGCAGTGTGTTCAGTCGCTCAGTCCCGTCTGACTCTTTGCGACCCCCTGGACTGTAGCCTGCCAGGCTCCTCCGTCCATGGGATCCTCCAGCAAGAACACTGGAGCGGGTTGCCATTCCCTCCTCCAGGGGATCTTCCCGCCCCAGGGATCCAACCCACGTGTTCCGTGTCTCCTGCCTTAGCAGATGGACTCTTTGCCACCGAGCCCCCTGGGAAGCCCCGTGAAGGGACGCATGTAGCTCAGTGAAATTACGGCCACACCGTGCAGGGCCACCCAAGACAGACAGGTCGCAGTGAAGAGCTCTGAAAAATCGTGGTCCACTGGAGAATGAAACGGCAATGCACTCCAGTATTCCTTTTTATTCCAATCCCGAAGAAGGGCAATGCCAAAGAATGTTCAAACTACCATATAACCACACTCATTACACGTTAGCAAGGTTATGCTCAAAATCCTTCAAGCTAGGCTTAAGCAGTATGTGAACTGAGAACTTCCAGATTAAAAGCTTGCTTTTAAAGAGGCAGAGGAACAAGAGAATAAATTGTCAACAGTCACTGGATGATGCAGAAAGCAATCGAGTTCCAGAAAAACATCCACTTTTGCTTTCATTAATGACAGTAAAGCCTTTGACTGTGTGGATCACAACAAACTGTGGAAAATTCTTACAGAAACGGGAATACCAGACCACCTTACCTGTCTCCTGAGAAACCTGTATGCAGGTCAAGAAGCAACAGTTAGAACCAGACATGGAACAACAGACTGGTTCCAAACTGGGAAGTACATCAAGGCTGTATATTGTCACCCTGCTTATTTAACTTCTATGCAGAGTACATCATGAGAAATGCTGGGATGGATAAAGCTCAAGCTGGAATCAAGATTGCTTGGAGAAATATCAATAACCTCAGATATGCAGATGACACCACCTTAATGGCAGAAAGCAAAGAGGAACTACAGAGCCTCTTGATGAAAATGAAAGAGGAAAGTGAAAAAACTGACTTGAAACTCAACATTCAGAAAACTAAGATCATGGCATCCGGTCCCATCACTGCATGGCAAATAGAAGGGGGAAACAGTGACAGACTTAATTTTCTTGGGCTCCAAAACCACTGCAGATGGTGAGAGCAGCCATGAAATTAAAATCTACGCTTGTTCCTTGGAAGGAAAGCCATGACAAACCTAGAGAGAGTATTAAAAAAAGAGACATCCATTTTGTCGATAAAGGTCCACATGGTCAAAGTTATGGTTTTTCCATTAGTCATGTATGGATGTGACAGCTAGACCATAAAGAAGGCTGAGCACCGAAGAATCAATGCCCTCGAACCGTGGTGTTGGAGACCATGGACTCTTGAGAGTCCCTTGGACTGCAAGGAGATCAAACCAGTCAATCCTAAAGGAGATCAATCCTGAATATTCACTGCAAGGACTGATGCGGAAACTGAAGCGCGAATACTATGGCCACCTGATGTGAAGAGTCAACTCGTCGGAAAAGACTCTGATGCTGGGGAAGACTGAAGGCAAAAGGACAAGCGGGTGGCAGAGGATGAGACGGCATCACCGACTGAATGGACGTGAATTTGACCAGGTTCCGGCAGATGGCGAAGGACAGCAGAGCCTGGCGTGCTGCAGTCCATGGGGTCGCAAAGGGGCAGAGGTGACCTAGCGGCTGAGCAACAGCAAGCCTACAGTTCACCCTCTTAAAATGCAGTGGCTTTCCACGTATTTTCAGAACTGTGTGTCCATCACCACAATCGCTCTTAGAATACTCTCTTCACCCCAAAAGAAACCTTGCACTCCGAGTTACCACCCTCCAGCTTCTTAGCACGCCCCTGACCTGGGCAACCACTAACCTACTTTGCGCCCCTGGATTTGCCTATTCTGCATGTTCTGAATAAGCCGAATCCATCAGTCTTTTGTGACTGGCTTCTTTCACGTAACGTTTTCAAGGTTCACTCATGTGGGCAGTGTCAGTACTTCATCTCTTTTATTTGCCAAGAATGTTCCATTTATTTTTATTTATCTGCTCCTTCACTGATGCAAAGCTGGGCTGCTTGCTCCTTTGGTTATTGTTAATAGTGCTGTTATGCACATCTGTGTACACACTGGTGTGCAGACATGTTTTCAGTTCTCTTGTATGTATACAGATATAGTCCCAGGTGTAGAATTGCTAGGGCATGGAGTTATTCTATGTTTAACCATACTATTTTCCACAGTGGCTGCACGATTTCACATTCCACCAAGGGTATGTGAGGGTTCCAGTGTCTTCATATCTTCACAAACATTTGTTATGATCTATTTTTTCCCCATGATCACCATCCTAGTGGCTATGAAGTAGTATCTCAACTGGGTTTTCTTTAATGTTTTATTTCTTTATTTATTTGGCTGTACCAGGATCTTAGTTGCAGTCTGCAGGATCTTCAGTTGTGGCAGGTGGGATTTAGTTCCCTGACCAGGGATTGAACCTGGGCCCGCTGCATTGGAAGCACAGAGTCTTAGCCACTGGACCGCCGGTGAAGTCCCTCTCACTGTGGTTCTGAGTTTCACCTCCCTGACAATGATGCTGAGCATCTTTTCATGTGGTATTGGCCATTTGTATGTCTTCTTTGGAGAAATGCCTATTCAAGCCCCTTGACTTCTTTTGTTGCGTTGTCTTTTTCTAAAGACCATTTTTTACAGCAGTTTTAAGTTCACAGAAAAATTGAGAGGATGGTACAGAGACTTCCCATATGCTCCTTGCCCCCTCGTCGACCGCCTCCCGTTTATCTGCATCCTCCACCAGAGGGCAGCTTTGTTGTGACTCATGAGCCTAAAGGGACATATCGCTGCCCCCCAGCGCCCGCAGTTTGCATTCAGGCCAGTCTTGGTGCTGGCGTCCTGTGGGTTTGGACAGATG
Organism: Oryx dammah; assembly: GCF_014754425.2. Taxonomy (NCBI): domain Eukaryota; kingdom Metazoa; phylum Chordata; class Mammalia; order Artiodactyla; family Bovidae; genus Oryx; species Oryx dammah. The sequence continues at coordinate 117,799,458 of NW_024070212.1, forward strand.
TCTCGGGACGCCATCCCTCGATTTGGCGGCAGCATCCCTCTGCCAGCCCCTGGCGACCGCCGAGCCTCTTCCTGTCTCCATGGTGCTACCTTTTCTAGAATGTCTTATAGTTAGAATCACATAGCGTGTCGCCTTTTCAGGCTGACATTTTTACTTAATATGCATGTAGGTTTCATCTGTATTTTTTCATGACTTCACAGCTCATTTCTTTTTACTGCTGAGTAATATTCTGTTGCCTAGATGGACCACAGTTTAATTATTCATTCATTTACTGAAGGTTATCCTGGTTGCTTCCAGGTTTTGGCAGTTATGCATAAAGCTGCTGTAATATCAGTGTGCAGGTATTTGTGCGGACCAAAGTTTTCATCTCTTTTGACTACATTCTAAGAGTGACAATTACTGGATCACGTGGTAAGAGTACATTTAGTTCGCCCCCCTGTGTTCCGAAGTGGCTGCGTCGTCTGACTTCTGCACCATGAGTGGTGAGAGATTCTGCTGCCCCACATCCTCCCAGCACTCGGAGCTGGCAGTGTTCTGGATTTCGGCCATGCTAACAGGCCTGCAGTGCTGTCTCACTGTTGTTCCGACTTGCATCTCCCTGGTAACCTGCGAGGTGGAGCATCTTTCCCGTGTGCGTGTTCACCATCTGCACGTGTACTTTGGTTGAGGGTCTCTAAGACTTCTGGCCCAGCTTTTGACCAGGTTGTTTTCTCATTGTTTAGTTTTGAGAGTTCTTTGTATATTTTGAATAAATCTTTATCATTTTTGCAAATACTCTCTCCAAATCAGTCCTGATACTAGCCTTCACAGAGCTGAACTTTTTATTTCCTTTATTTACTGCATTAGTAGAACTTCCAGTACAATGCTGGAAAGGATTGATGAGGGGGAAATCCCTACCTTGTAGCTTATCTTAGTGGGAGAAGGTCTAGTTTCTCACCAGTAAGTTTGATGTTAGCTGCAGGTTTATTATAGACACTGTTTATCAAGTTGAGCAGGTTCCCCATCTTCCTAGATTACTGAAAGCCTTTATCATGAATGAGTGCTGGATTTTGACAAATGCTTTGTATGCATCTATTAATATGATCATGTGATTTTTCTTTTTGAAGCTCTTAGTTAGTGAAAGTCATTCGGTCATGTCTGACTCTTTGTGACCCCATGGACTGTATAGTCCATGGAATTCTCCAGGCCAGAATACTGGAGTGGGGAGTCTTTTCCTTCTCCAGGGGATCTTCCCGACCCAGGGATGGAACCCAGGTATTTCACATCGCAGGTGGATTCTTTACCAGCTGAGCCTCGTAATGCGATCAATCAAATCAATTGATTTTTGAACGTCAAACTAACCTTGCATGCCTGAGATAAATCCCAGGTATGGTTGTGGTATATAATTCTTTCTATACAGTATTGGATTTGACTTCCTAATATTTTGTTGAGGATTCTTATATCTATATCCACAAGAGATACTGGTCTCTAGTTTTCTTCTCTTGAAATGTCTCTGTCTAGTTTTGATCTTAGGATGATGCTGGCCTCATAGAATGCCTTGGGAAGTATCACCTCAGCTTCTGTCCTCTAAGGGAGATGGTAGAAAGTCTGCACCATTTTTCCTTAAATGTTCGGGAGAGTTCATCAGTGTGCTCCTCTGGGCTTGGTCCTTTCCACTGGAGAAGGCTGTCCTCATTGATTCAATATCTCTAATAAACATGGGCCTATTGGGGGCAGGAGGAGAAGGGGACAACAGAGGATGAGATGGCTGGATGGCATCACTGACTCGATGGACGTGAGTCTGAGTGAACTCTGGGAGTTGGTGATGGACAGGGAGGCCTGACGTGCTGTAATTCATGGGGTCGCAAAGAGTCGGACACGACTGAGCGACTGAACTGAACTGAACTGATCGAGATTGTCTGTTTCTTCTTGTGTGAGCTTTGGCAGATTGTGTCTTTCAGGAATCAGTTCATTTTACCTTACCGAATTTGTTGTTGTTGTTTAGTTGTTAAGTCATGCGGAGTCCAGCTCCAGCAGCCAGGGAGTCAGCCTGAAGGGATGAGCGGTGTCCGCGGGGAATGATGCAGCCCCTGACTCGAGGTGCGGGGCTACATGTTTATTTCAAGCATCAGGTCTTCTTTTATCCTTTGACAAACGCATTAGGTCAGAGGTTTGACATTTTCAGTTCCCCCTCACCCAGATTATTGTCTCATTGTTGCCCTTCAGAGTTCCTGCTTCAGTGATTCTCTCAGAATTGTGTGTACTTGTACAATGATTACATTGTAATTCATGCTTATGTCTGGGCTGCATACCACATTCCTCAGTTTATTTCTTATCTTTCTAAATCCTGCTTGCCCCTAGTATCCTAAGCTCACTATCTCCTAAAAAGGCTTCTAACTATTCTTAATTATTCCTAAACCCTAAACTCAGCAAACTTCCTTTGCCATAAACATTTCCCTCACACACAGGTCCCAGATAACAATCCTTCCATGGCCTCAAGCTGCGGCCTATGTGCTCATCCTGGGACATTCTTTGTAAAAATCCTTGAACAAATGTCAATGGTTACTTTATAGATTATTTTCTGGGCACAACTGTAGAAGGCTTTGTGCTTTCTCATGCTTCTCTCAAGAACAATAAGCACCTTAACATTCTTTCCAGCCAACTCAACCGAAGAAAGGAAAGAACAAGTCAGAATCACAAAACCTAACTCCTTCATCCTCATACCGTGCCTGCGGAATGAGGAGAAGGGGTCAGGGCTGTGCCTCCATTTTGTCAGTAATGCCTAACGTGGCTCCCGACACCCGACTCTTTGTGACCCCACGGACTGCAGCATGCCAGGCTTCCCTTCCTTCACCAACTCCCAGAGCTTACTCATTGTGTCGATAATGCCATCCAACCATCTCATCCTCTGTCATCCTTTTCTCCCTTGCCCTCAATCCTTCCCAGCATCAGAGTCTTTTTCAGTGAGTTGGCTCTTTACATCAGGTGGCCAAAGTATTCAAGCTTCAGCTTCAGCAATTGTCCTTCCAATGAATATTCAGGATTGATTTCCTTTAGGATTGACTGGTTTGATCTTCTGGCTGTCCAAGGGACTCTCAAGAGTCTTCTCCAGCACAGCAATTCAGAAGCATCAATTCTTCAGCACTCTGTTTTCTTTATGGTCCAACATTCACATCTGTACATGGCTACTGGAAAAACCATAACTTTGACTAGATGGACCTTTGTTGACCAAATGATGTCTCTGCTTTTTGAAATGCTGTCTAGGTTCCTCATAGCTTTTCTTCCAAGGAGCAAGCATCTCTTAATCTCATGGCTGCAGTCACCGCCTGCAGTGATTTTGGGGCCTGAGAAGACAACACCTGCTGCTGCTTCCACCTCTCTTCTGTGTGCCATGAAGTGACAGGGCCGTATGCCATGATCTGTTTTGAATGTTGAATTTCAAGTCAGCTTTTTCACTCTCCCTTTTCACCCTCATCAAGAGGCTCTTTAGTTCCTCTTTATGTTCTGCCATTAGAGTGGTATCATCTGTATATCTGAAGTTGTTGATATTTCACCTAGCAATCTTGATTCCAGCTTGTGCTTCATCCATCCTGGCACTTCGCATGATGTACTCTGCATATAAGTTAAAGAAGCAAGGTGACAATATACAGCCTTGTCATACTCCTTTCCCAATTTTGAACCCAGTCCGTTGTTCCATATTTGGTTCTAACTGCTGCTTTTTGACCTGCGTATAGGTTTCTCAGGAGACAGGTAAGATGGACTGGTAGTCCCATCTGTTTAAGAATTTTCCACAGTTTGTTGTGATCCACCCAGTTAATGGGTTTAGTGTAGTCAATGAAGCAGAAGCAGATCTTTTTCTGGATTTCCCTTGCTTTCTCTATGATCCAACAGATGTTGGCAGTTTGATCCCTGGTTTCTCTGCTGTTTCTAAACCAAATTTATGGTCATAGATTTTTTTCATAGTGTGTGTGTGTGTGCTCAGACATGTCCAACTCTTTGCGACCCCGTGGACTGTAGCCTGCTAGGTTCCTCTTTTCATGGGATTACCCAGGCAAGAACACTGGCATGGGTTGCCATTACCTCCTCCATGGAAACTCCTCCACCCAGGAATCAAACCCACATCTCTTGCATCTCCTGCTCTGGGAGGTGGATGGGTTTTTTTTTTTTTCCCACCACTGTGCCACCTGGGAAGCCCCTATCTCTTTATTATCCTTTCAATCTCCATGGCATCTGTACTAATATCCTCTCATTTCTCACAACTGTAATTTGTCTTCTTTTTTTCATAGATAGCCTGGCTAGAGGCTTATCAATTTTATTCATCTCTTCAAAGAGCCAGCTTTTGTCTTTGTTGGTTTTTTATTTTTTTAAATCTTTATTGAATTTGTTACAATATTGTTTCTGTTATGTTTTTAGTTTTTTGGCCGCAAGGCATGTGGGATCTTATCTCCCCGACTAGGGATCGAACCAGGCACTCCCTGTGTTGGAAGGCAAAGTCTTAGCCACTGGACCATCAGAGGAGCCCCTGCTGATTTTTAAATGGATCACCCATTTTCAATTCCATTGATTTTCCCTGTAATTCTTATCACTCCTTTTATTCTGCTTCTTTGGATTAAATCTGCTTTTCTTTTTCTAGCTTCCTAAGGTAGAAACTTAGATTATTGATTTGACTTTTCTTATTTTCTAATACACATTCAATGCTCCAAATTTCCCTCTTGGTACTGTTTTCACTGCATCTCACAATTTTTGATAAATTACATTTTTTTTCATTTAGCTCAAGTATTTCTTAACTTCTCCTGACGTTCTTAATGCCCTGTGTGTTGTTTAGAATGGTATTGTGTAACTGCCATGTAATTGGGGCTTTTCCAGTTATTTTTGCTATTGATTTCTAGTTTAATTCCAATGCGGTCTGAGAGCAGATATGTAGAATCTCTATGCCTTTCGGTTTTTTAAGGTGCATTCTATGGCCATGATGTGGTCTGTGAACATTGGTGAATGCTCCTTGTGAGCTTGAGGAGAATGTATTCTGCTGTTGTTTGGGGGAAGTGGTATGTTGATTATATCTAAATTTGATAGTGTTGTTGAGTTTGGTTATGTCATTTCTGATTCTCTGCCTGCCAGATCCATCCATTTCTGGTAGAGGGGCATTGAAATATCCAGCTATAATGGTGGACTTGTCCATTTCTCCTTGCAACTCTGATAGCTGTTGCCTTGTGTAGTTCAATGCTGTGGGGTGTACACACATTCAGTTCAGTTCAGTTCAGTTGCTCAGTCATGTCCGACTCTCTGCGACCCCATGAATCGCAGCTCGCCAGGCCTCCCTGTCCATCACCAACTCCCGGAGTTCACCCAGACTCATGTCCATAGAGTCACTGATGCCATCCAGCCATCTCATCCTCTGTCGTCCCCTTCTCCTCCTGCCCCCAACCCCTCCCAGCATCAGAGTCTTTTCCAATGAGTCAACTCTTTGCATGAGGTGGCCAAAGTACTGGAGCTTCAACTTTAGCATCATTCCTTCCAAAGAAATCCCAGGGCTGATCTCCTTCAGAATGGACTGGTTGGATCTTCTTGCAGTCCAAGGGACTCTCAAGAGTCTTCTCCAACACCACAGTTCAAAAGCATCAATTCGTCAGCACTCAGCTTTCTTCACAGTCCAACTCTCACATCCATACATGACCACTGGAAAAACCATAGCCTTGACTAGACGGACCTTAGTTGGCAAAGTAATGTCTCTGCTTTTCAATATGCTATCTATGTTGGTCATAACTTTTCTTCCAAGGAGGAAGCATCTTTTAATTTCATGGCTGCAGTCACCATCTGCAGTGATTTTGGAGCCCCCCAAAATAAAGTCTGCCCCTGTTTCTACTGTTTCCCCATCTATTTCCCATGAAGTGATGGGACTGGATGCCATGATCTTCATTTTCTGAATGCTGAGCTTTAAGCCAACTTTTTCACTCTCCTCTTTCACTTTCATCAAGAGGCTTTTTAGCTCCTCTTCACTTTCTGCCATAAGGGTGGTGTCATCTGCATATCTGAGGTTATTGATATTTCTCCCGGCAATCTTGATTCCAGCTTGTGCTTCTTCCAGCCCAGCGTTTCTCATGATGTACTCTGCATATAAGTTAAATAAGCAGGGTGACAATATACAGTCTTGACGTACTCCTTTTCCTATTTGGAACCAGTCTGTTGTTCCATGTCCAGTTCTTAACGGTTGTTTCCTGACCTGTATGTAGGTTTCTCAAGAGGCAGGTCGGGTGGTCTGGTATTCCCGTCTCTTTCAGAATTTTCCACAGTTTACTGTGATCCACACAGTCAAAGGCTTTGGCATAGTCAATAAAGCAGAAATAGATGTTTTTCTGGAACTCTCTTGCTTTTTCAATGATCTAGCAGATATTGGCGATTTGATCTCTGGTTCCTCTGCCTTTTCTAAAACCAGCTTGAACATCTGGATGTTCACGGTTCACATATTGCTGAAGCCTGGCTTGGAGAATTTTCAGCATTACTTTACTAGCATGTGAGATGAGTGCAGTTGTGAGGTAGTTTGAGCATTCTTTGGCATTGCTTTTCTTTGGGATTGGAATAAAAACTGACCTTTTCCAGTCCTGTGGCCACTGCTGAGTTTTTCAAATTTGCTGGCATAATGAGTGCAGCACTTTCACAGCATCCTCTTTCAGGATTTGAAACAGCTCAACTGGAATTCCATCACCTCCACTAGCTTTGTTTGTAGTGATGCTTTCTAAGGCCCACTTGACTTCACATTCCAGGATGTCTGGCTGTAGGTAAGTGATCACACCATCGTGATTATCTTGGTCATGAAGATCTTTTTTGTATAGTTCTTCTGTGTATTCTTGCCACCTCTTCTTAATATCTTCTGCTTCTGTTAGGTCCATACCATTTCTGTCCTTTATCGAGCCCATCTTTGCATGAAATGTTCCCTTGGTATCTCTAATTTTCTTGAAGAGATCTCTAGTCTTTCCCATTCTGTTGTTTTCCTCTATTTCTTTGCATTGATCACTGAAGAAGGCTTTCTTATGTCTTCTTGCTATTCTTCAGAACTCTGCATTCAGATGCTTATATCTTTCCTTTTCTCTTTTGCTTTTCGCTTCTCTTCTTTTCACAGCTATTTGTAAGGCTTCCCCAGACAGCCATTTTGCTTTTTTGCATTTCTTTTCCATGGGGATGGTCTTCATCCCTGTCTCCTGTACAATGTCACGAACCTCAGTCCATAGTTCATCAGGCACTCTATCTGTCAGATCTAGGCCCTTAAATCTATTTCTCACTTCCACTGTATAATCATAAGGGATTTGATTTAGGTCATACCTGAATGGTCTAGTGGTTTTCCCTACTTTCTTCAATTTAAGTCTGAATTTGACAATAAGGAGTTCATGATCTGAGCCACAGTCAGCTCCTGGTCTTGTTTTTGTTGACTGTATTGAGCTTCTCCATCTTTGGCTGCAAAGAATATAATCAATCTGATTTCGGTGTTGACCATCTGGTGATGTCCATGTGTAGAGTCTTCTCTTGTGTTGTTGGAAGAGGGTGTTTGCTATGACCAGTGTGTTCTCTTGGCAGAACTCTATTAGTCTTTGCCCTGCTTCATTCCATGCTCCAAGGCCAAATTTGCCTGTTACTCCAGGTGTTTCTTGACTTCCAGTTTTGCATTCCAGTCCCCTATAATGAAAAGGACATCTTTTGGGGGTGTTAGTTCTAAAAGGTCTTGTAGGTCTTCATAGAACCATTCAATTTCAGCTTCTTCAGCGTTACTGGTTGGGGCATAGACTTGGATTACTGTGATATTGAATGGTTTGCCTTGGAAACGAACAGAGATCATTCTGTCGTTTTTGAGATTGCATCCAAGTACTGCATTTCGGACTCTTTTGTTGACCATGATGGCTACTCCATTTCTTCTAAGGGATTCCTGCCCACAGTAGTAGATATAATGGTCATCTGAGTTAAATTCACCCATTCCAGTCCATTTTAGTTCGCTGATTCCTAGAATGTCGATGTTCACTCTTGCCATCTCTTGTTTGACCACTTCCAATTTGCCTTGATTCATGGACCTAACATTCCAGGTTCCTATGCAATATTGCTCTTTACAGCATCGGACCTTGCTTCTATCACCAGTCACATCCACAACTGGGTGTTGTTTTTGCTTTGGCTCCATCCCTTCATTCTTTCTGGAGTTATTTCTCCACTGATCTCCAGTAGCATACTGGGCACCTAATGACCTGGGGAGTTCCTCTTTCAGTATCCTATCATTTTGCCTTTTCCTACTGTTCATGGGGTTCTCAAGGCAAGAATACTGAAGTGGTTTGCCATTCCCTTCTCCAGCGGACCACATTCTGTCAGACCTCTCCACCATGACCCGCCTGTCTTGGGTTGCCCCACGGGCATGGCCTGGTTTCATTGAGTTAGACAAGGCTGTGGTCCTAGTGTGATTAGATTGACTAGTTTTCTGTGAGTATGGTTTCAGTGTGTCTGCCCTCTGATGCCCTCTTGCAACACCTACCATCTTACTTGGGTTTCTCTTACCTTGGGCGTGGGGTATCTCTTCACGGCTGCTCGAGCAAAGCGCAGCCACTGCTCCTTACCTTGGATGAGGGGTATCTCCTCACCGCTGCCCCTCCCGACCTTGAACATGGAATAGCTCCTCTAGGCCCTCCAGTGCCCATGCAGCCATCGCTCCTTGGACGTGGGGTCGCTCCTCCTGGCCGCCGCCTCTGGCCTCCAGCGGGGGTAGCTCCTCTCAGCTGCTCCTCACTGTCACGTCCTGGCACTCTCGGCTGCCGCCCCTGACCTCAGATGCGGGGTAGCTCCTCTCGG
>NW_024070212.1:117808266-117827361 GCF_014754425.2 Oryx dammah
GGCCACACTCTGCGTGTCGTCGCAGCCGCCCACACACACATTAAGGATTGTTATGTCTTCTTGGAGAACTGACCCTTTCATCATCATGGAATGCCATTCTTTATCCTTCATAACTATGCTTGCTTTGAAGTCAGATCTGTTTGGGATAAATATAGCAACTCTTGTTTTCTGTTGACCAGTGTTAGCATGATATAACTTTCCCCAATCATTTCCCTTTCATCTATATGGGTCTTCATATTTAAAGTGTTTCTTGTAGGCAACTTATGGTTAGGTCTTGTGTCTTGGTCCGCTCTGGCAATCTGTCTTTTCACCGGTACTTTTTGACTATTGATGTTCGAAGTGATCACAGATATGGTTAGCTTAATATCTACCACGTCTGTTACTATTTTCTATTTGTTACCTTGGTTCTTTGTTCCTACTTTGTTTTCCACTCTGTCTGGCTTTTGTGTGTGAGTGTTTCTAATTGAATGATTGACCTACAACAGTGTTCTTTCCATATGCAACATGGTGATTCACTATTTCTGTACATTACACAATGATCGCCACTGTACGTCTACTTACCGTCTGTCACCACACCAAGTTATCACACAATCGCTGACTGTGTGCCCCACGCTATGCATCTCATCTCTGTGACACGGTACTTTGTAGTGGAGATCTGCACCTCCTCGTAGCCCCCCTCACCTAAGCCACTCATTGTCCCGCCACGCCTCCCCTCTGTAACCGCCACGCCTCCCCTCTGTCCCACCACGCCTCCCCTCTGCAGCCTCCTGTTTGTTCTCCACAAGTCTGATCATTTAGGGTTGTTCATTTGCTTCTTTTTTAAGTTCCACATACAAGTGAGATCATACAATACTGTCTTCTAGATCTGACTTAATACCCACTAAGTCCATCCATGCTATAACAAATGGCACAGCTCCGTGCTTTCTTATGGCTCAGTAATGTTCAATTACATGTGCATCTACTTTTTCTTTGTCCATTCATCTATTAGTGTCAGTTTGCTTCCATATCTTGTCTATTGTAAATACTGCTGCTGTGAACATAGAGTGCATTTATCTTCAAATTAGTGTTTTTGTTTTCTTTGGGAAAATACCCCAAAGTGTAATTGCTGGATTACACGGTAATTCTATTTTTAATTTTATGAGTAACCTCCACACTGTTCTTCATACTAGCTGCATCAATTTAAGTTCCCAGCAGCAGTACACATGGGTTCCTTTTCTCCACATCCTCACCAAAATACTTTATGTGTTTTTGACAATAGTCATTCTGACAGGTGTGAGGTGATATCTCATTTTGGTTTTCTTTATCAGTGAAGTTGAGCATCTTTTCATGTGTCTACTGGTCATTGGTATATCTTCTTTAAAAAATATCTATGCAAGTCCTCTGCCCATTTTTTAAATCTGGTTTTGTTTTTTGTTTGATTGTTTTCAACACTGAGTTACGAGGTCTTTGTATATTTAGGATATTAACCCCCTTGTTGGATGTACAACTTGCAAGTATCTTCTCCCATTCAGTAGGCTGCCTTTTCATCTTGCTGTTATTTTCCTTTGCTGTGCAAAAGCTTTTTAGTTTAAGTCCCATTTGTTTATTTTGGCTTTTGTTTCCCTTACCTGGGAAGGCAGAGTCCGAAAAGAATCGCTGATACTGATGTCAGAGAGTATGCTGCCTATGTTTTCTTCTAGGAGTTTTGCGGCTTCAGGTCCTGCATTTAAATTTCCACTTATTTCAAGCTTATTTCCATGTGTGATGAGAAATTTTCACTCATTTCGAGCTTATTTCCACGTGTGGTGTGAGAAAGTGGTCCAGCCTGAGTCATCTGCATGTAGCTGTCTAGTTTTCCCAGCATCACTCACTGAAGAAGCTGTCTCTCCCCTATATTTTGCCTCCTCTGCTGTGGATTAATTGGCCCTGTGTGTGTGAATTTTTCTGTGGGCTCCCCATTCTACCCCACTGATCTAAGTGTCTGCTTTTGTGCCAGTACCATCCTCTTTGATTTCTGTAGCTTTGCAGTGTAGTTTGAAATCAGGGTGTTTGAAACCTAGAGCTTTGTTCTTTCCAAGATTGTTTTGGAGAGTCACAGTCCTTTGTGTTTCCATACAAATTTTAGAACTATGGGATCTGGTTCTGTGAGGTTCGCCGTTGCTGTTTTGATGGGAACTGCACTGAATATGTAGATTCCCTTGGGTCATGTAGTTGTTGTAACAATATTAATCCTTCCAGTCCATAAGCGCAGTATGCCTTTCCATTTGTTTGTGTTGTCTTTAGTTTCTTTCATGTCTTATAGTTTTCAGCGTACAAATCTTTCACTTCCTTGGTTACATTTATTCCTGCCTATTTTGTTCTTTTTGATGCAACTATAAAGGGGACTGTTTTCTTAATTTCTCTTTCTGATAGCTCATCGTCAGTGCATAGAAACACAGCAGGTTTCTGTATATTAATTTTGTAACTCCATCTTTATTGAGTTACTTATTAGTTCTAATTGTGTGGGTGGCACCCTGAGGATTTTCTAATATATAGAATCATGTCGTCTGGAAACACTGACAGTTTTACTTCTTCCTTTCCAATCAGAATTCCTTTTATTTCTTTTTCTTGTCTGATTGCTATGGCTAAGCCCCTCAAATACTGTATTGAATAATAAGAGGGGAGTGGCACTCCCTGTCCTGAATTTTGTCAAAAGCATTTTCTGCATCCATTGAGATGGTCATATGGTTTTTATTCCTCAGTTTGCTCATGTGATGTATCACACTGTGCTGTGTGCAGACTCTGAGCCGTTAGGTTTTGCTTTGCTTACACAGGCTGCCAAGACTTTAGAGCCACCTCAACCTAATGACTTCCTTGTTTAATCACTTTAAGACAACTGATCCCAGTATATGTTCAAATAACACTGCAGTACTTCTCAGGGAGTGTGAATGCCTTTGTAACAACAAAACAGTACTAATCATTCCCCTCCTTTGTATCATTGCTGTCATACCTTTTACATATTATATGACTGAACACATTATTGGTATTATTATTTTAGACAAACTGTTGTCTGTCAGATCAATTAAGAGTAAGTTTTAATTTTACCTTCATTACTTTATTTCTTCTTTATTAAATATATTATTTGAAAATATTTTTCTGTTTTGTGGGTGGCCTTTTTACTCTGCTGATAGTACCTTTTGATGCACAAAATGTTTTTAATTTTGATGAATTCCAGTTTGTCTATTTTTTCTTTTGTTGCCTGTGCCTTTTGGGTCATTGCCAAAGCCAACATCATGAAGCTTTTGCCCTACATTTTCTTAACGAGTTTTATATTTTTAGCTCGTATATTTGGACCCTTGATCCATGTCAGGTAATTTTGTAATGGTGTTAGGGAGCAATCTAACTTCATTCTTTTCCATAAGAATATCCAGTTTTCCCAGTACTGTTTGTTGGAAAGACCGTCTTTTCTCCATCAGATGGTCTTAGCACCCCTGTTGAGAATCACATGGCCAGGTACATGAGGCTCCCCTCTGGGCTCTCTGTGCCGGCCCCCTGACCGTGCACGAGAGGCTCTCTGGGCTCTCTGTGCCGCCCCCCTGACCGTGCACGAGAGGCTCTCTGTGCCGCCCCCCTGACCATGTACGTGAGGATCCTCTCTGGGCTCTCTGTGCCACCCCCCTGACTGTGCACGTGCGGCTCCATTCTCAGCCCTCGGTGCCGCCCCCCTGATCTGTCTGCCTGTCTTCACGCCACTGCCACACTGGTTTGATTACTGTAGCTTTGCAGTCAGTCTTGAAATCAGAAAGTGTAACCCTGCAATGTTGGTGTTCTTTTTCAAGATTATTTTGGGTAGTCTCTTGATGAAATTTAAAACTTGCCTTTTATTTCTCTGAATATAGTAAAGTTTGCTATTATAGAGTCTCTGGTAATTCCAGTGTCTGCTGTTTCTCCTCCTTCTGCTTATTCCTATTAGCTGTGTCTCACTTCCTTGCATGCCTGATCTTCGACTGTGTCCTGGAGTTTGTATTTGGGCAGATATTTACAGGAGTAACTCAAGGCCTCAGATGATGCCATCTTCTTAAAGGCAGAGTTTTTCTTTACTCCTGCCAAGAACCTGGTTCCCTGTGAGAGGCCGCCTTAAGCTAAGCCCCGGGCTTGCAGTGCCTGGATGGCCCAGGTGAAGGGACGGTGGAGTGAGTGCCTCCATGGGGACCATCCACTCTGGGCTCACCCAGATCATGACGGGGGCCTTAGAGGCCCCAGCCTCATGCAGGGTTAGCAGACGCCTCGCCTCGAGCTGGCTCTGCGGTTTGGCGCGTTTCTCTTTCCCTCCACGAGGCTGCAGAACTTCAGGCATGGCTTGCATCTGCTGCTTCTACAGCTGCAGCTGCACTCACCTCAAATACCGGGCTCACCTCCAGCCTCCTCTTGTCCCAAAACTGGAATTGAAACACGTTCCCTTGTTCACTCTTTCTTGCCTTTCCGAGGTGTATTTATTAGCATTTTTGGTTGATGTGGGTTGCAGAGCTTGCCCTCGTCCCAAGGGTTGTTTCTAAAGGCACAGTTCTGACCTAAGTTTTCCAGGACAGGTCGTGCGGGTGGACAGCATACTCTGCGGTCATTAATTTACTCATCTTGCCCAGCCCAGCCTGTGAGGCCAGTTCAGTATTCACACCGTCCTACAGGTCAAAAGCCAGAGCATGGAGAGGCAAGGCTAACCTGCCTGCTGGCTGCACAGCTGGAGAATGTGGGGTTAGCACTGGACCCTCTTGTGTCTGAGCACAAAGATGCCGCTCCACCTCCTGTGTCCACCGTGAGGACTCCTGAGCACAGCCGTCCCCGTCTGGCCATTAAGGCCCTCCCACCCCCTGGCCTCCTCGCCTCTGCAGACCTGCTCAGAGTCTGCCCTGCCCTTTTGAAGCCCCTGTCCACAATGGGACCAAGGAGCTAGGGCCACTGGGCAGGTCTGAGCCCCCCACCCTCCCAAAGCCAGGGCACAGGCTGGAGGCTCCCCACCCCGCACTGACAGCCCCAGGCAGGGCACCATCGGCAGCAAACAGGTCAGAGCCTGCACCCAAGGAGGGGATGGAGCAGGCCCGGGGCCCCCGGTCAGGAGCCAGGAACTCTCTCCATCCTAGAAATGCCCACTCAAGGCTGGCTCAGCCTCAGCGGGTGCCCGGTAGCTGAGGCTTGGGCCCCCTCTCGCTTTCTGCCCCAACAGGTGAACAACAACGGGATCATCTCCTTCCTGAAGGAGGTTTCTCAGTTCACCCCCGTGGCCTTCCCCATCGCCAAGGACCGCTGCGTGGTAGCGGCCTTCTGGGCGGACGTGGACAACCGCCGCGCAGGGGACGTGTACTTCCGGGAGGCCACGGACGCGGCCACGCTGCGGAGAGCCACGGCGGACGTCAGGCGCTACTTCCCCGAGCTCCCGGGCTTCTCCGCCACCTGGGTATTCATAGCCACTTGGTACCGCGTGACCTTCTTCGGAGGCAGCGCATCTTCCCCCGTGAGTGTTCCATCCTGAGGGGGGAGGACATCCCTCTGGGGCCCAGGGTCTCCCTGCAGGCCCCTGCCTTGCTGGGCTGGGCCGGATGTCATCCCCTTGCCATGCCCAGAGGGGAGAGTGGGGCTCAGGGACAGAAGCCACTTGCCCAGGTCACAGGGCCAGGCTGGACGGCAGAGCCGGGACCTTCCCGGCCTCCTGGAAACCACCCGCGTCCAGGAAAAGGCCCAGTGCCCCGACTCGGCAGCTCACATACCCGGGAGGCAGACGGTCTGTGGGGGGTTTTAACAGGAGCATGATGGCGATTCAGGAAATGTGCGCTCTTTCTGTAAACATTACTACAAAAGAAATTTCACACGAGTGAACTTCTGTTTACAAATGGCCCATTAACATTTCTATACTTCCTTTGTTTCTTATCACTAGTTTGTAAGAAAAACGTCTTTTTAACAAAAAGTAAAGGAAAAGAATCCACAACCCCGCCAGCAGGGCAGAACCATTCAGTGCGTGCTGTTGCGTACAGACCCGCACGACAGAGTAAACGGAGCCGCCGGAGTCTGCCGCCCCGTGAGCGCCCCCTGCGGGCACTCCGCATGCTGTGTTCTTGTGCGTGTTTGGTTATAGTTTCAGTCCGCCGAGTCATTTCACATATTACCTCTCCGCCTGGGAGGAAGGAGGCACCCAGGGTCCCTCCTGAGCAGACGTTCTCCTCTTTGCAAACCCAGTCTGTTCCAAAATGCTTGTCTTGTGGACAGGGGCCCGAGACTCTGGGCTTCTGGGAGCTGGGAGACAGGAAGCCCTCCTCCCCAGGGGAGCAGGTGGGCCCACAGAAAGTGACAGTCTGGCTTCAGGCGCGGCCTCGTCGTCCTCAGACGCCTGGACCTGCCAGCCTGCAGAGCCCCTCCACCGGTCTCACCAGCCGCGGTCCTGCCCCCCAGACCTCCCCCCACGCCGGGGAGCAGCCGGCCCGTCTCCTCCCTGACTTCCAAGGCCTAAGTCTGCCTTCCTGAAGGCGAGCGCTCGGTCTCCATGTCACTTTTCACCGTGGGGCTCCCCGCGTGCGTGCCCCCCAGCGTGGCGGCACCTGCCCTCAGGTGTCCCCCAAGGGTGCTGCGCAGCCCCCAGTGGGTCGTGAAGGCAGATCCTGCACCCGTCGCTAGAAGGGAAATGGCTGCCCGCAGAAATCTAATCTCTGCTAAAAATGTGCCCAGTCACGCTCGCGAAAGCCACAGGCCGGTGAAATGCCACAGCCCTGCACCCGGCCACACACACTACTAGTCCTTGCCTGCCACCCAGACAGCGTTTTTCAGCTTTACACCTCATTGATTTCTAGCAATGGTGACTCATCGGCTACTTGCATTCTATTGTGATGTTTCTGTTCATACCCTTAGCCAGTTTTTCTGTCATGGTTTTGTTCTTTTTCTTATTGATTCAAGGAAGTTCTAGTTGAATTAAAGACGCCACCAGTGTGTCTGCCATATGTATTGTAAAAACATTTTTCACTTCACTGTTTGTCATTTGGTTTGGCCTTATGACACTTTTTTGGAGTCAAATGTATAAATCTCCTTTTTGCTTCTTGCAGTTAACAAATGTCAGGCTTAGAAGTCCTTTCCCGAGATGCTCTATGTATTTGCCTATATTTTCTCCCAGGGGTGCCAATGGTTTCATTTAAAACCTTACTTGATTTGGGATTTATTTTCCTAAGCTAAGTGATGTAAAGCTCTGATTTAATTATTTCTCAGTGTTTCCTATTATTTGTCCCGCAATCTTTTCTTAAACAGTTTCACCCTTTGCCCAATCTGAAATAGAACCTCTTATGTGTATTTTCATGGAGAAGGATTCCATGAAAATCAAGAAACTTAATAATTAAAACTGCTTTTCCTTGTTTCCCCTTTTTTCTTTTTACATTTTTGCTCATTCCACACGCGGTGGTTTGTAGGTTTGGTCAAGCAGGCACAAGCCCTCAGTGCCCCCAGGCCCGCAGGCACAGGGCCTGCTCCGGGCGTGAGTGAGCTTCAGGCCCTCAGCAGGCGTCAGGCCGATGGGGGCGAGGTCTTGGGTGGGCCGGGGGCCCAGGCCCCGCTCAGGCCCCTCTTTGCAGGTCAACACGTTCCAGACGGTGCTCATCACGGACGGCACGCTCTCCTTCACCATCTTCAACTACGAGTCCATCACGTGGACCACGGGCACACACGCCAGCAGCGGGGGCGATGCCAGCGGCCTGGGGGGCATAGCGGCCCAGGTAGGGGCCCTGCTCCCCACCGCCAGGGCTATCGCGAGCTGGAGAGGCAGGTAGATGCCCCTCCCCGCACACACACCCAGGGCAGAGCCTCTCACGACCCGAGGCACTTGTCCTGGCCCACACAGCCAGCCTGACAGCACTAGCTGCCGCTGAGACAGAGCTCTGTGTGCCCCGCGGCTCCAGGGTGGCCTGGCCAACGGACCTGGTCTGAGGGTCGGGGGCCAGCAGAAAATCCCAGGCGTGGAGGGAAGTCAAGTGCAACCCGCCAGGGTCTGGGAGCTCCGCCCTCTCCTCCCGGCTCCCTACTTTCTTCTAAGATCACACTGGCCCCTGGCCCCAGGGGAGGCCCAGAAGCCCGGGAGTGAGCAGGAAGGGGCGGGGCCGGGGGGCGGGGGCTGCCAGGACCGGACAGGGTCAGCACGGGAGGAACCGCAGGTTAGGGTGGGGCCGGCTGGGAGGCAGGGAGGCGCGGACATGCCTGACCCTGTAGCGCTCCCAGCTCGAGGCCACAGCGCGGGAGGCGGGCCTTGGGAGCTTTGGGGAGACCTGCAGACCCAGCCCGCCCCCGCCCTCCTTCTCCAAACCCGCCCGCAGGCCGGCTTCAACGCGGGAGACGGGCGGCGCTACTTCAGCATCCCCGGCTCGCGCACGGCGGACATGGCGGAGGTGGAGACCACTACCAACGTGGGCGTGCCCGGGCGCTGGGCGTTCAGAATCGATGATGCCCAGGTGCGCGTGGGGGGCTGCGGCCATACAAGTAAGAGGATGGAGCGAGCGTTGGGGTGGCTGGCGGGGCGGGGCCTGGGGAGGGCTGGTAGGGAGAGGAGGGGCGCCCCAGGCGCCGCCCTAGGAATGCGTGACTCCGGCCACCTCGGTTCCCCGCGCCCGGGCTCACCCCTGAGCCTGTCACCCCCGGGAGACTTCCTGCCCCTGCCGTGGGGTGGGGGAGGTTTGCTGGAGACCTCGGTTGGCGGTGTAAACGGGAGGCGTGGCGGTAAAGTCCCCCCAGGGCGTCCTGAGCGCCTTGCGCGGACGCCTGTGTCCTCGGGAACCCTGGGAGCGGTCCTTTTCCCACCCAGTTCCCAGCCTTGCTTCTTGGTGGGACTTGGTGCTGGGCGGGTCCCCGGACGGAACTCAGAGCAGACGGGAGCAGGGTCCACCCCAGGGTCGAGCTCGTGGCCAGTGGAAACAGCGGGACTGACCACGGAAGTGTGTGTTTCCGCCACACACCTCCCCCGAACCGTGTGGCCCTGAGTTGCAGACCCTCCTGCAAACCTACTTATAAACGGCAAGGGCGGGGCGGGGCGGGGCTCAGACGACTGGTTCAGCCCCTCCAGCATCCATGGAGGGCTGCTGATCACTGTCCCCGCCAAGCCTGGGGCCGGTGAGCCAGGTGCTCGGACCCCCGCCCCCCCCCGCAAAGACCACCTCCCACTCCCATGGGGACCAAGGGCACAGAGAGGGGCTGCTTCTCCTGAACGCTGTGCTAAAGACGCACCCTAGCACAGAGCAGCCCCAGACCCGCCATGGGGGCAGGAGAGCACCCGGGGTGGGGCTGGGAGGGGGGCAGGCGCGCACACACGGTTGTAGGGGCTGGGGGCAGGGGCAGGCGCGCGCACCCGGGGGAGGGGGCGGGGGGGGCAGGCGCACACACCTCGGGGGTCGCTGGTTGGGAGGCAGGCTCTGACCCTGAGGAGTGGGGTCCTCAGAAGAGGGTCCATTCAGTCCGGGGACCCTGTTCCCATGTGGAGATGCTTCCCCCCGCCCCCCCCTCCCTTCCCAGGCCTCTGTGGGCAGCAGATGGGGGGGCCATTGCTGGGCCCCGAAACTCACAGGCGCAGAGGCCCCAGGAGTGCAGTGCCGTCAGGGTGGGGTGCAGGGGACCAGTCCCCTGGGGTTCCCAGCACACCTCAGGCCCAGAAGATGAAGCCTGTACCCATCAGTTGGGGTCGCCAAGAAGGGAGGGTGGTCCACCCCTGAGAGGCGGGGCATCCACCCCCGAGGAGGCGGGGCACCCACCCCTGAGAGGCGGGGCATCCACCCCCGAGGAGGCGGGGCACCCACCCCCCGAGGAGGCGGGGCATCCACCCCCGAGAGGCGGGGCACCCACCCCTGAGAGGCGGGGCATCCACCCCTGAGAGGCGGGGCATCCACCCCCGAGGAGGCGGGGCATCCACCCCGAGGAGGCGGGGCGTCCACCACAGAGGCCGGGCATCCACCCCCGAGGAAGCCGGGCATCCACCACTGAGGAGGCGGGGCACCCACACGGCAGAAGGACCGGCCCAGAATTGGCTCAGGCAGCCAGCCAGCAACTGCCACAGGGCAGCCGAGCCCCTTGGCCTGAGTGCCCGGGCGGCTGGAGAATGGCCAGCGGGGAGGGGCGGGCCTCGGAGACACCCACAGCCTCGGCGGCTCTCGGGACCAGAGGGCCCTTCCAGGAACGTCCCCCTGTCTCTGGACGCCAGCTCTCCCTAGGGCTCTCCTAGTATTGGGAGAGCAGAAACCCTGGGACACTCCTGTACCTGCCCATGTGTGCGTGGGTTTCTTTTTGTTTTTGTTTTGGCCTAGCTATGCAGCTTGCAGAATCTTAGTTCTCTGACTAGGGACTGAACCTGCGCCCCAGCAGTGAAAGCTCAGGGTGCTGGCACCTGCACCGCCAGGGAGGCCCCCGAGGGTGCCTAGTAGTGGTGGGTTTTTGTGCCTCGCTCCTGCAGAGCGTGGGGGCCCCCAAGCTGAGCTCTGCCGGCTGCCTGTCCCCCAGGCCAGGGAAACCGTGGGTGCTCTCTAGGCCGCTGTGGACGGCGCAGCACCTCCCCCAGGAGGGGCCCCGGGCGGGGCTGACGCTCCGCCCTCCGTGTGTCCGCAGCCTCCGTGTGCCAGGCCCTGCGTCCGTGCCTCAACGGCGGCCAGTGCATCGATGACTGCGTCACGGGCAGCCCCTCCTACACCTGCTCCTGCCGCTCCGGCTTCACGGGCAGGACATGCCACCTGGGTGAGCTTCTGCAGGGCCCCCCAGACCGTGGAGGGAACCCCACCCCCCCACCACCACCCCGCCCCAGAGAGACCACAACCTGCGACCCCGGGTGTCCATCCCCGTGTTCTGGGGGTCGTGCACGGATACCATGGGGAAGCCAGACACAGCAGCTCCACAGCTGTGAGCACCGCCAGCCTTTGCCGGCCCGGTCCTCCCAGGCGTCCCTCCACTGAGGCTCCAGCCGCCCCGTTTTCCAGATGTGAACGAGTGCGCTTCCCACCCATGTCAGAACGGCGGGACCTGCACACACGGCGTCAACAGCTTCAGCTGCCAGTGCCCTGCCGGCTTCAGGGGACCCACCTGTGAGACAGGTAAGAGAAACCCACCCGGTCCCACGCACCAGGGGCCACAGGGCGCCCGGAACGGTCCTGCCAGACCTGGGGGGGCAGGGCCATCAGGTCAGCATGCTGCAGGGGGCCTTGCCCCAAATGCAGGTGGCCGGAGAAGGGGGGAGGGGGGTGCAGGAGCCCAGAGTCCAGAGGAGGGGCCCCGGGGTGCAGCACTCAGCCCTGTGAGGCCTGGGAACAGGGCAGGGCCTGCTTCCAGACCCTCACTCTAGGACCTGTGCCCCCAAGCCCTCAACCCCAGGGCCTCCTGGCAGCGAGTCTGGTTCTCCACGGCCCAGCCATGGGTTGAGGTCTTTCTCAAGAGCCTCCTGTTGCTCCCAAGCTGCAGCCCGCACTGCGGTTTGCTGAGCGATGGTGCACACCCCCCGTTTCACCACGGGAGGCTGCTAGGGGAGCCCAAGAGATGACGGAGCCCTTAAGATCAGAGCGTGGCGGCCCCTGACCCCCATCGGCTCAGCCAGAGACACTTCCCCCAGACCTTCAAGGATGTGAACTGTTATTCAGAAACACAACACTGTTAAACGGGTACAGGTAACACCCTCACCAGTGTCTCAACTAGAAAAACATTCCTAACGGAGACTTAGGGCCACAGGGCATGTTTCCAAGTCTCTGAGTCTGGTGTGCAGACACGTATCCAGGCCAGCAGGCCCCTGGGGAACTTGGGGCAGCGCCGGCAGCCCTCAGCCTTGGCCTCTCTGTGGCCAGCACAGCAACACCCGCAGCAGCGGCCCTGCCCCCCAACAAGGCTCCCTGGTCTCCGGACCCGCCTCGGCATCCAGAGTCCATGCCAGCAGGGGCACCGGGCAGCGTCCAGCAGGGACGTGGGCGCTGGCTGCCTCAAGTCTGCCCACCCCCACCCGCGCCCATCCCTGCTCTGGTGGGGTCAGGGTCCCAGAGACAGGGATGCCCCAGGAGGCTGGGAGTTGGGCCCCTTCACCCCCGTGCTCCTGCCACCTGCTGGGGTAAACCCAGTTCAGACGAGCATTCAATGCCAGTGGCCGGGGACGGCCCTGGACTCCAGGGCCCGCTGCCCCATGGAGATGGCCAGGTCCACCCACATGTAGCCCGAGGTGCAGGGTGGGGCTCAGAGGGAAACCGGGCCGCACAGCCAGGAACCCCACGGCCTCGCACACTGTGTGCCCACAGCACAGTCTCCATGCGATGACAGAGAGTGTCAGAATGGCGGCTGGTGCCAGGCGGAGGGCAGCGCCGCGGCGTGCGTGTGCCTGGCCGGCTACACAGGGGCGGCCTGCGAGACAGGTGAGCGTGCCCTCAGCCAGCGGTGGGGTGAGGTGGGGTGAGGGGATGCGGGGGGGGTGGGTGGGCAGGGTGCCAGTGGGGGAGGGTGCGGGGTGGTCAGAGGCTGGCATGGAGCCGAGCGCCCACCTCTGCCACCCGCAGACGTGGACGAGTGCAGCTCTGACCCCTGCCTGAACGGAGGCTCGTGTGTCGACCTGGTGGGGAATTTCACCTGCCTGTGTGCGGAACCCTTCGAGGGACCTCGCTGTGAGACAGGTAATGGCCGTGTCGCAGCTCCCTGTGGGTGACGGCGGTCAGCTGCCCCCTCTTCCTCTGGGGGTGCGCTCTGGTCTGGGCTCTGCTGTCCAAGTGCTGGATGAGGCCCAGGGAGTCTGCTCCCCTCTCTGAGGCGGATGGCCACGCTCCCCAGGCCCCACCCCCTCAGCAGATTCTTGCCTGTTTATTGCCCCTTCTTCCTGCCCCAGAGCCCTCGCCGTGCAAGGAAACAAACTTTGGGCTGATCTCTACCACACGTGATGAAGTCTGCTTATTTCTGTTCTATTGCATGTTGTTTTAAATGCTGGTTGCTCCTTGGAAGAAAAACTATGACAAACCTAGACAGCATATTAAAAGCAGAGACATTACTTTACCAACAAAAGTCTGTATAGTAAAAGCTATGGTTTTCCCAGTAGTCATGTATGGATGTGAGAGTTGGACTGTAAAGAAAGCTGAGTGCCAAAGAATTGATGCTTTTGAATTATGATGCTGGAGAAGACTCTTGAGTCCCTTGGACAGCAAGAAGATCCAACCAGTCAATTCTAAAGTCAATTCTGATCAGTCCTGAATATTCACTGGAAGGACTGATGCCAAAGCTGAATCTCCAATACTTTGGCCACCGGATGTGAAGAGCCAACTCGGAAAAGACCCTGATGCTGGGAAAGATTGAAGGCAGGAGAAGAGGATGACAGAGGATGAGATGGTTGGACAGCATCACTGATTCAAAGAACCTGAGTCTGAGCAAACTCTAGGAAATAGTGAAGGACAGGGAAGTCTGGCGTGCTGTAGCCCATGCGGTCGCAAGGAGTCAGACATGACTAAGCAACTGAACAACAATAGGACTCAGTAGGTCAAGTAAAAGACCAACTAGATTTTATGACCCACAGAAAAAATTATGACTTTGGCATCTGACATCCCCTAACCTCCCAGGGCCTCCACCCCCGAGCCAACAACAGCTGTGCACCCATCTCCCCGGGGGTTGGGGGTGCTCAAGACAAACCCGTCAAAGTTACTTTGAGTCTACAAACTTAAGAAGGAAATGAGGTTTTGCCTACAAGTAAGATGCAGGTGGGCACTGTGCCCTCCACTGGCCTTTCTTCAGCAGGCCACACACAGGGCAGGCTGTGTCCCAAAGGGAGGGTGAGACTTCACAGCGCAGAGCATGGGCAGGTGGCAGCCCTGCCTGTGGCCTGAAAGCATCGTGCTGTCACAGGGCTGCCTCAACTGGCATCTGAGCATCAGCGTACGTAACTAAACTCGCATCAGAAAACAAAGTGATTTCAGAAGATTTTGCAAAGAAATCATGTTTTGTACAAAGAGTAATGCTAACAAAAGCGAACTGTAAGAAACAACCACTAACACGCCTACCCCCATACAAGCTCATGGGCCACGTTTCAAGGCACAGCAGCACGCTGGCCCAACCCGGAGATCATAAAAGAATGTTAAGCCTTCTCCTTCCGGCCAACAAGGATGGACCACTCTGGGACTCTCCCTGTCACTCTTAGCAAGAAAACCAGACCCAGACACAGGAAATAACTGTCCTCAGCCACTGGACAGCTGAAAGCCATGAACTTCATTCCTGAGAGAAGAGAAGGAAGCCGGGTGGAACCCACAGCTGCCCCAAGGCTGCGTCAGAGCCGTTGCCAGGCTGCCCTGTGGGTGGGGAGGGGGTTCCAGACTCCAGCCATTCCTCTGAGTCTCTGAGTCAAGGAGCAGAGATCCCAGTTCAGTGGCTGGAGTTTGTGCTGGTGCCACCGACAAGGACAGGGCTACTGGGAGGTGGAGGGGAGAGGAGAAAGCGGGAGATGAGCCCTGGACAGCTGCACTGAGGCCCCTTGAATCTGGGTGGGCTGAGAGCTGCTGGGCTGGGGAAGAACCACGGGGAGTGGTTAGTCAGTCACTGAAACTCAAGCCCACTCCTACCAGCCATATTGGAGCAAGCTCTTCATACCCAGGGCCAGTACTGAGTAGAGTGCCCAGTAGCATCACCTTAGTGGTGGGGATGAATGCATGCTGAGCTAATGGCAGGTCTGATCTGCCCCAAGAAAACTTAAAAGAAAGCTTGAAAGCACCAAATAGATCTGTTTAGTCAAAGCTATGGTTTTTCCAGTAGTCATGTATGGATGTAAGAGTTGGACCATAAAGAAGGCTGAGCACTAAAAAATTGATGCTTTTGAACTGTGGTGTTGGAGAAGACTCTTGAGAGCCCCTTGGACTGCAAGGAGATCCAACCAGTCAATCTTAAAGGAAATCAGTCCTGAATATTCACTGGCAGGACTGATGCTGAAG
Organism: Oryx dammah; assembly: GCF_014754425.2. Classification (NCBI taxonomy): domain Eukaryota; kingdom Metazoa; phylum Chordata; class Mammalia; order Artiodactyla; family Bovidae; genus Oryx; species Oryx dammah. The sequence goes on from NW_024070212.1 coordinate 117,823,155, forward strand.
CTGAAACTCCAATACTTTGGCCACCTGATGTGAAGAACCGACTCGTTGGAAAAGACCCTGATCCTGGGAAAGATTGAAGGCAGGAAGAGAAGGGGACAACAGAGGATGAGATGGCTGGATGGCATCACCAACTCGATGGACATGAGTTTGATTAAGCTCTGGGAGTTGGTGATGGACAGGGAAGCCCGGCATGCTGCAGGCCATTGGTTTGCAAAGAGTCGGACACAACTGAGTGACTGAACTGAACTGAATTTAACCATATGTCAGAATAAAATCCTAAACTCTTTAGATGAATGTAACAGAATCCAGGACCCCAAAATACCCACCCAAAAGTTACCAGACATACAAAAGGTTGAGAGTATATGACTTACCACCAGAAGTAAAATAGATCAAAAGAAACAGTGGCCAGAGATGGCCAGAGAATTGGCAAATACAAGTGTTTGATCATCCATCATGAACATGTGTGTGCCACACGTTCAAGACTGTTGAGGGAAAAGACATAATGAGAAGTAGAAGATGTAAAAAAAGAAGTTTCTAGAGATGAAAAACATGATATCTGAATTAAAAAATAAAACCACTGGATGGTGCTCACAGCAGGTTAGACGCTGCAGAAGGAAAGGTCAATGACCTTGAAGAGAGAAGTGGAAACAGTTTGACAAGCAGCCCAGAGAGGAGGAGACGGAAGGGCAGCAGTGAGGCGGGGCCTGTGTAGGGACACTGTGTGCCCAGCAGGTGTGGCCCTGCTGTCCCTGCAGGAGGGGTGGTTTGAGGGGCTGCAGGAGGGGTGGTTTGAGGGGCTGCAGGAAGAGAGTGTGAGAAAGCAGTGGCCAAACAGTTTCTAAGACTGATGAAAATGAAAACCCAAAATTCAAGAAAAACATGAAAGCCATACAAAGTCCAACATAAATCAAATTGCTGAAAATCACTACATGAACCGAGGAGTCCAGATGCACCAGCTGGATTTAGAAAAGGCAGAGGAACCAGAGATCAAACTGCCAGCATCTGCTGGATCAGAGAAAAAGCAAGAGAGTTCCATGAAAACATCTACTTCTGCTTCACTGACTACACTAAAGCCTTTGACTGTGCGGATCACAACAAACTGGAAAATTCTTAAAAAGATGGGAATACCAGACCCCCTTACCTGCCTCCTGAGAAACCTGTATGCAGGTCAAGAAGCAAAAGTCAGAACCAAACATGGAACAACAGACTGGTTTAAAATTGGGAAAGGTGTGCATCAAGGCTGTATATTGTCACCCTGTTTATTTAACTTATATGCAGAGTACATCACATGAAATGCCGGACTGGATGAATCACAGACTGGAATCAAGATTGCTGGTAGAAATATCGATAATCTCAGATATGCAGATGATACCATCCTTATGGCAGAAAGCAAAGAGAAACTAAAGATCTTCTTGATGAAGGTGAAAGAGAAGAGTGAAACAGCTGGCTTAAAACAACATTCAAAAACTAAGATCATGGTCCCATCACTTCATGGCAAACAGATGGGGAAACAATGGAAACAGTGACATACTATTTTCTTGGGCTCCAAAGTCACTCCAGATGGTGATTGCAGCCATAAAATTAAAAGACACTTGCTCTTTGGAAGAAAAGCTGTGACAAACCTAGACAGCATATTTAAAAGCAGAGACATTACTTTATTGACAAAGGTCCACATAGTCAAAGCTATGGTTTTTCCAGTAGTCATGTATGGATGTGAGAGTTAGACAATAAAGAAAGCTGAGTACTGAAGAACTGATGCTTTTAAACTGTGATATTGGAAAAGACTCTTGAGAGTCCCTTGGACTGAAAGGAGATCAAACTAGTCAATCCTAGGTGGAATCAACCGTAAACATTCACTGGAAGGACTGATGCTGAAGCTGAAGTTCCACTACTTTGGCCATCTGATGTGAAGAGCTCACTCATCAGAAAAGACCCTGATGCTGGGAAAGATTGAAGGCAGGAGGAGAAGGGGATAACAGAGAAGGAGATGGTTGGATGGCATCACCAACTCAATAAACATGAGTTTGAGAAAGCTCCCGGAGATGGCGAAGAACGGGGAAGCCTGGCATGCTACAGTCTATGGGGTCACAAAGAGCCAGACCCAACTGAGAGCCTGAACAGCAGTGACAGAGAGAAGATATCAACAGCAGCCATAGAGAAAAGACACAGAGACATGAGAATGACAGCAGACTCCTCATCAGAGTCAGTGCAGGTTGGGCGACAGTGGGACAGCACCCTTAACGCCCTGAAAGAAATGAGGTGTGACGCCAGGGCTGTACACCCAGAAACACCATCTTTACACAAAGACGGTTTTCAGACGGCCTTTCAGCAGCTCCGAGGACACAAGCACGGGGACCAGCCAGGATGCAGGGACATGTGAAGCACTGCTGGCTGACCCAGCCTGACTGATATTCACAGAGACCCACATTCCCTCCAGGGCTGGCAGAGCCTTCACCGTGACAGACGACCCCACCGGCCATAAAACGAGGCTCAATAAACTGAAAAGGGCTGTGTTGTCTGACCGCAGCAAAATTAAACTAGAAATCAACAGGAGACAGATACCTGGAAAACCCCGAACATTTCAGTAACAGAAGTGCTTGACGAGCACTGCTTGGAGCCTCTGGCCTCAGCCAGGCCCTCGGTGCACCATCGGCCCCTCTGCACTCCAGCTGCTGCTTCTGCTCCAGAGAAGGGGTTCGGGGCTAAGGGCTGCTGGGGGCCAGTCTCCAGGCGGTTGGCACAAACAGCAGAGGTTAACACGCCTCCTCTCTGGCCCAAGGCCCTGTTAACCCACTCCCTGCCCAGGCCCTCTGCAAACCCTTGGGTGACCACTGCCTTCCTTGCAGGACACCACCCAGTGCCCGACGCCTGCCTCTCAGGCCCTTGCCAGAACGGAGGCACCTGTGTGGATGCAGACCAGGGCTACGTCTGCGAATGTCCTGAAGGCTTCATGGGCCTCAACTGCAGGGAGAGTGCGTGTGGGCCAGGCCGCCAGGGTGGGGTCCTGTGGGGTGTGCATGTGGACACCCATGGAGAGCATGGGAGTGGGGAGAGGGGCTGCACGGCCGGGTTTATGGGACAGTGGTCAGGAGGGCGCCCCATCCTGAGGCCCCTCCCCTCTGCCCGTGGCAGGAACCCCCAGCGGCTGCGAGTGCCGCAATGGTGGCAGGTGCCTGGGGGCCAATAGCACCCTCTGCCAGTGCCCACCGGGCTTCTTCGGGCTCCTCTGTGAGTTTGGTAAGTGCCCAGGGTTGGGGCAGGGGCACTGCCCTGAGAAGCCCTGAAACCGCAGCGAGCCCCGGGTGTGGGGGGCACCCCCGCCTGGTCACCCTAGGGCTCACATGGTCCCTGGGCCTCCCCGTCGTGTGCAGAGGTCACGGCCACGCCCTGCAACATGAACACGCAGTGTCCCAACGGCGGCTACTGCATGGAGTACGGCGGGAGCTACCTGTGCGTCTGCCACACCGACCACAACGTCAGCCACTGTGAGTGGGGCCTGCCTGGAAGCTGGCAGGGGAGGTGCTGGGAGGTCCTGGGTGCAGCAGGAGGAGGACCGCGAGGGGACCTGGGGGTGGACAGCCTGGCCACGCACCCTGCTCCGCCCGCTGCAGCCACGTGTGAGCGTCACCCAGTGCCTTCCAGCTCAGCTGCTGGGACGTGAACGCCTGACAAGCGCCCGCGGAGAAGCATGTCCGCCGGCGTACGTCAGTGCAGACACCGAGTGACTCGGGTAGCGAGTCGTCACGGGTGACAGTGGTGACGTGCTGTCGGGGCCCTGATACCGGGACTCTTGTGATCGCAGCTCAGTCCCAGCTCAGTCCCAGCTCACAGGAGAGCGAAGGCAAAATCTGGAAAATTCAAAAACGTGATAGAAGAGGTCCTAGGGGGGCCTCCGAGCCAGTGTGAGGACATAAGCCTGGCATCGGTTCTGCCAGGACGTCAGGATGACCGCCCTCTGCCCCACAGCACTGCCATCACCGTGTGACTCCGACCCCTGCTTCAACGGAGGGTCCTGTGACGCACACGAAGACTCCTACACGTGCGAGTGCCCGCGGGGCTTCCACGGCCGCCACTGTGAGAAAGGTGGGTGCGGCAGCTTACAGGGGGGCATCCCGGTGCCGCTATGAGAAAGGTGGGCATGGCAGCTTACAGGGGGGGCGTCCCGGTGCCGCTGTGAGAAAGGTGGGCATGGCAGCTTACAGGGGGG
>NW_024070212.1:117827371-117983227 GCF_014754425.2 Oryx dammah
AGGGGGGGCATCCCGGTGCCGCTGTGAGAAAGGTGGGCATGGCAGCTCACGGGGGGTGGGGGGGGAAGGGGCCTCCCACCCGTTGCAGCGCGCCCCGCGCAGTGCGCTCCCCTTCCCGCTCACTGCTTTCCCCATGGAGTCTAGAATCCCTGATTCATAAAAGAATTCAGCGTTGTTCAGTCGCTGGGTCATGTCCGACTCTCTGTGACCCCGTGGACTGCGGCATGCCAGGCCTCCCTGTCCTTCACCATCTGCTGGAGTTTGTCAGATTCATGTCCACTGAGTGGACTTTATAAATGTAGTGCAATTAGAGAATGTCGACATTTTACAACACTTAGCCACTTAAGAACATAAGCGCTCTTAAGCAAATACACTGCGGGCGTCATTGTACTCACCTGGCCCGCCCAGTTCAGTCTTTCCAGCAGCTAGAAGCAGCAGTCAGGACTCTTTTCAGTGACCCAGGCATCCCCTGGTCAAGATCCAAGGTGCTGGCCGCCTGGCCCCTATGCCCACGTCTGTCCTCCGAGGCTTGGTACCTGGGCCCCGTCCAGCCCTCCTGCTGCCTCACGTGTCCAGAGAGCTGAAACCTGAACCCCTGCCTCTGCCGCTCCCACGGGGCCCTGAGACTGGGCCCCTGAGGCTCTGACCACAGCACCCACGGCCTCCACACCCCTGCAGGGGAGGGCTTTCCAGAGAGCAGGCTGATTCTGTGCAGAGCCATCCAGGTCCTGCACCCTTGGCCAAGGCGTCCCCAAGAGAGGGCAGAGGGACACGGTGGGGGGTGGTGGCCGGAACCTGGACAAGCGTCCTGTGAGGCCCCACGGGGCGTTGGGGGGAGGCCCCTCCTGCCTCACGTTCCCCCTAAGAACGTCGAGCAGGCTAAGGGTCTACACTGCTGGCTGAGCTGGGAAGGTGCAACATCCACCCCGCGGGCCAGGGAAGGCCCCCCACGTAAGAGGGTGATGGTCCCCATGGGCCAGGAAAGGCCCCCCCGTGCAAGAGGGTGATGGGCCCCGCAGGCAAGGGAAGCCCCCCGTGTAAGAGAGTGATGGGCCCCGCAGGCCAGGGAAGGCCCCCGTGCAAGAGGGTGATGGGCCCCGCAGGCCAGGGAAGCCCCCCAGTGCAGGCACATAAACACACAGATCTGAGTGGGAGTGCCTACTCAGCGGCTCCCCACTCAGCAGGAGGGCAGCAGTGGGCAGCTCTCCAGCGCTTCCCCAGCAGAGCCTGGGCAGGGCAGGGGGATGGCGGGCACAGGGGGTCGGGCGGCAGGCGCAGGGCCCCCGGGCCGACTGGGGAGCATGTTGGGGGCTCGGCCCTGGGCAGCAGCCTCAGGGGCTCCGCCAACCGGCAGCCGTGGCCTGCGGGCGCTCTGGGCCAGGAGGCTGGCCCCAGCTGACTGGCCTCTCTGTCTGTCAATCTGTTCCTGGCAGCCCGGCCGCGCCTGTGCAGCTCTGGGCCCTGCAGGAACGGAGGCACGTGTAAGGAGGCGGGCGGCGAGTACCACTGCGACTGCCCCTACCGCTTCACTGGCAGGCACTGCGAGATCGGTGCGGGCCCAGCGGCGCGCCGGCCTGGGGAGGCTGGGGTGGGGCTGGCCTGGGACCCCTGCCCTGCCCCTGCGTCTGCTCGTCGGGAGCGCCCCACAGGTCCCCTTCCGCCCCTGCTGCGGGTGTGGAGGGCGAGGGAAGGGACCGGAGTGGGCTGCATGCGACGCCCGGCCCTGCCCTGTGGGCGCCTCTGTCTCCAGGGAAGCCAGACTCATGTGCCTCGGGCCCCTGTTACAACGGCGGCACCTGCTTCCACTACATCGGCAAATACAAGTGTGACTGCCCCCCAGGCTTCTCGGGGCGGCACTGTGAGATAGGTAAGGGGGAGCTCCCCACAGCCCCATGGGCTGGAGGCACAGCTGGTGCGAGAGGCAGGACACCTCTGCCGCCCAGAGGCCTCGGCGGGGACAGTGATGGGCAACGGGGTCCCCGTGCCCTTGCAGCCCCCTCACCCTGCTTCCGGAGCCCGTGCATGAACGGGGGCACCTGCGAGGACCTGGGCACAGACTTCTCCTGCCACTGCCAAGCAGGGTACACAGGACGCCGGTGCCAGGCAGGTGAGCAGGCCGGGTCAGGGTTGGGGCGGGGCAGGGCCCAGCAGGGGACTGGGGAGAGAGGGGAAGAAGGAAACCTCTGAGCAGCCCGCTCTGGGGGCCGGCTCTGTCACCCTGGGACAGGCTGCACGAGGAGCAAGGGGCCCGGGTCAGAGCAGCGGGAGGCCAGGCAGGGACCGGCAGTGCAGGACGCGGCTGCCGTGTCCTTGCAGAGGTAGACTGCGGCCCACCCAGCGAGGTGAAGCACGCCACCCTGAGATTCAACGGCACCCGACTGGGCTCGGTGGCCCTGTACTCGTGTGACCAAGGCTACAGCCCAAGCGCCTCCAGCCATGTCCGGGTGTGCCAGCCACAGGGCGTCTGGAGCGAGCCCCCACAGTGCCACGGTGACTGGGGCCCTCTGCGGGGTGGGGGGAGCCACGCCCTGCTCCCCTGGGCCACGCCCCACTCCCCTGGGCTGAGCAGCAGAGCAGGAACCGCAGTTCTGACCCTGACCTGTGTCTCCTCTGTGACAAGTGAGGCCAAGACCTGGTGCTGATGGTGGTGACGACTGGTCCCCTCCGTTCTGGACCCTTCTCTAAGGGCTTCCGGTCCTCAGAGCAGCCCAGAGCATGAGGCCCAACACCCACAAGCCCACTCTGCAGAGGAAGCACAGAGGCCAGGAGGCAGCCCAAAGGCAGAGCCCTGCAGAGGCAGATCAGGGCTTAGGTCCCACTTCTGCTCCCAGGCCCGCCCAGGCCTGCGGGATCAGACCCTGCATTTGAACAAGGCCCCCACGAGCCCCCATGGGCATTTAAGGGGTGTTGCCCTGCAGGCAAGGCCCCCCTTGATCCAGGCACCTGGAGATAGCTCTGCCAGCGGTGTGTTAAGCCAAACAGAACATTCCAAACTGTTCAGCCCATCTGTGTAATGGTATCACAGTCGCAGACGACAAAGAGCTTCCAGCCAAGCAGCTTAGGGACAGGACAGCATCCAGAGAAGCGAGGCACAGAGCACACCGCCCCTCCCAGATGCCCTGCAAGGCGTCGGGCCTGGGCAGCCCTCTCAGGGGCAGCATCCCAAAACACAGCTGTGGCCACCTGGCCTCAAGCCTGCTCCTTTACGCCTGTCCTTCCAAGCCCCCCAGGGCTAGTGGTCACTGTCTAGGAGGCCACCCTGGGCCCAGTGTTGCTTCTCCTCGACATGCCGTCAGAGGAGGAGTGGGAAGCCCCAGGGAATGTGAGCTCACGAGCCAGGATACCAGGACACTCGAGAAATATGGCCACCTCAGAGACAGTATTAGAGCCCAGACAACATATACTCCTGGGAGTAGGAACGTAGAAGATGAGTAAGAATAGAAACGAAGCAGGATGCTGGCCATAAAACAGAATCAACAAGTAATGTTTAAAAGAAGGCAGGACTAAGATGGTCGGAAAGTTGTAGCAGTGGAAGTAACAGACACAACTCATAAACGGGCACAGAGACGAAGCTGGTGAGCTGGAAGGTCAGTGTGAGGAGTTGTACCAGGGAGAAGAAGGGAAGTACTCAGAGTTAGAACGGAGATGGAGGCTCTGAGGAGCGTGTAAGTGCTGACATTGAGGTAACAGGACTCCAAGAGTGAGAAAAATTAGGATGGAATGTTGTTGCAACAACTATGGAGCTAAATTCCCAGAATAGCTGATAAATGACCAGAGGTCGAAAGGGCCTGCAGAATGTCCAACGGGAGGAAAGAGAGACATTAGACACATTACAATAATTTAAGGAGATCAGGAAGAAAGATCCTTAGAAAAAGGGGCAAGAAGCCACAAAGGAACAAGAATCAGATTGGCACCAGACTTCTTATGGAGACATCAGGAGTGAGACAATAAAATGGCATTTTAAAGATAGTGAGGCGACCCATTCAGTTAGGGTCTGGACAGTGAGAAAACACCATCACTCTCACTGTAACATCAAGGAAGCTCCAGAGAGCCCATAAAATCGTACCTTTTAACTCATTTGAGAGCTGAGGATGCAAAGTTTTCTCACAAGGAAGCACCAGGCCCAAACAAGTCCGTGGGTCAATCCCACCGAACTGCCAGGAAGCAGACTGCCGCAGTGTTAGACAGGCCCTCCTGGAGAGTAGAAACGAGTGTGTGCCACCCACTCCACGAGGCCAGGACAACCTCAAACCAGCACCAGACATGGACAGGTGGAGAGCGGAAAGTTACGGGCCCATTCAACGTGGAAACAGATGCAGAAAGCGATCTATCAAGACTACATTTATGACGGGCTTCCCAGGCGCTGCCAGTGTAGGAGACCCGAGAGCCGTGGGTTTGATTCCTGGGTCGGGAAGATCCCCTGGAGCAGGAAGTGGCAGCCCACTCCTGGATTCTTTTCTGGAAAATTCCATGGACAGAGGAGCCTGGTAGGCGACAGTCCCTGGGGCCGCAAAGAGTCGGACACAACTGAGCACGCACACCACCCTTAAGCTGGGTTGTTATGAAAAGTGCGATATTAGGGACGTTTGCTACACTGACCAACTAAAGGAGGAGAGTCACAGCAGAGTCTCAATGACTGCATGATAAGCCTCTGATAAAATTCACACCTATTCAAGTAACACAATCCTACCAAGTACGAATTTTAAAAGTACTCCTTATCCAGATAAAAATAATACGATACACACACACCTTTCTAGTACCAGGTGGTATAATACAGGATTTACTGGAGGGAAAACTTATAAAAGAGAAATAGCAGAGCCCACAGAGCCCCCCACGTGTTCATTAGTCCATAGGGAGATGTGCTCAGACCAGGCAGAAGCTAGGCTGAACACACAATTACACTGAAGCACACCAATTATACTCCACGTATTTACAGAGGAATGAGGACAGGTTACGTCAAGAGGGCTACGGGACCTCCCTGGCGGTCGTGGTTAAGGCTCTGTGCTCCCGCCGCCGAGCGCACAGGTTCAGGCCCTGGTCCGGGAAGTTCTGCGTGCTGCGTGGTGAGGCCGAAAACAAGGAGAGGAAGCTGTGGACCAGTGTTCCCTGATCCGCATTATACAGGAGGAGGATCTGGAATGCAAAAGCTGCTCTTCCGCTGAACTGACTCAGACATGCTGAGCTACCAACACGAGGAAGGAAATTAGCTTCTGAGGCAGTTTTACGATGGGTCTCATCTAACCTAGAATAGACATTATCCTGAGTGGAGAAACATTCGCTAATAAGGATGCCCGTCATCACTAAGTCTGTTCAGCGCTACATTGTCAGCAATAGCCTATGCAGTAAAGTAAGAAAAAGTAAATTCATGGAGATGCTAAAGGAGGAAGTAAAAATGTTAGTGTTTCCAGCCAATGTGGTTGTCTTTCAGCCAAAAGAAGACTGTATAAATGATAGGAAATGTGATATGTTTGGTGAATATAGGTTATTATAACAAAATTCATTGCATTTTTATAGATCAACAATAATTAATGATTAAATGACATTTTTTATAATTTATAATTAATTATAAAAAAGACGTGCAGATGAAACCAAAAACTGGTTCCTTGAAAAGATCAATAAAAATAATAAGCCTCTAGCTAGACTGATCAAGGGAAAAAATAAAAATTAGCAATGTCAGAATGAAAAAAGATATCACTAAAGACTATATGAGCATTTATTTAAAGGGCAAGGGGATATTGTGAACAACTTCAGGCCGACATATCTCATAGTTTAGAACAAACGAAGAAAGACGCTAATGACCACAACTGACACGAGAATACATAGGAAACGTGAAGAGCCTCATGTCTATTGAGGAAATTTAACTTGTGGCTAAAACTTCCCTGCAAAGAAAATGGCAGGACCAGACTCTTGACTGAGTTCTGTCAAACCTCTCAGAAGGAATACTACTACTATCACAGGGCTCCTTCAGAGAATGTAGGAGGAAGGAACCCTCCTCAGCTCATTTTATGAGACCAATATCGCCTTTATACCAAGACCAGAGACACTGCAAAAATGAAGTTACAGGCCAACAATATTCTTCATGCACAAAGCACAAAAATCCTAACAAGACATTACTAGAATCCAACCCACTATTACATCAGAAGGTTAATACAGCCTGACCTAGAGGGATTTATCTCAAGAACAGTTTAACATTTGAAAATCAGTAAATGTAATTCACCATAGTAGAAAATAAAGGAGAAAACCATATGATTGTCTTAATAGATGCAGAAAAAGTCATTTGACAAAATTCAACTATTATTTTTAAAATTCTTAACAAACTAAGCGTAGAAGAAAATTTCTTTAACCCGATCAAAGAGCATCCATGAAAAAAATCAACAGCTAACAAAGTGCTTACGGGTGAAAGACTTCCTGCCGTTATCAGCAGTCAGGTAAAGGTGTCCGTCCAGTGTCTTCCACTATTGTCCTGGAGGCCCTAGACCATGCCAGAGGCGAGAAAAGGAAGACAGCACGTCTATCGGGCAAGAACTAAGGATGACACGATCGTGCACACAGAAAATTCTAGGAAATTCTGCAACAGAAGCAATAGAACTAATAAGTGAATTCAAGTAGGTTACAGGACACAGGGTCAACACACAGAAACAATTACAGTTTCATATTCCAGCAGTGGAGACTTGGAAAATGAAATGAAATGATGCTGTCTACAATAGCATCAAAATGATAATTTTTATATATGTGAAATGAGTTATGGACGTAAATGTAAAAGTTCAAACTATAAACTTCTGTAAGAACACATGGGAAAATCTTCATGACAGCTGGGATAAAATGGTTAGGTACTCAGAAAATATTACACTGTTTCTCCACTTCTCACCATACCCAACAATTAGTTCCAGATGTACTAAGGACTTAAATGGGTTTTTTTTTTAATTATGTAGTTTTGTGTAGGAAATGTAGGTTAACTATCTTTTTGGCCTTAAGGCAGAGAAAGATTCCACAAAAACCACTAAGTATAAAAGGAAAAAATGGACAAATTGACTAGTTAAAAATTAGGAACTTAAATTCCTTGGCCTTAAGAAAGTCGGGCTTCCCTGGTGGCTCAGCTGGTAAAGAATCCGCCTGCAGTGTGGGAGACCTGGGTTCGATCCCTGGGTTGGGAAGATTCCCTGGAGAAGGGAAAGGCTCTCCACTCCAGTATTCTAGCCTGGAGAATTCCATATACTATACAGTCCACGGTGTCACAAAGAGTCAGACATGACTAAGTGACTTTCACTTATGTATATATGTTATGTATGTGTCACATATACATATATGTTACATATACATGTATGTGTGTATGTCATACACATATATGTATATAATCAACCCAATAGGTAAAACACGTGAGCAGGAATTTCACAGTAGTAAACAACACCCCGTTTGTCAGTGCTGTGCAAAATGCAAACCAACAGTAAAATGAGATACATTCAGTTGGCAAAACTTCTGAAGTCTAAAAAGCCCATAAATTGGTGAGAATATGGATAAACAGAATTTGTTCTAAATTGCTGGAGGAAGTGTAAACTGGTACAAGCACTTTGAAGACAACTTAGTAATTTGTCAAGCTGACCCCCTTCACATAAACTGTGTCCTAGCGATTGTACTGCTTGATAATTGTAAATCCGGGGGAAATCGACACCAGGACGTGGGAGAGACACACACGTTTTGTTTCAACAGCAAGAAATCTAAGTCCAGCCCCAAACCCTACCAAACAAGAGAGAGAAAGTGTGGTATAGTCACACTGAGGAATATTACACAGCAATGAAAAGAACAACCCAGCACATAGAAACATCTTATTAATATAATGCCGAGTGACAAAACAGTGCGTTCACCACAATATCCTATAAATAAAGTTCATAATAGCAAATATTGTCCAGCATATTGATAAAAATTTAAAAAATAAGGAGGCACAGAGGGGATAACCATGGAAATTCAAGTCACAACTGGGATATGCCTGTGAGCAGATGACCCACCATTCTTAGCCCCTAGGTCAGGCCCCAGTCCCCAGGGGTCATTCTGTCAGTACCATTTATTTACTTATTTACACGTTAAGCATTAAAAGTAAACTGTTTTAAGCTGAACATTGTTAACTCAGGAGCAAACTTTCCAGGTTTTAAAAACTTCACAGTGAGTATTTCCAAATGAAGGGCTGGCCCCCAGGTGTCTTGGTTTCATACACGACTGTCACCTAATGGCACGGTGGGGCCCTCGGGAGCACCCCCAGCCCCTTCCCAGAGGTGCGCCTCTTCCCCTCCAGGGCCCTCCTCAGGTTCTGGCCTCTCCCGGCACCTGGGATGTCGTAGACTTCTGTCCAGAGCCTCTTGTCAAAGCTCATGTGCGTCCCTCTTAGTCCGGCTTCGAGTCATCCCTGCTAACAGCAGCAACACTGCTTATTCTTGGGGTCTCTCCTGGCGCCTGGCACCCGGGCTTTCCTCGCTCAGAAATCGACGAGTGCCGATCCCAGCCGTGCCTGCACGGGGGCTCCTGCCAGGACCGCGTCGCCGGGTACCTGTGCGTCTGCAGCCCAGGCCACGAAGGCACCCACTGTGAGCGGGGTAAGACAGTCCCAACCTTCCGTGGGCCGGCCGCTCCCACTGAGCTCCAGCGCCCCAGCACCGTCCCCTTGCCCAGCCCCTCCTCTCCCTGTGCTGGGGTCTGGCTGGGTGCTGCCTGCTCTCTCGGGCCCCTGCTGGCTCTGATGTCCACAGGGACAGCTGCTTATAGATACTCTTGCCTCTAGGCCCCCGGAAGCACCGAGAGCGCAGCTGACAGCAGCTAACCATGACCCTCCTCCCGCCTCCCGCAGACCCTGGCTGGGGGAGGGCGGGGGAGGGTGGGGGTGAGGACCCAGGGGCAGAGAAGGTGGGGTGCAGGGGCAGATCCCAGCCCAGCTGGAGTAGCGGGGGAGGCTCCATGAAGCCTGCTCCCTCATGCCTGTGCAAGCCAGGTGGCCAGAGAGTGAAGGCAGCAGGGGCCCGGACAGGCTCTGTGGGCAGAGGGAGGGCAGGGGAGGCTGAAGTCTGGGGCACCGGAGGCCCCGGGGTGGCGGCCATGCAGCCTCATGTCCATGTCCCTCTCCTCAGAGACAGACAAGTGCCAGGCGCAGCCCTGCAGAAACGGAGGCGCCTGCAGGGACCTCCCGGGGGCCTTTGTCTGCCAGTGCCCCCCCGGTTTCACTGGAGTCCACTGCGAGACAGGTAGGGGCTGCTCTCGGGGTCCCCACGTGCCGGGCCCTCACCCACACTCATGATACCCTGGACGCCTGGGAAAACCTGTTTCCAACAAGCAAAGACACTGGGCTGCTCAGAGCAGGGGGCGGGGATGGTGCCCGGGGATAGGCTTGGGGGGGGGCGGGAAGGGACCCCAGCAGGGAGGATGAGGGGAGGGCCAGGCCTCTGCCCGCCCCCTGCCCCCAGCGACCTCGCCCCGCCGTCCTTTCCCTTCCTCCCGCTGTCCTCTCCTCCCTCCCCCAGACACCCCCTTGCTGCCCTGGCCGACTCTCTGGGTGTTCTCCAGAGGTGGACGCCTGCGACTCCAGCCCCTGCCAGCACGGAGGCCGCTGTGAGAACGGTGGCGGGGCCTACCTGTGCGTCTGCCCAGAGGGCTTCTTCGGCTACCACTGCGAGACAGGTGGGGCTCCCCGCTCCCCACACCCCCGTCCACCCGGCTCCATGTCCAGCCACAGGCCGTGCCGCCCCCGGACGGGCCAAGCTCACGGCCGCCCCAGGGGCCTGCCGCTCCCAGTTCCTCACGGCAAGAGCCCCTCGCTCGTGCGCCTGTTCGGGGCCCCCAAGGACCGGGCGAGGGACAAGGCCTTCCCTGGCCTCGGCCTGCGGCAGCCCCCGGCCCCCTCCGGCCGCCCCGGCGCCGTCTCCCTGCTGGGCATCTCCCCAGGGTGGGTGGCCTGACCTGTGCTATTCGAGTGTCCCCAGTGTCCCCTCAGCTGGGCCTGACCGGCACCGCTCAGAGGTGCGGGGTGGACAGGTCCTGGGCTCCAGCCCCACCGCAGGGGACAGGAGCTGGCCCAGTGACAAGCGTGGTGTGGACGGTTTGTGGCCAGAGCGTCTCACCAGGGCGGGGGACCCTGTGGGCCCTGGCCTGGAAGCCGGGGCTGCGCCCCAGCCCCAGCATACACAGGCTGTGGAAGGGCTGGTGTTCTCAGCTGCCTCTCAGGAGCGGTCACCTTGGCTTGGCTGGGGGTGGGCCACCCTGGCCTCTCCGTGGGGGCCCCGGCAAGCCCTGCCCCTCCCCTGGAGTGTCCCCCATATCTGCTCCCCAAAGGGCCACCCAGGACTGCCCACCTGCACCCCACAAACACACCGACCCGGGACCAGCCCAGGGCCAGCACTGAGGGCCCGGGGGGAGGCGCCTGGCCGGAAGTCCACTCACTGCTGCTCCCCCCACAGTGAGTGATCCCTGTTTCTCCAGCCCCTGCGGGGGCCGCGGCTACTGCCTGGCCAGCAACGGGTCCCACAGCTGCACCTGCAAAGTGGGCTACACTGGCAAGGACTGTGCCAAAGGTGAGGCGGCGAGGGCGCCAGCGTGGGGGGGGCCCCCTCCTGCTCGAGGGCTGCAGACACCCCGCGGGGCGGGGCAAAGAGCCGAGCAGTCCCCAGGCCCAAGGGCCAGCAGGCCAGACACCCGCCTGGGGGCTGGGACTTGCCCAGCCGACAGCTGACACCCCCTTCCCTTGTTCTTGACCGAAACCCTGAAGAGCTCTTCCCACCAACGGCCCTCAAGGTGGAGCAAGTGGAAGAGAGTGGGGTCTCCATCTCCTGGCGGCCCCCTGAAGGCGCAGCCGCCAGGCAGGTGCTGGACGGCTATGCCGTCACCTACGCGTCCGCGGACGGCTCCTACCGCCGCACAGACTTCGTGGACGGGGGCCGCTCGGCGCACCAGCTCTGGGCCCTGGCGCCCGGCAGGGCCTACAACGTCTCTGTCTTCTCAGTCAAGCGCAACGCCAACAACAAGAACGACATCAGCAGGCCTGTGGTGCTGCTCACCCGCACGCGTGAGTGACTCGGGCTAACCGCCCGCATGCGTGAGTGACTCTGCCTGCACGCGTGAGTGACTTGGCTGCTCCCCGCACGCGCGAGTGACTCAGGCTAACCACCCGCACGCGTGAGTGACTCTGCCTGCACGCGTGAGTGACCTGGCTGCTCCCTGCACGCGTGAGTGACTTGGCTGCTCCCCGCACGCGTGAGTGACTCGGGCTGCCCGCCCCCCAAGGGCCCCACCACAGCGTGCCTCCAGCAGGGTGGGTGCCAGCCAAGCCACCCCCGGTGCCCGAGCCAGCCGAGGGCCCCTCCTCTGGAGGAGAGGGGCGGTAACAGGGTGAGGGAGGGGGCTGGGGAATGCAGGGGGGCCCCCTGAGAAGGTGCTGGGACTGCCATGGGGTAAGGACAGAGCCTCCCCGCAGGCTGGAGCAGAGGCAGCCGTGGGGCAGCAGGGAGGCCATTTGGGCATCCTGCCCTGAAGGGAGTTGTGCGGAGAGGCGGGGCTCGGCTGGCTTGTCTGCTCCTGGGGCTGTGCGGGAGGGGGATCCCCGTAACACTCCCATGATGGTGAGTTGCTGGGGGCTGGCCCTAGGAATCAAGAGATGGGGAGGGGAGGCTGGAGGATGGAATGAGAGCTGGGCAGTGGCATGACCACTGGGCATGTTGGGAGCCCCTTGAGGGTGGCTGGCAGGGCGGGGCAGGTGGGCACAGGTGGGAACAGGCTGGTGCATAGACACAGGTGGGCATATATGGACAAGTGAGCATGGGCGGGCAGGTGGGCAGGGCCAGTCTTAGGAGCAAGGCAAGCGAGGCAGGCATGGCCTGCCGGCCAGGTGAGCAGGAAGACAAGGGTCCTGGGGGACAGAAGGGAGCGCCTTCTCGGGTCCCTTGGAAGGAATGCGGCAGGCACCCTGCAGCCTGCCGGGATGCCCACAGCCAGGACGGTGACGGCCAAGTGTGAGGAGGGACGAGGCCTCGGGACGGGGTGTCCTGGGGAGGAACAGCACAGGGGGCCAGGAGGGTGGCCCCAGCATGAGACAGAAGAGCCTTGGGGGCTGGGGGCGGGCAGGGCCACCCTGCTTCAGAGCTCAGCTTGAGCGAGAAGCACTTTTGAGGCTGCTCAAGGTGGGCTCTGGAAGGAAGACAGCCTCCCCCATGCCACAGACCAGGGCTCGGCACTCCGGGAGCTGGGACACCCTTCTCAGCTGCCTCGGCCTGGGGTTCGCCCCCTTCCCTGGCGTCAGCGAGGCCTCTCCTGGCTTCTCCCTGGCAGGCCCCAGGAGCCCCCAGATGGTGCAGTCACTGTCACTGCCCCCAGCCAGCCAGGGAGCCACGAAGGTCCCACCCTGCCCCCTGGCAGGCCAAGACCACGCAGGGCAGCGCCTACAGCAGCCCCTCTGCAACGCCCCCGCCTTGAGGCAGGGGTCCGGGGCATGTCCACCCGCCCCCGGTCCCCACTGGACTGAGGAGCGCCTTCAGCAAGCCCAGGCTGGACAGGCGTCTCTGCAGAGGCCACTCTGCAGGTCCCCAGGGCCCCTCCCGAGCCCCCTCTCCAGCCCCGGCCCCGCCCCCCAGGGTGAGGAGGGGCCAAACAGGCTGCTCGCCCACTGTCCCCAGGACCCCGCCCCATCGAGGGCCTTGAGGTTGCCAACGTGACGGCCAGCGCCATTTCCGTGCGGTGGGCTCTGCACAGGATCCGCCACGCCACCGTCAGCAGCGTCCGCCTGTCTATCCGCCACCCTGAGGCCCAGGAGGAGCAGTCCACTGACGTGGACAGGAGTGTGGACAGGTTCACATTCAGGTAAGAGCAAGGGCGCCCTCTCCCCCGACACCACCGGGCTCCTGCCGCCCTCTCCCCCGACACCACCGGGCTCCTGCTGCCCTCTCCCCCCGAGCCCCTGGAGGAGCAGGGCTGTGTGATCAGTTCCGGGCCGCACCGCGGCCTCGCCTCCCGCGGGCGCAGGGACGCTCTGACTCTGCAGATGGCACCCCTGCAGGCAGAAGAAAGAGGCCACCGGAGGCCAGCCCAGAGCCCCTCCAGCCCAAGTCACCGGACTCCTTGGAAAGGGAGAAGGCAACCACCCCTGGGCTGCCTGACATTTTTACTTTGTTCAAATATGTTCAAACCTTAAACTGGTGAAGGACAGGTCAGCCTGGCGTGCTGCAGTCCACGGGGTCACAGAGTCAGATACAACTTGAGCAGTTGAACTGAGCTGAACTGAAATTTTTTATGCGTATTACATATTGTATACCAACAAAACTACAAAATAAAACTCAAATGAACATCAGTCATTCAAAATGACTGATGACTGAAATAAACATTTCAGCAGCACCCCAGGGAAGCCTCAGATCCTCGGCCTAGGCCCCCAGCTCAGGGACACTCCCAGACAGCAGCCCACGATGGACCCATGAGCCACCTTCTGAGCCAGGCAGGGAGGGTGGGCCGTGCTGGAGGGCAGGGTGAGGAGGGAAGGCGGCAGCTGTGACGTTCCCACCAAGTTCCTGAGCCTGGGACCGCAGCTGTGGAGGTGGGCTCGGGCACAGCTCTGCAGCGCCCAGCCTAGAGCAGCCGTGGGCCCCGGCTCTGGAAGGCGGGACGGGCAGGCCACTGCGCCGCTGTACCAGCACACTTCCGGTTTGCAGTCTTCCCTCCACCATGTCTCCTGTGCCCTTCTGTCCAGCCAGATGGCCATCTGTGCTGGATGCCACGACCCCTCCCCTTGCCTGTGGCTCCTTCTGCCCACTCCCTAGGAACAGCGGGGCAGAGACACAAATGGGTTCCCAGGTGGGCACTCCTGTGTTGGGGTCCCCAAGGCCATCCCCACATTCCTGAGGGGGTTCCCCAAGACTTAAGCAATTCAGGACAGAGAAGGGATACAAAGCAACATCAATGAAAGGCCGAGGCGGGCAGGGACAAGTCACAGACCACGTGGGAGCTTCCACAGCCCCTCCCCACACAAGACAAGCTCCCCACCACACCCCCAACATACCCCATCCCTGCCACCAGCCAGCAGGTACTTTCCTGGGGAGCCACGCAGACATACAGCATCCAGGGCTTTTACTGGGCAGGAAGGCGGGGAGAGTCACGGGCACCTGAGGCTGGAGAAGGGTCCAGAACCCCAGAGGAAGGGATGCTCAGCTGGCAGGAGCCTGTCTGTACACAGACATTTAGGGGCAGGGAGACCCTCTCCCCCAGAGGGCACTGGGGACCCTCAGAAGTCCCACCCCAGGGCCAGCCTCGTGGGCAGCCCTCCCCAGGGGGTGGGCGGGCCGGCCGGCCTGTTAACCCTTTTCCTTCAGTCGCCCTGAGCTGGCCTCTGCTGTCTGAGCACCAGCTTCCGGCCACACTGCAGCCACCCCGGGCCTGCATCCTGCCCAGCACTGGACAGACAGGCCACGGAGGAGCTCAGCCCAGCTCTCAGGACACAGTCTGGCCTCTGTGGAGGCTGCCTGGCCACCAGCCCTGGGATGACTCCCACCCAGGTCACACCGGCCAGGGGACGACCCCCACCATCCTCAGGACGCCCCCTGCCCAGGTTACACCGGCCCTGGGACGCCCCCTGCCCGGGTCACACTGGCGCCGGGAAGATGCCTCCCTGGGTCACACTGGCCAGGGGACGACCCCCACCAGCCCCAGAATACCCCCTGCCCGGCTCACGCCGGCCCCAGGACGCCCCCCCACCTGGGTCACACTGGCGGAGCGGTGGTCTGCGAGCAGAGCCATCCTGTTCCTCTCCCTGGCCTCCGTTCCCCACAGGGCCTTGCTGCCAGGAAGGAAATACGCCATCTGGGTGACGGCCCTCAGTGGGCTCGGGGGGCAGGAGCACCCCACGGAGAGCCTGGCCTCGGCCCCGGTGCACGTGTGGACCCGTGAGTAGAGGGGTGAGGGCTCAGCTCCCTTCCAGAAGCTGCCCTAGCCCTGCCCTCGGTCTCTGAGTGGCCACAGCCCCAGAAAGCTGCTCTGGCCACCTGCACATGTGCCCAGAGGTGCCTGGGAAGGCGACCGCAGGGGGCTGGGCAGGGCCCCTGCCAGGATGTCCCCCCTAGGCCGCCCTCACTGTGGGTGCTCCCGGGCCCCCACCAGAGCAGGGTCACTGAACAAGGGCCGGAGGAGAAGACAGCGAGGATGGGCAGGCTGTCCACCCGGGCAAGGACACCCGGCCCTCACCGCCCCCCGCTCCCCAGCACACGGGCTATCCAGGCATAGGAGGGGCAGTGAGCGGGGGTGGGGAGGGCAGGGCCTCACCCAATGGGACAGGCAGACAGCAAGGGGTCAAGTCGTCACTCTGACCCTGGGGGTGGGGTCCCTGGCCCACCCTCTGCCCATCTCGCCCACTCCCCTACCTACATCCCGGGAGAAGGTGTGCGTGGCCAAGCTCAGGGGGAGGGAAAAGGCCATGCGGGAGGGCAACCTGATGGGGTGAGCTTGGGGGGTGCCTCACGGGGTACCTACTGTTGCCGGCCCTGAGCAGCTGCCAATGCCCCTCCACCCGTCCTCAAGGACACAGTGAGGTCTGTGACAACGCGGTCTGGCTTCCAGGGAGGCTTCAGCACTCCGCGTCAGATCTTTAGAGTGTGCCCTGGGCAGAAGACCCCACCAGCCCCCTTCACTGCCCTCCCTGCTCCGTGCTCACCCAGGGCCTCTGCCGCCAGCCAACCTGACCGCTGCCCGAGTCACGGCCACCTCTGCCCACGTGGTCTGGGACGCCCCCAGTCCGAGCACCTCTCTGGAGGCCTACGTCATCAACGTGACCACCAGCCAGAGCACCAAGAGCCGCTACGTCCCCAGCGGGAGGCTGGCGTCCTACACGGTGCGGGACCTGGCACCCGGGCGGCGGTACCAGCTCTCGGTGACAGCCGTGCAGGGCACCGGGGCCGGCCAGGTGCACAGCGAGCCCGCCCGCCTGCACATCATTACCTGTGAGTGCGCCCGCCCCCCTGCCCCCCGGCCCAGCCGCGCTGCTCCAGGCACGGACAGGCCGCCCGAGGATAGGCTGTGCTGGCACGGCGCTGCAAGGCTGAGCTGCGTCAGCTGGCCAGCGCCCCGCCTCCCCTCATGCTGCCCGCCCCGGTGGGCCCCGGACGGTGGGCAGTAAATACAGGCCTCGCCTGAAAACAGGCGCCCACAGGAGGCAGTGGCAAGACCCAGCAGGCTGGCGGCATGGAGGCGGGCCCGGGGAGCCAGCACCCCAGGGAAGAGGGCAGGACAGCGGGGGGGGGGGGGGGGGGCGGGCAGGGGGGCTGGGACAGGCAGGAAGGGAGCGCATGTAGACGGATGGAGGCAGGAGCAGCTGGGGAGAGAGGCCCAGGGCCACAGTGAGGACGCGGGTCTGCTCTCGGGCGCCCGGGAGGCCCGCCTGCCCCACGGGGGTCTGCACAACCCCCTTACCTGTTCCAGCTCACGAAACAGTCTGTCTGGATGGTGAGGAGCTGCAGGGAGGTGGGCAGCAGGCTGGGCTCCCTCGTCTCCCGACCCAGCAGCCCGCCCGCGGGACACGAAACACACTTGCCCTGAGACACTGAGGCCAGCTCAGCCCCGACCCACTGCCAGGCGGACAGGGGGAGGTGGGGCCCTCTGTGAGCTGGTGGGGAAGGGCGTGCAGGCGAGAAGGACAGCAGCCCGGGGTTGCGGCGGGCGGCACCCACCCACAGAGGAGCTGCCCCCTCTCTCGGGGTGTGAGGGCTGTGGGCCTCAGCCCAGGTGAGTCTGGACGGGGCCCCAGGGCCTTGCCTTACCCTCAGGTGAAGAGCCTGGGCCAGGGTGAGGGCTGGAACCAGCGCCCGCACAAAACTCAGGCAGCAACCACAGCTCCTCCATGGGCAGAGGTGGGGCTGGGCTGGGGCACCCCCTCTTCAGCCATGCACAGGGGAGCCCCAGACCAGCCCACACGGCCACCCCTTCCTCTGCCCGCCCGCAGCCCCAAGGGACAACGCCGACAGACGATGGCACCGTGACGGCCTCCCCCAGAGGGCACTGAGAACCCGCCCGGCCCCCGCACGCCTGCCCGAGCTGCGCCTGCTCAATGACCCCGGTGCCCCCACGACGCCGACCCAGGCCCCCAGGTGCCTGCCTCAGCTGCTGCCCCCGAGACCCCGGCCCAGAGCCCCTGCTGACCCGTGCTGACTCTCACAGGTTCTCAGAGCTCGTGGACGGCAGAGGACGAGTGAGGGCCAGGTTCACCAGCTCACCCAGCAAGCGGGTCACTGTGAGATCACGTGAGTGGCCAGGCTGACCCGGGTGGCCTCCTGTCCCCAGCTGGACAAGGGGCGAGGCCCCTAAAAGCTGGGCTTTGAGA
Organism: Oryx dammah; assembly: GCF_014754425.2. Taxonomy (NCBI): domain Eukaryota; kingdom Metazoa; phylum Chordata; class Mammalia; order Artiodactyla; family Bovidae; genus Oryx; species Oryx dammah. Next base: position 117,844,695 of record NW_024070212.1, read on the forward strand.
CCACCCCCAGTGCCCAAAGTGTCCCCAGCAGGGGGACCCAAAGGGGTCAGAAGCCCAGGACTCCAGGGCCTGTGTGAAGAGCCCATGCCGCCTTCAGGCTCCCAGGGAGCCTGCCCAACACAGCTGTCCACGCCGAAGGGACAGGCTGCCCGCAGGACAGGCTGCCCGCAAGAATCCTGTTAGGAGCGCGTCCGCATGAGGACAGCCCCCAAACGAGCACTGTTGCGGGCAAGCAGGGTCCTTCGACCACCGCACCAGCCTCACAGGCTCTAGCAGGGCCGAGCAAGTGGCCTGGCTCGGGGCAGAGAAGATGGGGAGGCGGCGCTGTGGCCCCTGGGGAGCGAGAGGCGCAGGGAGAGGAGAGCAGGACGAGACTGCGAGGGGAGGCGGCGCCTCAGCCCGCGGCTCAGGGTGAGGCAGCACGCTCAGCTCTCTTGGGCCACAAGTGACCCTCACCCAGCAGCGCGTGCTGAGGACTGGCAGGACGGGCTGGGCTCCGCCCGGAGAAAAGCTGATCCTACCCGCGGCGGTGCTGAGAGCCACTCGGACCCGGCCACACCAGGCCCTGCGGACACCCCTGTGCCCTGAGGGAGAGAAGCCCCTTTCCGGAAGGAAGGCAGCCCCCGGACAGGCCTGGCCGCCAGGCAGCGGCCTCGTGGTCAGCACTGTGGTGTCCTGATTTCTCCTAGAGCCCACAGCTCTGGTGCAGCTGGAGAACACAGACGTGGTCCCCACGCCGGCCAGCCTGGCCCTCCAGCTCCCTGAACATGGCGGTGACAAGGACGTGGAGAGCAAGTCAGCAGGAGCGGACTACAGGGCTGACCACCCTCAGGGGCCTGAGGACGGTAGGTGAGGAGGGGGCTGCCCACAGCGAGGAAATGGCCGAGCACCCCACCTGCCAGGGGACCCAACACAACACGCAGGCGGACGGGGCCGGGCCTGGGGACTGCAGCCGCTTGGACGCTGGGTGCTCCCTGCAGAGACGCCCGCTTCCAGCAGAGGTGTGTGTGGGGCAGACGGCAGGAGGCCAGCTGCGGGGCGGGCTCTAGCTGGAGCGTCACCAGGAGGCGGCCTCTACCCACGCTTGGCGAGCAGGGCCCATCCCCCTGGGCATGCCTGCTCATAGGGCACCTCCCCACTGGGCAGCGCCAATAGGCTGCACTGCTTCCTCAAACCCAGAGCCACGCTCCGCCTGTCCTCCGGCCCTGAGCGTCGGGGCTGGGTCCCTCTGAGGACAGCTTGGGGCACAGCCCTTTCTCCTGGCTACAGCACAGGCCCAGAAGGGGCTCGCCCATCGGCCAGCGCTCTGAGAAGGCGGAGCGCCAGGTGCCCAGGGTGCAGCCTCACCTGTGAGCCCCAGGGTACCACGGACACCTGGGCACACCCAGGCACCTGCGCCAGACGGTGTCTGCCAGTGGAGGCTCCCGGCCCCACAGTCCAGCACTCACCCGATGAGGCCTGGGTGAGCCGCTGAGAGGCGGTCTGTGGCTCAGATGCAGAGGGAAGACACTCGTGTGGCTGGTGTTTTGTAAGTGAAAAACATTTTGCCCAAGGGTTTCTGTTGTGTCAGCCCTTTTAAATATTAGATGCTTCATTTCACAAAACTCAGAAAGCAGAGGGGCATGGAGTGGCCTCTCCTGGGTCCCCTGGAGGAGAGATGAGGGGCGCTCCAGGCTGGCCCCAGACGCCGCTGCTGCCTGCAGTGTTTGCTGGTGTGGAGGACGGAGCCTTCAGGGTGTGAGATGCTTCCAGGCGACAACAGCGCAGAAGCTCACCAGTGGCCTCCAGGGGACAGAACTAGTCCCGGTCTCTGGCTCCCCAGTGGCTCAGACAGTGAAGAACCTGCCTGCAATGCAGCAGGCCTGGGGTTGATCCCTGGGTCGGGAAGGTCCCCCTGGAGACGGGCATGGCAACCCCCTCCAGGACTCTTGCCTGGGAAATTCCACGGACAGAGGAGCCTGGGGGGCTGCCGTCCACGGGGTCGCGCAGAGATAGACAGGACTGAGTGACTGGCACTTTGGCTCCCGTCAGGCTCACGATCAGACAAGGCCGGCCCCGTCTCAGTGAGTCTGGTTGGTTAGCTTTTGCTAAAATAACGGCCGTCAGCCCAGGGACCCACCTATGACCCAGAGCCCAAGCAGCGAGCAGCCTCCTGCTGCCGTCCTCCTGGGGACCCGCGAGCCCTGTTCCGTGCCGCTGTCCTCTGCTCTGCTAGAAGCCAGGTGGCAGGGAAGGGTGGGCTCTCTGCCCGCATGGTGCCTGAGCACAGCGGGCTCTCCTCAGCGGTGGCATCTCGCCCGCCTCCCACGTGCGTGCCCTCTCCACCCAGCACCTGGCCCCCAGGAGCTCACTCCAAGGGCTCCAGGCCGGCCTGCTGCTGCCAGCAGCTGCTCTGGGCCCTGCCCATGGCTCCTGCCTTGGGGTGTGGAGGCGCCCACGTGGAGAGCCTGCGTTGTCTTCTGAGGGGGCCACTGGGCTGGCTTCCGTCCAGCAGCGGGCAGCATGCAGGGTTGGCTGGGTTTTGGGATCCTGTCGGCAGGCCGGCTTTGAGTGCACACTGGGCCCTGGTGGGTCTCCCCAGGGCCGGCGCGGTCAGCGGTTCACCGTGGCCCCTCCTGTGTCCCACTGCCTGTCTGCCCTGGGCCTCTTTATAAAAGACTTGCTGTCCCGTGGGGCCGTCTGGGCACTGCCTGTCAGAGCCTGGGCTGTTCCTGGCGCTCTCAGCCTGCCAAGGTCCACGTGGAGTTACTTTATGTGGAACTCTACAAGCTCCCGAGCACTCGGGGCCTGGAACACATATGAAGGCCGGCTTCCCTGGGTGCAGGACTCGGGGCTCACAGTCCCCTCTCGGCTCTTCAGCCATCAGTCCACAGTCGTCTGCGCTGTCCCTGGTATTAGCTGTGCTCTTGCTTCCTTCCAGAATCATCTGCCCGTTCTCTCTGGAAGCTGTCAGACTTCTTTTTCTCAAGGAAAGGATGCCCAAGGGCGCAGCTCAAGCCCATTTGGCATCTGCTCACCAAGCAGATCTCCGGGTCAGGCTCCCTCCTGGAGGAGTCCCAAGATGGCAACCTGGCGTTCTGGGAATGTGGACAGAATGTGGGGCTGGTTGGTCTTCCTGTTTCCCGCTTCTCACCCAGGACAGCTTCTGGACTGTGCGGGTCACATCCCACGGGAGCCACCTCTGTCCCACACACTGGTGGTCTGCGGGCAGGACCCGAGCCTCCCGACTCCTTGATCTGTCCCTGTACAGGAGCCCACTGCCCCACCACAGGGCACAGCCACGTCCTCGTCCCTAGCCTCTGTTCAAAACAGCCTTCACTTTATTTAGTGTGTGAGAGATGAACTCAGGAGTCAGTAGACTGAGGCCACAGAAGGCGGGGCTCTGGTGAAAGCCCCTCTGCTGCACACAAGCCCGGGCCCAGGGTCCCAGGCACGGCACAAGCGTCGGCCAGCCTCTCAGAAGCAGGCAGGTGGCGAATCTGCCACCTGGACTTGAGAGGGAGGAACGGCCGCTGTGATCCTATAGCAGCAGCACTGTGCTTATGCGAGAAGCCGGAGTCTTTCTGCACTAGATGCTTGCTGACGCATTTACAGGCGAAATGGCTTCTGGGAACTGCCTTGAAATTCTCCAACTAAAGGCAGCAGATGGAAAGCGGCAGTAGATGAAGCCAGCCTGGCAGATGCTCCTAGCTGAAACCGAGGAGCAGTCCACAGGGTCCTCCGCGCCCTCAACTGTTAAGCTTTGCCTTTTCCAGGGTAAAAGGCATCTCAAGCCCGTAGCTCCCCTTAGTGCACCAGGAAAGACGAAAGAACGTGGAAAGCTGGAGGGCAGAAAGGGGCGAAGGAAAGTGAAGTAGACCGAGGGGGAAGGGGAAGCAGCCGACAGAACCCAGGAGGCCACGGCGGGGGGAAGTGGGGGTTGGTGGGGTCTGCCTAGGCAGCACCTCACGGGGAGGCTGCCGAGGGGACGGCAGGGGAGCGGCTGGATCGGACGGTAGACGCTGAGGGGGCAAGGCCAGCTCTGCCCCTCCCTGGCAGCACCACTGACCGGCCTGCCTGCAGCTCCCGCCATGCCATGCCGTTAGGAGGCAGACAGCGGCCGCGACACAGAGGCTGCCTGGTCGGGGCTTGGGGACAGGCACTGGAGAATGAGGAGGGCTCTCAAGGGTTGGCCTTTGCATTCCAAGCAGAAGAGTCCCAGGCACGGGGCAAAGTCGGCGGAAACGTGGGGCGCAGGGCACAGACCAGCGGGGGGCAGAAGCCTCTCTGGAAGCGAGCAGAGCCCAGCCGTGATGGGAGCCGCGGGCCCAGGCTCCTCCGCCGTGCGACGGCTCGGCACTGAGGCCAGAGGAACCGCTCCGCCCTGCCTCCTCCGCTCCCCGGGCTAAGGGGCTCAGGGCAGGCTCCCCTCAGCGCTCTGACCGCCCCTTGGGCCCACTGCTGTCGGGGACAGCAGGAGGCAGCAACGGTGGGTGATTCTTCCTGGCCCTCCTGTGGGGCCTGAGGCTAACAGCTCATGACCCATTTGCAGACGCCCCTGGGAACTGCTCAGAAAACCCCTGTCAGAACGGAGGCACCTGCGTGCCCGGTGAGGATGCCCACAGCTGTGACTGCAGCCCAGGGTTCAAAGGCAGACACTGTGAGCTCGGTGAGTTCGGAACCGCTCCCCCTTGCCTGTGGGCCACTAGGGCCTGGCCTTGAGATGCCTGTCACAGTAGGTTCAGACAGAGGCCCGGTCACAGCACCCAGACGTCCAAGTGCACGGGCAGGGAGGCTGGCGGGCAGTGAGCCTCCAGGCCTCCCACTGCCCAGATAGCAGGGGGCTCCAGGGACAGTTACTCTGAGGGGACAGGAGGTAGGGGCGGGGAAGAGGGCCCTGCTGCTGCCCTAAGACTTCCGGGACCAGGACGAGAGGCGGATGGACAGAAGTTCCCACACCAGACACACAGACCTGAGGCCCATCAGGCTGAGACTCTGGCGAGCCCAGAGGGAAAGCAGCCTGCAGGCTCCCAGGACCCCAACCCAGAGCAGCACCTGCAGTTGCTAAGCAGTCGGGACAAGGACCCAGCCCAGGGAGCCACAGGGCAGAAGCCGGGACCACAGTGGCTGCAGGACGAGGGGACGCGGCTTGGGCTCCTGGTGAGCAGCGGCCCTCCTCCTCTGTGCCAGCAGCCTGCACGAAGGTGCCCCAGCCCTGCACACGGCTGTTCTCAGAGACCAAGTCCATGCCGGTCTGGGAAGGAGGCGCCTGTCGCCACGTGTAAGTCCCTGCCCCCCGCCTTCGCCGCGCCTGCAGTGTGCTCCTGGCCCTGGTGCTTCTGCCCAGTCCTCACAGCACCCTGAGCTCTAACACGTTTGACACGCCCCTTGCCGGTCGTATCATTTGTGAATACTTCCCCCTATTCCACAGGCTGTCCTTTGGCTTTGTCGATCGTTCCTTAGCTGTGCAAAAGCTTTTAGGTTTGACTAGGGCCCATCTGTCTGTTTGCTTTTATTTCTTTTGTCCTGGGAGACTAAGAAAATATTGTTTCGATTCATGTCAAAGACTCTTTTGCCTGTGTTCTGTTTTAGGGGTTTTATAGTGTCGTCTCCTACATTCAAGGCTTTCAGCCTGTTTGTTGTTGTATGTGGTGTAAGGAACTGCTCTGTGATTTAAATGAAGCTCTCCAGCTTCACCAACACTGCTGGCTGAAGAGCCCCTTTGCCACCATATGCTCCTGCTTCCTTTTTCATACGTTAACGAACCACAGGTGGTGGTGGTGTTCACTACTTAAGTTGTGTCCGACTCTGTGAGCCCTGTGGACTGCAGCACGCCAGGCTTCCCTGTCCTCCACTATCCCCCCGAGTTTGCTCAAACTCACGTCCATTGAGTCAGTGACGCCATCCAACCATCTCATCCTCTGTCCCCCAGTTCTCCTCCTGCCTTCAATCTTTCCCAGCATCAGGGTCTTTTCCAACGAGTCAGCTCTTCACATCAGGTGACTAAAGTATCAGAGTTCAGCTTCAGCATCAGTCCTTACAATGAATATTCAGAACTGATTTCCTTTAGGATGGACTGGCTGGATCTCCTTGCAGTCCAAGGGACTCTCAAAGAGTCTTCTCCAACACCACAGTTCAAAAGCATTAATTCTTCTGCACTCAGCTTTCTTTATGGTCCAACTCTCACATCCGTACATGACTACTGGAAAAACCATAGCCTTGACTAGATGGACCTTTGCTGTCAAAGTGATGTCTCTGCTTTTTAATACTCTGTGTCTAGGTTTGTCATAGCTTTTCTTCCAAGGAGCGAGCATCTTTGAAGTTTCATGGCTGCAGTCACTATCCACAATGATTTTGGAGCCCAAGAAAATAAAGTATCTCACTGTTTCCACTTTTTCCCCATCTATTTGGTTGAAGTGATGGAACCAGATGCTTGAATGTTGAGTTTTAACCCAGCTTTTTCACTCTCCTCTTTCACCCTCATCGAGAGGCTCTTGAACTCTTCTGTTCCTGCCATTAGGGTGGCGTCATCTGCGTATCTGAGGTTGTTGATATTTCTCCTGGCAATCTTGACTCCAGCCTGTGAGTCATCCAGCTCGGCATTTTACATGATGTACTCTGCACAGAAGTTAAACAAACCGGGTGACAATATGCAGCCTTGACGTACTCCTTTCCCAATCTGAGAACACTCCATTGTTGTTGCTTCTTAACCTGCATACAGGTTTCTCGGGAAGTAGGTAAGGTGGGCCTGGTATTCCCATCTCTCAAAGAATTTTCCAGTTTGTTGTGATCCACAGTCAAAGGCTTTAGCGTAGTCAATGAAGCAGATATTTTTCTGGAACTCTCTTGCTTTTTCTATGATCCAGCAGATGCTGGCAATTTGGTCTCTGGTTCCTCTGGCTTTTCTAAATCCAGCTTGTACATCTGGAAGTTCTTGGTTCATGTACTACTGAAGCCTAGCTTGAAGGATTTGAGCATTACCTTGCTAGCATGTGAAACGAGTACAGCTGTACAGTAGTTTGAGCATTTTTTGGCACTGCCTTTCTTTGAGACTAAAATGAAAACTGACCTTTTCAGTCCTGTGGCCATTGCTGAATTTTCCAAAATTTGCTGGCATATTGAGTACAGCCCTTTCACACCATCTTTTAGGATTTTAAACAGCTCAGCTGAATTCCGTCACCTCCACTAGCTCTGTTTGTAGCGATGCTTCCTAAGGCTCACCTGACTTCGCATTCCAGGCTGTCTGACTCTGGGTGAGTGAGCACACCATCATGGTTATCTGGGTCGTGAAGATCTTTTTTGTACAGTTCTGCTGTGCGTTCTCGTTAGCTTTTCTTAACCTCTCCTGCTTCCGTTAGGGCCACACCGTTTCTGTCCTTTATCAGGCCCATCTTTGCATGAAATATCTCCCTAGGATGCCTGATTTTCTTGAAGAGATCGCTCTCTAGTCTTTCCCATTCTACTGTTTTCCTCTCTCTTGGCATTGTTCCCTCAAGGCGCTCTTCTCTCTCCTTGCTATTCCTGGAACCCTGCGTTCAGCTGGGTTTATCTTCCCCTTTCTTCTTTGCACTACTGTTACCAGCTGTTTGGAAGGCCTCCTCAGACAACCGCGTTGCCTCTTGCATTTCTTTTTCTTGGGGACGGTTCTGGTCACAGCCTTGTGTACAGTCACAAACCGCCGTCCGTAGTTCCTCAGGCGCTCCATCAGGCCTGACCCCTTGCACCTATTCTCGCTCCCACTGTATAAGCAGAAGGGACTTGATTTCGGCCACACCTGAATGGCCTAGCTGTTCTCCCAGCTTCCGTAAGTTCGCAGTGAGTGCGTGTGGGCTTATTTCTAGGTTCTCTATTCCGTTCGACTGATCTGTATGCCTGTTGTTGTGCCAGGGCTACACCGATTTGATCACTGTAGCTTTACAGTATAGGCTGAAGCCTGGGTTATGCTTCCAGCTTTGCTCATCATTCTCGGGATTGCTTGGCGATTCGTGTTTTGTGGTTCTATGTAAAGTTCAGGATTATCTCTTCTAGTACTGTGGAAAATTTCATACATATCTTGAAAAAGATTGCATTAAATCTGTAGATTGTTTGGGGGAGTATAGCCATTTTAACAATATTAATTCTTCCAATCCAAGAGCATGGGATATGTGTCCAATTCTCTGAATCTTTAGTTTCCTCTATCAACATTTTAGTTTTCAGCATATAGGTATTTCATCTCCTCAGCTAAGTTTATTCCTGGGTGGTTGTTGTTTTATGTGATTTTAAGCAGGTTTTTTTTTTTTAACTCTTTCTGATATTACTAGTGTAAAGAAACACAAAAGACATCTGTATATTAATCTTATGTTCTGCTGCCCTGCTGAGCTCATTTACTAGTTCTAATAGCTTTTGTGTGGAGACTTTACCCTACAGAGTGTAATCTCATCTACAGACAGGGGCATTCCCCCTCTCTTCTTCCAGCCTGAACACCTATTTCATTTTCTTGTCTGAGTACTGTGCCCAGCATTTCCAGCACTGCACTGAACAGGAGCGCTTGGAGTGGACCGTCTTTGGCTCCATTATTTGACTTTTGCAAGGCAACTCAGACAAACGCTTTGAGACCTGTTTTACAGTGGCTTTAGCTCAGCTTTATTCTGGGGTTCATCCTGCCTCACTTTTAAAGCAAGGCCTTTCCGGGGTTTCTGCTGCTCTGCAACAGCCTACTGTTAATCCAGACCTCCCCACTCTGGCTCTGGGACTGTCCAGCTCCTCCGTGTTCCCCACTGCCCACCTCTGTCCACCCTGTGCACGCACAGCTTCATCTCCAAGGGGAGCCCTCTCCAGAACTCTGGAGCTCTTCCTCTGCACAGCCCCCTCCTTGCTGGACTCTGACTCATAAATTCTTGCCACCTCTGCTTCCCCAATTCCAATCTCTTGTTTCACCAACTCAGTGTAACCACTGCTTGGATTTCCCCTCAACCCACCACAGCCCAAACAGTGCCTACAGGCGGAGTTCCAGCACAGCCACAGCGCTCGTTTGCTCCCCTTCTCTCCAGGCCGGTCCTGCACCGTTCTCTAACATCTGAGAAGACTTACTTCCTATATCTTGCCCAGTTCTCCAGTTGTTCATATGTGGTTAATTCCAGATCCTGCCACGGCCAGGTGACTGGAAATGGAAGTCTTAGCTAAGGCTTCAGATCCTAAAGGCTCTCCTAGACTGAGCTCATGAGCTGGGGTTTTACCCACTGAATTCCCTGGATCTTTTTCAAACAGCTCCAACATTCCAAAAGCTTTAATGTCTCATTTGTTGTTCTCTATAAACTTGTGACATAGGCAGGATAAGCATCCCGTTTTATCTGAAACAGGCTGAAGTTCCAGAGGCATCTCAGAGTACACTAGTTACTAAGGCAGGGCTGGGGTAAAGTCTCCTGTCCTACATATCACCCACATCTAATGCCTGCATCTCCAAGGTTTCTCCATCAACTTCCCAGAAGAGGACAGTCTTACTGTCTCAAAGCTTTAGGGCCAAGTAGCCGGTCTCATGGAGAAGGAAATGGCAACCCACTCCAGTATTCCTGCCTGGGAAATCCCATGGACAGAGGAGCCTGGAGGGCTATAGCCCATGGGGTCGCAAAGAGTAGAACACAGCTCAGTGACCAAACGCCACCGCCGCCGCCGCCTATCTCAAGAAGACATGCCTCTGGGGCAGCAGGCTCCATTGCTTACATGCCCCTGCCAGCACTCCTCAGGGCGCATGCTTGAAATGGGCACGTCTTATTGTATGAAGAGTACACCTCGATAAAGTGGCTTTATAATTACATAATTGTTATGCTGACATCTCAACACATCTACAGGAGAAAGTTTTATTAGGAATAAACTAACAGCCTTCCTCAGTAACAGCCTTCCTCAGAAACAGCCTTCCTCAGTAACAGCCTTCCTCAGTAACAGCCTTCCTCAGTAACAGCCTTCCTCAGTAACAGCCTTCCTTAGTAACAGCCTTCCTCGGAGGCCTGCCCAGTTCCTGGGGGCTGGTGCAGCCCAGGTGAAGGCGCTGGGCAAAATTCCGCTGAGCCCCCGGCTTCACAGAGCTCTCTGGTGACGCAGGTATAAGAGAGTCTACAAGGTGCATCCGGACACCTGCTTCAAAGAGAGCTGTGAGAGCACCCGCGCCAGGGCCCCAGACAGGTGCGTCCCAGGCAGGGGCCGAGCTGTGCCCACGGCGGTCACTAAGCAACGGGGCCAGGGTGGCCCTGCTGACCGGGGCTGGGGGATGCCACAGGCCATGGCTAAGCCCGGCTGCCAAGGTGTAAAGCCCGGCTATGTGTATAGCAGCACAGAGATGGGTGCCGTGGGCATGGGGCGTGCTGGTGGGTCACAGGGCGGGTGCCGTGGGAGCTTACATGGTGGGTGGGTGGGGTTGGACGATCAGAGGATGATGCTGGGTGGGGGTCACAGGGCGGGTGCCGTGGGAGCTTACATGGTGGGTGGGGGGGGGTGGGGGTCACAGAGCGGGTGCCGTGGGAGCTTACATGGTGGGTGGGGGTGGTGGGGGTCACAGAGCGGGTGCCGTGGGAGCTTACATGGTGGGTTGGGGTTGGGAAGATCACAGGGCGGGTGCTAGAGGGAGGTGCTGGGGGAAGTCACGGGGTGGGTGCTGAGGCATCACTCTGGTTATGGAAGTTCACACAGTATCTGGCACTAGTATTAAGAAGTGTTACTGACAAGCCCAATTATATAAATACGATAAATCTCTATTTACTTTTTATTCACTCTCACCCAGGTCTTTCCCCAAAGGGGTCAAGGTAGCCACAGAATTATTATACAGTGCACTGCCTGAGCACAGACAGCAGAGTCTGAACCTCAGTCACATTCTCCACAGACCAACCAGGCGCCACAGGCCCTGGGTCTCGCGTTCTTGAGTCTAGGCGAAGCCCCGCTGCTGCCTGACCCGAGCGCATCGCCTGCCTCCCAAGACCCCGTCCCCCACACCCCCATTCACTGAGGCCCAGCAGGCACCCGCCTGCCTTCTCTCCATGACACCCATGCCAAGCCAGGTGGGCGCAGAGAGTTAGACGCTAACCTGTGTCCTCGTCTCACTGACCGCACTCCCAAACTGCAAAGCGGGTGAGCTAAAGACAAGACAGTCTCAGGACCGAGAGCCGGGGCTGAGGCGGCTGCCAGGTCACAGGGACACGCTCTTTTTCATAAACCACATTTCTCCAATTATTTCAGGAAACAAAGTAACAGTCCTACACTGAAGAAATCCTAAGGTACGTTCCCTGGGCCCACAGAGCTGCTGGGAAGTCCGAGGCGCGTCCCCAGCACTGGGTCCTCGGGCGGGCTGCCATCTCCCCATGCAGCGATGTGTCAAAGACTCTGAGACCATAAGGTTTCAGAGCTTCGTAAGGGGGCTAAGATGAGTGAGGAAAATGATCCTTAAGGCCTCCCAACAGACATAAATTTAGCCCCAATACACTGAATCCCTCTGTCTCGATCAGCAGACACACGCCTTCCCCAGTCACCAGCAATGGCAACGGAGGGCTGGCTGAGCTCTCAGAGGCTGAGGACCACCTGCCTCAGGGAGGCGGGGCTGGCAGGCCCGCGGGGAGGACCCTGAGGCGCAGCCTGGAGCCAGAGGTGGAGGGGCTCCAGGAGCACCCAGCCCTGCATGGGGGGGCTACTGGGGGGGACCTGACCTCACAATGGGAGCTCTTGCACTGGGAGCCCAGTGCTCGGGACCCTAAGCATTCGGAGAGCCGGAAACGAAAGGGACCTTCTAACGCCACTGCTATTTATGCCAGCATTTCCCAACCTCTTTTGGCAATTCAGCCCCCTGTGACTCCCGCCTCCCCACACGGAAACTCTGAGCAGGTCTTCTCCACAGTCTAGAAGATGCTGGGCTAACCCAGAGACCCACCCAGCGCCTGACACAACTTCTTGTCAACGTGACGCCACTGGGAATGAAGGAGGCATTCTGGCTGGGCCAGGGCAGCTCGGCACTCGAGAAGCCCGTCTTCCCGGTGGTGCAGGAGAGGCGGGAGGCAGCCGGGGCACACACAGCCGCCTGTTACTCAGAGGCCTTTCTAAACACCAGGAGCAGCAGAGCCCTGCAGGCCCAGGCTGACACTAAAGCAGATCTAGGAAGGAGGAGGCTGGGCCCGCGGGCAGGGCAGCCACATGTGAGCGGGAACACGTGACCTCAGGCAGGTGTCCACGACCCCCTCCGCCACAGACTCAGAAGATGCACTCCAAGGCCTGCACGAAGTTCACCGCCCACAGATACAGCTGGAGTGTGAAATATGGATACTGCAATAAGTCACCTGAAAGAGAATATATTGTATTAGAACTCATCCAATGAATCCATTTCTATAAAAACAAATCAGAAATCCTCAACTATTAACTTATCAGATACTAGCTTTTAGAATACCTATTTTTAATAGCTATTCTTAGGGGCTTCCCTATAGCTCAGACGGTAAAGAATCTGCTTGCAGTGCAAGTGACCTTGGTTTGATCCCAGGGCAAAAGGAATGAGAATCCACTCCAGTCTTCTTGCCTGGAGAAGTCCATGGGCAGAGGAGCCTGGTGGGCTGCAGCCCAGGGGTCACAGAGCGTCGGACACGACCCCTGCTGTTCTTAGCACGACAGGCAGCACAGCGAAGCAGGGACGTTTACTCCTCTGTCACAGCCCGCTGGGCTGCAGTCCAGGGGGTCGCAGGGCAGGACATGACTCAGAGACTCAACAACACAACAATTCACACACAACAATTCATCCAAGACCCAAGTGCAAGCACTCATTTCAACAGAGAGACCAGGGACAGCCCATCTTCAGAGGGGATCACGGCATCACCAGATGAAGGGAGAAGCCTGCAGACCTCGGAGCCGAGCTGTCCCGCACACCAGGGCGCAGCTGGTCCTGCACAAGCCTGTCCCACCCCCACCCCCCACCCCACCCCCCGTCAGAGGGGACGAACCCCACAGCTCGAGGCAGGGAGGGGCGAGCTCTTTAGGTCCTCTGGGGGCAACAGCCCAGAGCCTCTGTGTGAAGAGGAATGCTCACAAGTACCTTCCTCCTCACACCCAGTCTGTTTTCTCTTCTAAGGACTCAGGATGTTCCTGCTGCATTCCATCAACCTCACGCATTTCTAAAGCCCAAGAAGATGAGGTCTAAAATCGGATTGAAAACAGCGTCCTGGCTGGAGTCAGTGGCGTGAGCAGCTTCTCTCCTCTGGCCTCTGGAATACAGTGGGCCAGGCCAGGCAGGCATCAGCCACAGGCAGGGAGACCTCCAGGACAGACCCTCACCAGATAGAGCCCAGGCTGCTCTAAGCGAGCACTGCACACACGTCCGCCCCGGGGGAGCAAGGCTGCCCGCCAGGAATGCTTCTGCAACCTTCAGAAACCAGCTTTCAGATTCCAACATCAGAAAAGGATTCTCCCCTTAGGAACCAACCACCAAACTGAGGAGGAACTGCTATCTACAGCTTCCAAAGCAAAGACCACGGTGCTGGGAGGAGGCACACAGGTGAGGCACACTGGAAGCCCTTTGGCCGGCTCTCCCCCGCCAGCAGTCTGTGCTGACCGTTTGCAAGTAGTGACCCACCGTATGGACCAGCTGATTTTGAAAGAGAAAATGATAGCAAACACTAAGGTGGAGTTTAAACACTTTTTCTCTACACCTTTTTCCATTAAAGTCAGACAGTATTTTGGGTCTGCAAACCAGACGGCCACTGCGGCAATGACTCAGCTCTGCAGCTGCAGCACAAAAGCAGCCACAGGCATGTGACTGATGAGGGATGGCCGGGTTCCAATAAAACTTTATTTACAAACACAGGCAGAGCCAAGTTGGCCCACGGGCCATGCTAAGCTCAGCCCTGGTCTTTGAGGCCATAGGCTTCAGCCTATCCCTAGGATGACAAGTCCCACCCAGGCACCAAAGACCTCAAGGGTTTCAGGGAAACCTCAATGTTTCAACCCCACTTGGAAAGCCACAGCGGCATGCCCACCAAGCACAGTGGGGCTCCTCCCACAAGCCAGGCGATGTGGAGAGGCGTGGCTGGGGAGGCTAGACGAGATGCTGAGAAAGGGCCCCCTGAGGCCACAACTCAAGCAATGCTGTTGGGGGCTACCAGGTAGTAGGCACCATGCTCCACGCCCTCCTCCTTCACATGCCGACCACCGCATCACCCTGCCTCCCCGCTCTCCAGCACACTTCTGACCTGCACTCCTCCACCCTGCAGATGAGGTGAAAACCAAAGCTGCAAAGCCCACCTCACATCATGCTAAGCGTTTTAACAGCCAACCCAGACTGGAGCTCAAGCCCCGGGCACCTCCCAGTGACTCGGCTCCGAGGCAGCATTACAGCCCAGAAAGGCCTCCTTCCTTCCAACGTTTATAAAAAGCTTTTCACAGGGCTGTATTTTAGGCTCTTACTCACATTAAAGTTCTGTGTGCACACATCTGCGTATCATGCGTTCTGTCATCGTCAGCAAGGACGGCTCCACTGCACTCCCGAAGGTGCCCCGTCTCCAAGGCCCAGCTGGTGAAGACGGCAGAGAGCAGTCCCAGGGCCCCGGCGCCGGGAGAACCGGGAGGAAAGCGCACACACGCACTGCTGACCTGCTCTGGCGCCGGGCCCTGCCGCTGCGCCCACGGAGGGCGCGGCACCACATGCCAATGGCGAGGTCACTGGCACGTGCATGCAACGCTCCACGACCACGGAACCACCTCAAGCCCCTCAGCCACAAGGCCAGCGTGCCCCTGTTCTGACCTTAGAGGCCTTTGTTCCTACAAGAAACAGTCTACTGAATCCAGAGCGTGGTGCTGTGTTCTTATGATTAACCCATTTTGATGTCTTATGAATTATATCTCTAATAGAAGACTTCCTGATGCTAAAGGAATTATAACTTATCCTTGAAACATTACAAATGAGCCACTGCTCTTTCCCACTTGGCTCCTTCGTCAAACTCTAATGTCATCCTTGGAAATCCTCAGAGTCCACCCGAAGAAATGAGTAAAACGGAATCAGAAACCTGTCAGGGGCACACACAGTTCTGTGTGGACATAAAAGGAGCAGTCATGGGCTGCAAGGCAGTCTTGTGCTCATCAAAATGGGGATCGACTGGCCACACAGTCGAGCTTAAATTTAAGATTCTGTTAGCCCCAAATGGGGAGCACAAGAGCAACACCCCAGGTTCCAGGGACAGTGCCAGCCACCAAAAGGCCATACAGCACAAGAGCACAGGAAACCTCCTTCCCATGGTCAAAGAAGACGGTAAAGATGAAACCTTCCTTTCCTCCTGCACTAGGGCTGACACGCCGCAAACGGGGAGAGCTACGCAGCATCTCGCTGCCCCCACCGGCACCCCAGTAGACAAGGCTCCCACAGCATCAGCCAACCTCCACAACTCTGCTGGGTCAGAACTGCTGCCGCCGATGCTGGACTCCCGTGTGGAGGGACTCGTGAGCCGCAGGCCTTTGCAGAAAGCGTCTCTGTGCAGTCGTGCTCCAGCATGAGCCTGGAGGCACAACCGTCTGCTCCAGGTGCCAGTCTCCAGAGTAAAACATGGCTCCAATCTCCCAACGACACCCCAGCACAGGGCGGAAAGGAACTATCGTAAAAAAAATCTTTTACATAAAAGAGGAACAACACAAGCAGCCCATTTAGAATCTTAAGTTCTCACTTATCAACACAGTTGCGTTTGCTAGAGGCGGCCTCGGAGCAGCACCTGAGCCTTGGCGCTGCTGCCTCTGGGCTGGCTCAGCCTGCTGCGGGCCTGTCCTGAGGCCGCACGCACGCCCTCTGGTCCTAACACCACAACTGACCCCAGATGGTGCCAGGCCCCCCCAGGAGTCAGGATCACCCTGGTGAGGACTGCCGCCCGACAGGACCTACAGTCTCTGCAGGAAAAATGAAGCCAAGTACCATGAGTCTCAGGTTCGGGGCACATCGCCAAAAATGTCTTTTGTAGCATTAATCCTGTGCCAGCCAGCCCGTCCCCGGGGAAGGGCCCCCAGAACATGTAGTGACCCCCCATTAACCCCTCGCCGAGCTTGTGCCCCCAGGGCTGGGCCTCTACCTCAGAGATGAGCCCTGGTGCATACACCCAAGCCCATTCCCCAACCCCAGCTCTTCAAAGTTGCTCCTCAGAACCTCTGGCCTCCCCAAGGGGCCACCTCTGGTGCCATGGAGCTCCCTGCAATGATGCCAAGCCCAGACCCTGGCCCTGGCCCTGGCTCCAGACCCCACCACCCCATGACCCTGGCAGGCGCGCATTCTCCTCTGGCCTCAGAAGCCCCGTCTGCACCATGCTCCGGCATGCTCCAGGCCAGCACTCCATAGCTGCCGGAGACACCAGGACTGGATGTGGCCCCTGGACCGAGCTGGCACAAAAGCAGGTTCCTCCACTGGTCAGAGATGGGCCTGTTATTCAGAAATGCAAAAAGCGCCCCTTCACAGTGCCAGCATCAAGAAACTGTGCAGAACAAACCATATGTCACCAGTCAACTTTCTTTACTCTGCTGTACACTGAACGCGATTACAAAGCAATATTCTTTATTTAAAAACATGAGCATTTTTGTGGAAAATCTGCTACTTGTTGTCATTAAAATAAAAGTGTTGTGATGTACTAAAGCTTCACTGTCTTCTAACTCTTTGTCACTAGAAGGATATAAAATGACTCCTGAACCAGAAGAAACAGCCCCACCCTGTCACAGAATTATCACCAACAGATGACAGAGAAACAGTAAACCCAGACGCTGATGCGCGAGCCCCTGACTTCAGGAGCTCCCAGCCTGTGACTCAGGATGGAGCGGGCCCTCCACACCAAACCCGACCCATCGAGCAAGGCTTCTGCTGCTTAGTTTGGCCTGTCTACCTCTCAGCTGATTGCTAAACATTCTCTCATCAAAAGACCAGTTTAAGAATAAAAGATAACCTGAGAAAAATGAAGTGAAGGTCCCAGGAGCTTTGAGGAAACTGAAACCACCTTCGTCCCTCTGGGCTCCCTTCACTCCAGTCCATCACAGCTCCTCCTCCTCCTCCTCGTCCAGACTCTCCTCGTCAGCTGCGCCGCCCTCAGACTCCTCTTCCTCCCGGGCCAGGAGTTTCTTAAAAACCTCAAACTCCTCAGCAGAAGAAACCGCTGTTCTGGCCAGAAACTCAGCTTCGGAAACTCTGAGGATGTCCTTCAGTAAAGGGTTGGGGACCTGTGTCTGCCCCTTCTTGTCAGGGGTCTGGTACCGGCCCAGTCGCTCCAAGAACATGTGCCTCTGCTTGGTCTTGGCCATGGAGTGCTGCAGCAAGTCTGTCTTCACGATGTCCGCGTGTCTGATCCCCATCCTGAAATAGGCATACTGGAGACACAGACGCAGTCAGCAAGGCAGCTGCCAAAAGCCTGGTAGGCTCCTAAAGCGCAGCCAACTGCAACTGTCCAAAAGCACTCAGAGAAACCTGACTAGTCCACAACGGCAGAGCACTGTGATCCCCAACATCTGCCTGATGGCTGACAGCTTTCAAAGCATTTTCAAATTTATATCGAGAAAAACGCAGCAAAAAATAAAGGGCAGGAAGGAGAAATTAAGTTCCGTTTTTCTTCATGGGGTAAGAAAAACAGGGAGCATGAAAAAAATAGGTAACCACTTCAGAAAACATCTAGGATCTGACCTAAGCCATCAAAATTGTTACCAAAAACTTTAGAACAACCTTCATCCTCACGTTTCTAAGATCAACATGCAAAACAGATCCGAAAGACAGAAAGGCTCTAGCTGATTTTAAATTAGGTATTTCAAGCAGAGGTTTCACATGAACTCTAAGAATGGGCCTGAGTCTTCCATTATTAATGGCAGAAAAGTTGCAAAAGATCTTTTACCTGTAGCAAAGAAGACTCAAAACTGCATTCTCTGGCTGTATGAGCCAAGTGGGTCTAATCTTGACCTTGTCCGCTTGCTCAGGTGAGTCAGCTGACTCTGCCTACACTAGAAACCTGCTGCTACCCATCACACCGCCAGTCAGTCTTACCTGAAATTTGTACTCCAGCTCACCAGGGTCCTCCCGAAGAACATAAGGGCACCTGTGCAAAATCTCAGTGACTTGCTTTACGGTGAAAAGGCACTTCTCCTTAAGGACCCCAACGACGACTTCAATGTCCCGCTGACGCATGGTGAAAATGTCAGGGCAACAGTAAAGCACCCTCTTTAATTTCCCTGAAGATCATTAAAAAGGGCAAGTGCATCATTTTAGGATATTCCAGAAACCCTGGGGGCCAACCACACCTAAATCTAGCCAGAATTTAAAAAACAAACAAGGATCCTCTCCTCCACAGAAGGACTGCCTCCCAGGAGCACTGAGGAAACGGAAGGGGCCAGAATGACTCAACTCCCCAGTGAGGCCCTCTCACTTCTCACTCCCCAGCCCCCTCGAGGAGGCCTCTTTCTGGCCCCAGCTGACAAGCACCTACTTCATATGCTAGGGCCCCTCTTGCTGTCCTCGCCTAGAAAAGACTTTCACAGGGATGCACTGGGAAAGTCAGACAGGAGGGGGAGACAGCAGTTTCTCCCACGCTTTGACATGGGGCTTTGACATGTTTCCTCCTGCAATAAAATAGTCCTTGAAACATTCACAACCAACATCTTTACACCGAGGAGCTGGAACGCAATGAAAAGTGGTTCCACAACAGCGTGATAATAACAGCAAGAATCCTGATGCACAACCACAAAGACTGATCTCCAGGTCAGCAGGGTGATCACAGGTTTTATCCACACTAAGGCACTTCTCAGGGACAGAGGCTCTATTAGTAACTGCATTAGGAAAATCGGAGTAAACTGAGACTATCCCAGGCAAACTAGGGCATGTGACCGTCCTAGAGATAACTGAGTAAAACTCAGTACCTAGAAACTGGAAACCACTTAAATAAACTGTTAAATCTCCCTAACAGTTGAGTCAATGTCTTGAGAAAACATACTCAGGAGTGAATTTCAGGGTTTATCTTTGCAGCTGAAGGCCACGCTGAGCTTGCTAACGTATAATGAAGGCACATAAGGTGTTAGGGTTTCCCAGGTGGTGCTCGGGGTAAAGAACCCACCTGCCAATGCAGGAGACAAGAGATGCGGGTTCGATCCCTGGGTTGGGAAGCTCCCCTGGAGAAGGAAATGGCAGCCCACTCCAGTATTCTTGCTTGGAAAATCCCATGGACAGAGGAGCCTGGGGGGCTACAGTCCCTGAGGTCACAAAGTGTCGGACCTGACTGAAGCAACTGAGCACAGGGACGCTGTTAAGCTGAGCCTTTCAGATTACACTGCAGCAGGTAATGTGAGGAGAAACACACAGCATTGCCTTTTGCTCATCTTCTAGAGAAGACAAGGAGGCCTGTAGAGATCCTCTGAAATCTGGATTCCCAACCTTTTCTCCCCTTTCCCCATCCCCAACAATATTTCACCAACAAGAGACAAGAATGAACGAAACAGTGGAATTCCTCTGATGAAAGTAGGTAGGGGTCCTTGGAGATCCTCATGAGCCCCTACCCTCCTCCTCTAGAAAAGCCCAGAAAGAGACCCAATGGGACTTCCCTGGTGGTGCAATGGATTAAGAATCTGCCTGCCAATGCAGGGGACACAAGTTCAAATTTGGGAAGATTCCACATGCCTCAAAGCTACTAGGCCTGTGCGCCACACCTCCTGAGGCTGTGAGCCGCAGGGACTGCAGCCTGTGCACCCAGAGCAGAGCTTGTGCTCTGAAACAAGAGAAGCTGCTGCAATGAGAGCCTGCGCACTGCAGCCACACAGCAGCCCACGCAGCAACGAAAACCCAGCGCAGCCAAAGGGAAACTCAATCAATTTAGAGAGAGCGAGCGAGCCAGTGAACTTCTAGGATTTGGGGGGAGTGAATCCTGTGGGGGGGGGGCGGATCGTGGCTGGGGAACGGCCACTCCATCTGTGTCCCAAGAATCTGGGAAGATTTCACATTTCCCATTAAATGGAGACACCTGACTGGAATCCAAGCCTTTACGGGGAACTCTAAGTCTCTGGCTTCATATGACAGAGACACAAAGCGCTAAGCCCACCCCGAGTCAATTAAGCATCAAAGGGCACATACACACACATGAGCCAACGCCACACCTTAACGTGTGCTGGGCCCACACCACGCGCCCACCACCGTTCTAGATGCCAGAGCCGCCACAGTGAACGCACCAGACAAGAGTCCAGGCGGGTCACTCAGCTCCCCACTCCCTTCTGCAAGGCCCTCTGCAGAGGTCACTCTGCTGCCTCACCTCTAAGCCAAATCAGACATTCCTCTCAAGGACTTCCCCCCGCCCACAGAAACCTCCTCAGTCCACCTCATCAGGCTATTCGGACTCCAGCTCTGACTCCTCAGCACTACATATAAAATCCCCACCACCTCATACCTTCTCCAAGGCCCAGCTTACGCAGGTAACTGGAGCGCTTCTTCATTTGCATCACAGGCAGTTTCAATAACTGAGGACTTTTCTTCAAGGCCACACACACAGGCTCTGGATTCAAACCCAAAACTATTAATTCTGAAATGATGTCCAGCATCTGTTGAGGGTGCGTACCTGGCTGTATGCTGAGCAGTTCATTAACATGGACATCACTAAAACCCATGTCCAGGAGGGAACTGACAAACTTCTCTTGCAACACAGGAGTTCTCTGCTCAATCAGCCCTGCTCTCTGCTCTGGTTTCTGCGCACATTCTTGGGGTTTGACAAAGGATGACTCCTCAAGGCCCCCTCCATTGGAGACTGTCATTAGTTTACGCAACAAAAAAGCAGTCGTCCTCTTCTGTCCTCCAGGCTGAGGAGTCTGCCTAGTGAGGAGGGCCCAGGTAAGGGGGGTCAGGCGGTGCCAATCAAAGACCTGTAAGACACAAAGGGAATGATTCCTCATCACACTACTGCAACGGGCACCACAGGGTCTCCGGGTCAGGGTCTTTAGCTCCCCGGTCCCATACAAACATAAGTTTTTATAAGCAATCTACAAAGTCGTAACTGAACTTTAAAAACCTGCAGAGAAAGAAGTTCATGTACAGAGAACAGTCTGCAGAAGCACAGATTTGGTTTTGCTGCTCTAACTGAGGGGACAGGGACAAGGAGGGACTAGGAGAAGTCTCAAGGCCACCGGGTAAAGTTTGCCTAGAGGGGTGGGGGGTCCTCCACCTGTTCAGTGCCTTGTGGTGGGGGGTGGGGGGTGGCTACAAATTTAGCTGAGAGATTAACAAGAAAAAAGTTTATTTATATGCGTATGTTGATTCAGCAAAGAGGTAGCTCCGTAAGTGACTACAGCTGGGGGCAAATGGGGGAGGAAGGTTTCTAGGGGAAGAGCAAACGGGAGGGCTCTTCGGGGAAACGAATGGGAGCCCAGAAAGTCTGTGACAGTGTTTATGTCGATACCAGGGGTCGCCCCTCTTTTTTTTCCTGCAAGGCGGTAAACTCCCCAGGAGAAAGGCGTCTACGGCGCCCTCACTCCCGGAAGGCTCTGCTTTTAGTGAGATAAGGGCCGCTCCAAGCAGGCTTCTTTCAGTCTCTCCTGAATCTCAAGCGTCTTTAGTTTAAAATCATTTCTGTGCCAACTCTGGGGTCCGAGTCGGTACCCACACCTGAAAACTCGGTATCTCGTACCAGTCTGCAGATTCACCTAACTGCGTTCATTCCACAAACAATGCCGTTAGCCTGTCAGCAAACTACACAGAACTCCCGTGGACCTCAGAACTCCTCAGGGGTCAGGCCCCAGGCCCCGACGGCCCTCAGGACGCGTCCCCAAGCCCCGCCAGCGCCCTCAGCCAAGCCCGCCCGCTCGCAGCGCCCGCCGCCCCTGCCGCCCTGCCTGCGGCCCAGCGCCGGCGGCCGGCGGGGCGGGGACAATGGGCTAAAACCGCACCCACGCGGCGGAGGCCGGGGTGCCGCCCCAGGTCGGCAGCGCACGCGTGCGCGACCCGCCAGGGGCCCCGGGACGCGGCGGCCGCTCACCTGCCTGCCCAGCGCCGCCATAGCGCGGAAGCGGCGCCCCCCGGAAGCGGCCCCCCGGAAGCGGCGCCCCCCGCGTCCGTGGCGTCCGGCCTCCCCCTGGCAAGCGCGAGCGCGA
This sequence comes from Oryx dammah, assembly GCF_014754425.2. Lineage (NCBI taxonomy): Eukaryota > Metazoa > Chordata > Mammalia > Artiodactyla > Bovidae > Oryx > Oryx dammah. Next base: position 117,866,739 of record NW_024070212.1, read on the forward strand.
GGGCGGCAGTTCCGCCCGGGCCTTCTCCGCCTGCGTCCGGCCGGGGGCTCCCGGAGCGCTGCTCCCTGCGCGGTGCCCACTCTGCCTGGATTCCCGCTTCCCGGAGCTCCCGGCTGGCACGCCAAATGAACAGCCCCTTCCCCACACGCTCGCTGTCCATAGAGAAAACGGAAACCTCGGCCCAAACCGGCCGCGCCCCTGGTCCCGCAGTACCCTCCGCGGAGAAAGCAGGCTAACGCAGAGACTGGGCGGTCTGAGCAAAATGGAATCGTCCCAGGCGAAGTCATTCAGATTCGATGTGGAATCTGTATCCAGTAAGAATATTAGTGTCGAGTTGAAACGAGAATGGAGTGGCCACCAGGTTCAAATGGGGTCTGGGGGCCGCGGAGGACCGGGTCTCAGCCCACCTCCGCACTTGTGAGGACTGGGCCAGACCCAGGGCCGCCGCCGCCTTTGCAGAACTGCGCCTGCCAGGACCAGCCTCATGGTCTCTCAGGCGTTCCCCTTACAGCTGCAGCCCGCCTTTGTTGACAAGCACCCTGCCTTCTTGCCAGCTCCAATTATAATTCTTGATAAAAACACACACGTGTTTAAACTGTCCAAAGGAACTCCAGAAGTCTACGGTTTTTCTTTTAAAAAGTTCCTCCCAAGAGAGGTATGGTTTCCTTCCGGGATGAAATTGTTGCAGCCTAATTTGCATTTATTTTTAAATTTTGGATATAGACCTGTAATCGTTCAGGTATAGAAACTGGGCATCTTTCAAAAGGGGACAGTGGTGAAGAAGAACAAAAAGTGTACTTTCTCAGCTGCCTAAATTCCATCAGTTTTAAGTACAAATCTTAATTTGTAAGCATTTCTTGTTTTATCTACTTGTTTCTGAACTGAGGAAAAGGACTTGATTTTTGTATGGATACAGTTTATAGAGTACCTGCTCTGGGCCAGGCACCAGATGGGGTTCTAAAAATATATGTTTTCACAAAAGGGTTATATCAAAGAAGAGCAAGGTTGTGAACCATGTGCAGCTCATGCAATGGTTCTCTTTCTGTTGATCTGCTCTTCTACCCTGATCTTCTCCTTGAAATATGCAGCTGTCAGCACTGCAAAACAAATCATGTTAATGCTTTTACACCCAAAGTCTAAGAACATCCTTGTGTGCTTCTCTGGAGTCACAGAACCTAAATAGGTGTCTAGGTCTAGAAAGAGTAGTGGCTGGCATGCAGAGACCACTCCAGAAGGTTGGCAGCAACGTCACTGCTCTGAGAAAGCCTTGCTCTTTGGAATCTTACCTGTAACATGGGGAGGCAAATTTTTCAGCAGCTGCCTCAAAACTTTTCTGCCTGGATTCTTTCTGCAGAGAACACTCTCAAAGTGTTCAGACATTCCTCTGCCAACAAATCAGGTGAGTTTTAATTATTTTTCTTATACAGAAGTAACAATTCTTGGAGACCTAGAACTTTGCATTTTCAGCCCATTGCACACGTGTCTGAAAAAAGCATCCTGTAACAACTTCTGTATTATAAGCATGATAGAAACGACAAAGGAAAATGTTTGGGGTTTTTTTAACCTTCGAAGAGTTACTTCATCATAAGACTTACTTGATTCTGAAGAGTAAATGTCACTAACTTACTAAAGACTTTAAAAAATACACTTCTAAAAGTCCTGCCTCTACTATCTCTGCTGAACAGAGGAAGGGCCCTCGTCATTCTCTTGAGACGTCAGAGAGACTCAGGCAGCACTTCCTAAAGGGAAGGGATGGTGACATCCTATATCCCAGAAGTTGAGAATAAAATGAACTGTCATCAAGACAGCCGCATACTTCCAACAGAAACACTGGAAAGTGGGCGCAGGATCACACCAGGGGCAGGCTGGCCCTGGGCATCTTCTCGGTCCTCTGGGCAGGAGCCCCGGCCCGGCAGAGAGTGAGGACACGTGGGAAAGGGTGCTGGGGCCTTGCGTTTGGCTTTGTCTTCTTCCTGCTATTTGAGCAGGGGGAAAAATGAAAGGTTTCCTTCTGACCCCAACCACTCCCTCCCCTCCAAAACAGATACAAAATAGAGGCTGAATTTCAGGTTAGGGTGGATTGGAGCCTAGAGGGGAGGAGTTATCTGAGTGAGAGCTGCACTGGGTCCTGATCAGGACTGGGAGAGGGACACTCAGGGCCGGACACCCCTACATAGGCACAGGGGGCTCCCTGGGGCCAGACGCCCCCACATAGTCACGAGTGGGAGGTCCTGGGGCCGGACGCCCCCGCATAGTCACGGGTCGGGGGTCCCCGGGGCCGGACGCCCCCGCATAGTCACGGGTCGGGGGTCCCCGGGGCCGGACGCCCTCGCATAGTCACAGGTCAGGGGTCCCTAGGGCCGGGCACCTCTGCATAGTCATGGGGTGCTGAGGCGCTGGGAGGGGTCGGGGTGGCAGAAGAGCAGAGACAGATGATGGGCCAGCCCTGCTGAGCTCTGCACAGAAGGGGAATGGCTGGCACACCATGCCCTCCAGCCTCCCTAGACTGGCCAAGCTTCAGAGACTTGCTAGGCACACCCACAGGAGGGGCCCCCAAGCTGACCAAGGCGGAACCTCTCTCCAGCTGTGGCACAGGGAGACGCACAGACAGGAAAATAAGGAAATGAAGTGCTTCCCATACCAGCCCTGCAGGAGAATTCACGTGGTCCAAGTCAGGGTGATTGTTTACTAATAAAACTGCTTTAATTTGGAAAACATTCAAGGAAATAAAGAAACAGTTTGGCCATTTGGCGAACAGCTCTCCACACTCCACGCATCAGACCAGCACACGCCAAGTCAGAGGAGACAGAACGCAGGCACGTATACAAAAGTACAGAGAACTGAGAACCTCCCACGTGCCTTTTGCAAATTCACAAGTGAAAAGCCCTTTAATAGTACAAAACTCAAGCACTAGCATGTTTTCTCAAGGCCATGAAAAACAATGAATTCCGTGTCTACTGTGTAACCCTAAAATAGTACAGCATCCCTGGCTTTGGTTCTAACACATGAGTTTTTAGAAAGTGAACCAGGCCTAATTCTTGAGTGCTTACTCTCTGAATGGAAGGGGCCTGAGAATGCCATGCCTCCCTAACCGAGTGCCAGAGAGCAGCAGGGAGCCGGGTCAGCCGGCGCTCTGGGTCCCGCCCTGCTGCACGAGGGCCGGTGGGGCTCCGGGGCCCGAGCCGCGGCTCCAGGGCTCCTGCCGTCCAGCTCCAGACCGACGGTGGGCAGAGCTCTGCTGTCTGAAGGGAGAGAGAGGTAGGCTGCATCACCTGCCCGCGACAGCGTTCTGAAACCCTTGGCTTCCCTGTGGAGGCATTCTGAAGAGCAGAAGGCACCAGAGGAACCCTGCAGAACCCACCCGGCATCATTTGAGGCTTGCTGGACCCCGCCGCTGTGCCGGAGCTGCACGTCCAGAGCCACGGACACGGCCCCTGAGCAGCGGGCCCCAGACACACAGGGCCGCCGCTGCCCCCCGCGGGCCCCAGCTCCCTCGCCCTCTGCTCTCCTCCTCCGCTGCGGCCTGCTCTGGCCATCGGCAGCTGCACTTCACAAGGCCTCTCCCTTGGCCTCCACCTCATCTGTGGGTCTGCCCTTGCCACGGGCACCCACGGGCGTTTGCCCACCTTCTGAGGCCCCGGGGGTGTTCAGGGCCTCTGGAGTCCGGCTCACGGGCAGCAGGCTAGCCCTGGGCCCCACCCCGGTGTCCGGGACCCCCTCGCCCCGCGGTGCACAGGCCGCGCCGCTCACCTGACTTGTTTAGCTGGCACACCTCCTCCCAGGTGTAGTCCGCCAGGTTCACGGGCTGTGTCACCCAGGGGTCTGTCACCAGCTCCTCCAAGGTGGTGCGCTGCTCGGGCACAGGCTGCAGCAACCCAGACATGAGGTTCATGAGGTCTGGGGACAGAAGGGCCTGTGGTCAGAGGGCTGACGGTGGCCCAGGCTGGGGGCGGGTGGCGTGCACTGCGTGAGTGCAGGACCTGGGCCCCCACTTCTGACCAGCACCGCGGGGCTTCTGGAAGGCGGGGTCCCCAGCCATGCTTCCCGAAGTGCTGCGGGAGGTGTGTGTGGCCCCGAAATGAAAGAGCGCTCGAGCTCCCACGCTGCTCACGACACCAGCGGGCGGCAGCCCTAGCGTGGGCTGCCCTCTGGGGCTCTGGAGACACAGAGCCATGGACACAGGCGTCGTGTGGCGGGAGGGGAGGGAGGGGGCCAGCTGCGGAGCCCCGGCCTCTCCCCATGGGAAGCGAGCAGGGGTGCTGAGAAGAGCCCTACACCTGAGTCTGCATCGGGCTCCCACTTTCTTTAACAGTGTGGGTGTCAACGAAACCGGGGCCACCCCAGACCTCAGTGCCCGGGGGAGCGTCCTGAGAGCCCAGGGGGCAGAATTCGGAGCAGCCCACTCCCACCCCGCCACTGGTGGAGCAGGCCCCCAACCCCAGGGTGGACCAGCGCCCCCTAGCCCCAGGGCGGGGCGCCCCGGAAGGTGCAGCAGCAGGCTGCAAGAGCCCTGCTATCACGAGGATCTAGAACATTAGGAAAGCTCTACAATTCTTCAGGCCGCTCTGGACTGCACTGTGCCCCCCCACAGATTCCCTGCATGATGATAACAGGAAGTGGGGCCTTTGGGAGGTGAAGAGGGTCAGATGAGGTTGTGCGCCCCACCACCCCCAGCATCAGTGCCCGTATCAGCAGAGGCACCAGAGGGCCTGCTCTCTCCTGTCTCTGCCCCGTGAGGACACAGGAAGACGCAGCTGTCTACCAGCCGGAATCTGCCAGCACCCTGACCTCGGGAGCTCCGCCTCCAGACTGTGAGAAATAAACGTCGTTGCTGCAGACCCAATGGGAAGGCATGGCAGCCCAAGTGAACTGGGACTTGGGCCTCCAATCTGAGTGAAGAGCCCAGGTTCAGGCCTGACACCTAAGGGCACCCATCACCTCACCACCTGTGACGATGAATGATTACTCTGGGATCACGTGTCGCAACTGGGAGACCTCAGAACCCCATGGTCCGGCTCCCTGGAGCTCCTCCAGGCATGGGTCTGAGGGGCCATCCAGCCCTGCTGGCAGGGGTCGCACTGCAGATACAAGCCGCTCTGGTAGCTCTGCGGGAAGCCAGCTCACAGGAGCTCCAGGAGGGACAGAACCCTGATTCCACACGAGCGGCTGGGGGGCTCAAGTCCATCCTCCCCCTCCCCGCGGCCATGCTCAGAGGCTGCCAGTGTCCCTCAGAAGACAGCCCGTCCAGTCCAAACTTCGCTGAGGACAGTCATGACATCAAAGTCACCTCCAAATCGCCCTTCCATTCAGATCCAAGTCTGAGAGGAATGGAAGAGAGAGTGAGCCGGCTGTGCCTGCGTGGGCGACACCGTGCACTGCTCGGAGACGGGGGCTGGCCCAGGACATCCGCCCGTGTGAGCTCACCTTCCGAGACCAGATACGGGGGGTTTATCGCGGCCTCCACGGTCTCCTCCAGCTCGCAGAAGGGGTTCTCCTCGAAGATCAGTGTGTACAGCGTGACCCCCATGGACCACATCTCCAGCTCCGGCCCCCGGTACCTGTCAGAGGAAGAGGAGGCGCTCGGGGCGCTGGGCCAGCCCCACAAGACAGCTGGGACCCTGCACGTCACCCAAGGGCAACTCCCAGCGAGACGTACCACACTCCTCGGCCACGTCCGCCCTCCGCCAGGCGCCCACCACCCACTGGGGATAAGATGACAAGCAGAGGCCCACTCAGCAGCTGAGACCAAGTCAGCAGGTGGCAAGGGGCCGAGCAGTGTCCCCCGGGGGGCTTCCTGGAGGAGGAGGAGGGGAAAGTTGGGAGTGCGGGCGGTGCCCAGGCCCCCAGGGACCGGGGGGGCCACGGCGGCTTCAGGGCAGGGCGGCCCGCCCTTCAGGGAAGGCCTGCAGGAACCCGAGGTGAGACTGGCCCAGGGGAGCCTCTGTGAGCCCTCAGCAGCGGGAGGGGGGGGTGGTGGGGAGCGGAGCCACAGGCCTCGGGGATGGCGCCCTGGGGCGCTCTTGGCTCTCCTCTGTGCTTACAGATGCCCTCCTCCCAGCTACTGCTCCTGGGCTCTGAGAGGCTGGCGCTCTGCCCGCCGTCTACATGGCTCAACCCTAATGCCCACAGCAGACCAGCAGGGTGAATCCACCTTGGTCCTGCACAGAGGGCCGGGCCCCGTGCTGCCAGCGTGCTTGGTCCCTCAGGTCTGGAGCTGTGGGTGGGGGCGGGGGCAGCCTGGCCCCCAGAGCCCTGGGGAGCAGCTGTGTTCATCAGACAGGAGTGCAGACGCGGCGGCTGAGGGAGCTGGTGAGCAGAGGCCCAGGAAGAGCCCTCTGCCTTCCAGGGGCCACAGAGGGCCGGGGACACCAGGAGGCAGGAGCCAGGGGCAGGGGGGCTGGGAGGCAATCATAATGACAGACCTCAGGGAAGTGAGAGGAGAGAAAATGCCAGAACGAGAGAATCAGACTTCTGTAGAAAGAGATTGCAAGGATTCTGGAGGCCAAGGAGAAACTCCAGTAGAGCAGAGCAGGGGTCAGCACACCTGCTGTAAAGCACCAGTGACTAACGCAGGCTGGGGCCGCGTGGCCTCTGGACACTAACCCTTTCTGCCAGGGCTGCACAAAAGCAGCCACAGACACCCGTGAGCCCACAGGCGTGGCCCTGGGCCAACAGGACTGTCCTTATGACAGCAGTGGGGGCCAGTCTCCCACCCAGGGACGGAAGGGTGTGGAAACAAGAGGGAAGATGCGTGCAGAACCCACGGTGAAAGTCCTGGATGCTCTAACCACGAGCCTGCCTCGGAGACACGTCAGAGCCACGCTTCTCAAGAGGACGTGTTAGAGAGGTACAGTGAAGCACCCGCAGTCAGACCTGCCTGGAGCTCAGCTCACACGGGTAAAGACCAGTTCCATCACATGTGGAAAAGACAGAAATCTACGTATTCGGGGTGCAAACACTGAGCACCGTTCCCATGCTCGGTGTAGCCCTACAACCCCTGAGCTTCGTCTCGTCCTTCCCTCTCCTGAGTTCCCTGAGACCGGGCCCCCAGCACAGAGCTGGACCCGCTTCTCATCTCAGCAAGAGCGGGGGGCGCGCCCCGTGCCCAGCGGGCGCGGAGGCGAGCCGGTGAGCGACAGCGCCGCCCACAGCAGCGGGTGTGCTCCAGCCCAGGCCCCCTGCGTTAGCGCTCCATGCCGCATGCGGCCAGCCCAACCGCACTAAACTGCTAGTGCTGGCATCGAGATAAACAAACCAACTAAAAAATTCTCTTCATTCCTTTGAAGAGTCCCAAATTTGGGGACTCTTATCTTCTCTTAACTTTTGATTATACTGAACTCCAAACACAAAAGGTGAGAAGACAGTCTAATGAACCCCTGGCTTCCCTTTTCCTGAGTTCCTGACTGAGCTTCCTTTTCCTGCCCACTGACCTCCCAAAGCATACTTTGTCACTCAGCACCTTCATCAAAAAGAGCCACAACCTGAAGCCGCTTCCCTCTGCTACCGTGGAAGGTGTGAGCACAGGTTGCCAGCCCGGGACACCTACGGGTTCCCCATGAGGACCTCAGGCGCGCAGTACTCGATCGTCCCGCAGAAGGTGTAGAAGAGCTTGCCCCGCTCCAGGTAGGCGGCCGACCCGAAGTCGATGAGCTTGATGGAGAAGTCCTCGGCAATGACAATGTTCTCGTCCTTGATGTCCCGGTGGAGGATGCCCTTGGAGCGCAGGTACACCACGGCCGACACCAGCTGGAACAGGGGCCACCGTTGGGATAAGGCCACTTAACACGAGGCCTCAGAGAAGGAAACTGAAGCCGACTCCTTGTGACCCCCCAGACTGTAGCCTGCCAGGCTCCTCCATCCCTGGGATTTTCCAAGCAAGGACACTGGAGTGGGTTGCCATGCCCTCCTCCAGGGGATCTTCCCGACCCAGGGGTCAAACCCGGGTCTCCCATGTTGCAGGCACTCTTTACTATCTGAGCCACTAGCCTGCCCCTCGGCAAATCCCCAGGAACGCCAGGCGGCACCGTCAGCCAGAGGGACCGCGTGTATGACAGCTCTGCAGGACCCACTCACCCGTGGCTGTGCCCTTCCAGGGACGCCCCACATAAACACAGCTTCTAAACAGTTTCTAGGTCTCAGCCTGTGTGCCACCAGTGACCTCCCCGGCAGACTTTCACTCACCCCACGACAGGCAGAATGATCGTCTAGGGAGGACAGACAGACGGCAGCAGAAGCCACAGGACGCGTGGTGGACGCCTGAATGAGTGTGGGCTGCGTTGTGTGGGCAGTGGCCCAGGAGAAGGCCCAGAGGGGCAGTGATTTCCCCAGAGCTCATCGGGCAACTCGAGCAGGGCTGGGAGCAGAAGCCCAGCTCCAGGCTGCAACTTCCAGGCTCTGACAGCTTGCTCTGACAGCTTCTCAAACAGCAGTGCAGTGTGGAGCCGTGCTTTCCCCAACACGTGCAGCCTTTCAGCGGTACGGCCTCAAAGGAACTCCCCAGGAAACGGGCCAAGCGCATCAGTGTCCACTGTCTCCACTGCGAGAGGGTAGTTACTAGGATGTGCTGCTGCCTGCCCACACTGCACGTGTGGTGAGGGAGATCAACAGCAGTAGCGTCTCAGTGAAGTCTAAGTAAAATCAGTACGCCTTCTGACGCCACTCATAACGCGGACACCAGCTCTGCCGATCAGCACAGTGATTTCACGGACACAGTCATTCAGATCGTTAGAGACAATTTTACATTTACAAATGAATATCTTTGAGTCAGAAGCAACAATTAATGGCAGACAAACTAAGCTGAATTCAGTTCAGTTCAGTTCAGTTGCTCAGTCGTGTCCGACTCTTTGCGACCCCATGAATCGCAGCACGCCAGGCCTCCCTGTCCATCACCATCTCCCAGAGTTCACTCAGACTCACGTCCATCGAGTCAGTGATGCCATCCAGCCATCTCATCCTCGGTCGTCCCCTTCTCCTCCTGTCCCCAATCCCTCCCAGCATCAGAGTCTTTTCCAATGAGTCAACTCTTCGCATGAGGTGGCCAAAGTACTGGAGATTCAGCTTTAGCATCATTCCTTCCAAAGAAATCCCAGGGCTGATCTCCTTCAGAATGGACTGGTTGGATCTCCTTGCAGTCCAAGGGACTCTCAAGAGTCTTCTCCAACACCACAGTTCAAAAGCATCAATTCTTCAGCGCTCAGCCTTCTTCACAGTCCAACTTTCACATCCATACATGACCACTGGAAAAACCATAGCCTTGACTAGACGGACCTTAGTTGGCAAAGTAATGTCTCTGCTTTTGAATATACTATCTAGGTTGGTCATAACTTTTCTTCCAAGGAGTAACCATCTTTTAATTTCATGGCTGCAGTCACCATCTGCAGTGATTTTGGAGCCCCCCAAAATAAAGTCTGACGCTGTTTCTACTGTTTCCCCTTCTATTTGCCATGAAGTGATGGGACCAGATGCCATGATCTTCGTTTTCTGAATGTTGAGCTTTAAGCCAAGTTTTTCACTCTCCTCTTTCACTTTCATCAAGAGGCTTTTTAGCTCCTGTTCACTTTCTGCGATAATTAGTTAACTTTAAATAAATAAAGAGGGCTTCTCCAATGGCTCACCAGATAAAGAATCTGCCTGCAATGCAGGGGACACAGGAGACACAGGTTCAATCTCTGGGTTGGAAAGATCCCCTGGAGAAGGACATGGCAACCCACTGCAGTATTCCTGCCTTGAAAATCCCAGAGGAGCCTGGTGGGCTACAGTCCAATGGGTCGCGAAGACTCAGCATGAGCAAAAGTAAGAGTTTTATTGGCTTGGCCAGAATAAATGAATGAACGCATGTTTACATACACATACACGCAAACGTGTGCATGCCTGCACATGTGTGTACAGACATGCGTGCATCTGCACGTGCAACACTGCACAGATGTGCGCACGCACACACGGATGTCCATGCTCGTACATTCACATATACACATACACTCACACGTGTATGCACACATATCGACATACACACGTGCACACGCACGTAAGAGGCTCCAGGTGGGAAGCAGAAACCGCACGTTGCACTGAATATGGACGACTTTGAGGGTTATTAACTACAAAGCAGTAACAAGCCCGAATGGGAGGAGAAGCCGCGCACCGCGGAGGAGAGCCGCGCACCAAGGGCGCCGCTCACCACGGAGGAGAGCCGCTCACGGCGGAGGAGAGCCGCGCACCAAGGGCACCGCTCACCACGGAGGAGAGCCGCTCACGGCGGAGGAGAGCCGCGCACCTCGGAGGAGAGCCGCTCACGGCGGAGGAGAGCCGCGCACCAAGGGCACCGCTCACCACGGCGGAGAGCCGCTCACGGCGGAGGAGAGCCGCACACCGCGGAGGAGAGCCGCGCACCAAGGGCGCCGCTCACGGCGGAGGAGAGCCGCGCACCGCGGAGGAGAGCCGCGCACCAAGGGCACCGCTCACCGCGGAGGAAAGCCGCGCACCGAGCAGACGCGACCCGGAGCTGGAGGCGACGCACACGCTTACACGGGACACTGCGGTCCTGTAGAGCCCTGAGTCCGTATTTACACTTGATGCTCACTGTGCACACTGATTTACGAAAGGGCCGTGGAGACTCATTGCAGAAGTTAAACAGTATCGGGCATAGAGTCAGCGGCATCAGCAGCCCTGAACGAAGAGCAGTCGGGCAGCAGCTGTGGGTAAGCAACTCCCCATGTCGCGTCACACGGAAACCTGTTTGCCAAGAAGATTTCAGAAACAAACCTACACCGTCAAGTAAAGGAGATAGATGCCTGTATAACCTTTCAGAGGAGGAAGACGGGGAGAGGTGGCATTCTTTGGGCAGAACTGTGATGACCAAAACTTACAAGCAGGTGCCTCAGAAATTTAATTTCAGAAATCCAGTAATTTCTGGGCATTCATAGCTTTGGGGAAGAAATATCAGTTCATGGAAGCTGTTATTAGGAACCAAGTCAGCTCCAGGAAACCAAGAGCAAACCTGTGGACTGGTCACATCCCTCTACTCCGCACCCCCTGGCATCCCTCCACCTTTTCCAGGGAGCAAGGAACCATCCAGAATGAAACTCCCACATTCCCCAAACCAAAGAACTGTTGTCTCTCCCCGCCCCACCCCAATACCCAATTTCTCTTTCACAGGACACCTTTCTGCGTAGCTGGCTACTCTCCCTTTCCAAAAAATAACAAACAGACTAAGATCACTACACGGATAGACACGAAAGAAACCAAGACAAATACTCAGTGTAAACCGAGATGGCCAGAACCACAATCTCTGCAGGTTAATTAACTGGACAGCTCCATCCACTCAGCACTGCCTGTGCACCTGCCTTGGGCGTGCTGCACAGAGGCCTCTGCACTCTCTGATTTAGTCCCAGCAGTCCTGTGAGACGCTGGCTCGAGTGAGGTCCACATACAAATGAGCAGGGTCTCCCCGTGGTGGACAAGGATTCAGATCAGATGCACACCCTGCAAGCCCAGTCTGAGAGCTGCACTGGTTCCTCTTTGAGGCTGGGTGGGTATCATCTGAATATAAATACACTTTAATCTTCATCCCACATCCTCGGTCACCCCAGGGTGATGTCTGGCCTCACTCTTCCTCCCCAACCCCAACCTCACTCTCTCTACTTCAACAGCAGAATTCTCTTCTCGAAACACATGTCCTACTCAGTAACATCCCCAAACCGGAGGGTCCAGCATCACTGACTCTGGAGTCCTGGGCCCAGGCGGCCAGGCCTGTTCTTACCTGTCGAAAGATGTAGCTTGCCAGGGGCTCGTCGAGGCTGGGATGGCAGTCAATGAATGCAAACAGGTCCAGGCCGGAGCCGTGCTTTTCCATTACCAGCTGAAAGAAGCCTTGGTTCTCAAACACATCCAGCACCTGTTGAGAGAGAGAGATGAGCTGGGTCCGGCCCTGCCGGGACACCTCCAGGGCAGCGTGCTCGGGCACAGACATGAGAGCACCCCACCTTGATGATGTTGGCATGCTCCACCTTGCACAGGATGGCAATCTCTAAAGTGACCTTCCCAAGCTTGGGGTCCTCAATCCAACAGTCCTCCAAAACCTTCTCCTTCTTAATAAACTTCACCACCACCTACGAGAGAGACAAGGGATGTCACTGCAGCCCTTCCCACTGGCCCCCTAGCAGCTGTGGAGCCTTCACCTCCAACCTAACCCCCACCTCCACCCCCACGAGTCCTGGGACGTGAAAGAAGAAACCTAATAACAACCGTCCAACGTGAGGGGGCCAGGAGCAAGTCAGCAGCCAGCCGGAAGTCCCGAGTGGACCTGCACGACCTGCACAGCGGGAGGACGGGGGTAATGGAGGAACCGGGCGGGCTGATGACAAGACCAGCCCCTGCAGGTCCCGGAGCGGGTGTTCCCCAGATACCCCACGTCACCCCTATTTCTCAACCAAGGACTGGATGTCCCGGCCAAGAAAATGGAATAAGAGGCCTGAGAACTGGCAAAAAAATGAACAAAAATGTCAGTCATGTTGGTTTTGAGAACTAACCAGAGAATTCCACAAGATGGGCGGACACAAGACAAATACATGGAGAAAACGGTGTGGTGCAGCCACAGAAAAGAAAAAGGAAGCCCACAGTGCCCACTGGACTGCTGACGAGAATGAGATGACTGCCCTCAGATAAGTGAAGATGGCAACAGAAACTCAACTCGAGTCCGCCAAGAAGCACGCGACACCCAGAGCAGTGTGTTTAAACCTCTAGGAGGGGTGAGCACACTCAGAAAACGCCACACAGCACAGCGCTCAGTATTAAGTCACAGCTTAGAAACACACACTCAATCCAAGAAGCTAGAAAAATAGTAAAGTTTACAGAAAGTACCAGAAAAGCAACATAAAGAAAAGAAACACTTGATGAAAAGCATGAGCAATTCTCTGGCAAGTCCGGCGAAAAGGAGACCGCATGCACACAAGAGTGAGGCGAGCAGAGGCAGCCACTCTGGCCAGGAGCACCTGCAGAAGTGACGCCACGGCACGAGCCGCCACCGGCGTCCCCAGCTCCGCAGGCCCCACAGGACTGCCGTGAACGCACGCATATAAATGAGAAAACCCCAAATAAAAACGTCAGCAAGCCCGGGGGCTCCCCTGGTGTCCTGGGGCTTAGACTCTGCACTCTCAATGCAGGAGGCCCGGGTTTGATCCCTGGTCAGGGAACTAGATACCACAAACTGCGACTAAAAATTGCCCACGCTGCGACTAAGATCCAGAGCCGCCAAACAAACAAATATAAACATTAAAAATATGCATTAGCAAGCCAAGTTCAGGAACGCACTAAAAAAATGTTATAAGGCAGTAAAGGATTGAGTCTACGCATAAAAGTTGACTGTGGTTATTCACATATTAATAAAAGAAACAAAACATGATCATTGCAATAGATGCTGAAAAGTCATTTGGCTTAAGTCAACACTTATTCTTTAAATTTTAAAAAAAGTGAACTGAAAATGAAACAGCCTCAAACAAAAGGTATCCATCAAGAAATGAAAGGAGTCACTGGAGTGGGCAGAGGACCACCAGGAGGCTGGGCGGCATACCTGTTACTCCTCACGGCTCTGCAGGTCCGAGTCAAGGTGACAGCAGGAAGGAAAAGAAGGCGATGAGATGTAAATAAGAGAAAGGGGCACAAGCAGAGGACCAAACAGACCGACTGGAAAATCACTGAAACCAACACGACTTGGACACAGACCCCCCTGCTGTCCAGCCAAGCACGCAGCTGTGACAGATTCCAGCAGTGACGAGAAGCGTGGCGACAGGTCCCACACGGGCTCTCCCAGGAAGCAGCGGGCCAGGCCCGGGGTATCCGGGCAGCCTGGGGCTTTGCAGGGACAGGCAGCATGGTCACCAAACGCCCTGGCAACTACAGGTCTACCCACAGTGGGACTGGGAGGAAGGCTGTGAGGTGCATCAGAGCCACCCCCCAGCGTCCAGAGCCCCACCCCGCAGGAGCCCAGTACCTCCTTATTTGCCTCCTTGTCCACCGCCATCCACACGAAGCCAAAGGCCCCGCTGCCCATCGGGCTGAGCGTGCTGTACTTAAGGGAGTATGGCCCCTCGCAGGCCGCCAGCCCCTCCGGCTCCATGGCCTTGGGGGGCTCCTCAAACCAGGGCTTGGTTCCAAGCACCTGCAACCACAAAGGCAAGTCTGAGGGGCCACATGCCGCACACTGAAGGAGGGACAGCGGAGGCGGCCGTGGCCCCCTGTCCGAGAGCGGCAGCCACTGCCCCGCCCACTCCTCAGGCCCCTGGGGTCCCCAGCCGGAGACTGCTGTCCAGAGGGCACACCCAGGGCCTCGATGTGCCAGTCCAAACTGGCGCTCACCGGCCCCACCGTGCGCATGGAGCACACGCAGAGCTGAAAGCCCACGTGCGGCGCGCGCCTCACCCAGCAGGTCGGGCAGCAGTGTGGGGAGCCACGCAGAGCCTCTGCCGCCCTGGAGGGCACGGGGTGCTGACAGGAGGGGACAGCGGGCAGCATCCGCAGACACCCACCTCCCCCAGGCTGGCCGCAGGCAGCTCGCAGGTGGCGTGGGCAGAGCTAGGCAGGCTGGCCAGCAGCAGGCGGGTGCGCAGCAGGTCCTTCACCAGCCAGCAGCAGAAGAGGGTGGCCGGGCCCTGGAGCTCCACGCGCCGCACCTCGAACTGCACACCTGCGGAGGGCGGCAAGACCGGGCCCCCACTGAGCCCCACAGCCGCGCGGGCAGGGCCCCCTTGCCCACAGAAGGGCATGGCTGAGGCCAGCAGCCACACCTCCCTGGCACAGGGCCCGGGGCCGGCCTGGCCCCCAGGGCAGCCAGAGGCCAAGCGACTCGGGAGACCCGCCCCTAGCCACCAACGCAGATGAGCCTAGAGAAGCTGCCGCAGCACCCTCCACACACACAGCTATGCACACAGGTGCCACCCAGCCCTGTACACTGCGCGCCGCAGCACACCAGCGGGGCACAGGCGCTTGCTGACACAGCCTCCTGGGGACACAGCGAAGTAAGTGGGACTGTTTTCTTCCTGGCAGGGGGTTTCCAGGTCATTTTACTCTCTTCTTTTTAGTCTTTTATTTCTAGTATCTCTACAAATAACATATATTACTCATAAAACTCTTTTAAGGTTAGGAAAAAAGCCCTGTAGTCGACACTAGGAAATTGGCAATGAGGAAAACAACTGGCTGAAATACAGCACCACTGGAAAATTAGGAAAATAAAAAGGGACAAGCTAAAGGGCTGACTGCCAGCCCCAGGTTCCGGGAAGGGCAGCCTCCTGACACACGGAGCACACGCGCACTTGAAATCCCACACCTGGCAAACCTCACCCAGAAAGTCAGAAGACAGTGTGCAGAGCCACACAGAGGCGCTCCCCACCCCGGGGGACACGGCACTGTCGGGAGGGCGGCTCGGTCCTCACCCAGACCTGGCTGCCCCTGAAGCCCAACAGCCTGTGGAGATCCGAGCCCCACCTCCTCGCCCGGCGGGACTGCCGTGGCCAGGGCTCTGGGGCCCCACCCACTGCTGCACCACACAGAGCGGCCGGGACCCCGGGCTCCCCCCAGCACGCGCGCTTGAGGCCCTTTCAGGAGGCAAACTATAACTTCAGGTTCATTTCTTAATATAATTCATCATTTCCACCACACTACTCTGGGGATGAAGCCCTCCAGACACCAGGAGGAGGAGGCCCCCCACCCCCACGGAGCCCACTCTGGGGGCAGCAGGGGAGCAGGCCCGGCCCACCCCGCCCGCCTGCACATACTCAGCTGCGAGCCGTCCCGGTGGTAGCATCTCCCCGCGTAGGTGCCCTCCTGGATCTCCGGCTGCAGGTCGGCTGCCCTGAGGGGTGCAGGGCCGGGGCCCTCGGCTCTCACGGGCGTGGAGGTAACCTGGAGGCTCAGCCCAGGCGCCTCCAGTGGGCACTCATCCTCAGGGCCAGCTGCCAGCACGGGGAGTACACAGCTCGGGCTGTCGCGGCCATTCGCGTCCTGGTGCTCGGAGGACACCAGACAGGTCTGGGACGGCTCTGTCTCCTCCAGGCCCAGGTGGCTCTCACGGAAGCGCCGGCCCCCACGGAGATCAACACAGGTGCCGGTCAGCAGCAGCAGCTCCCGGTTGTCCAGCACGTCTGACCGCTGCCTGTGCACGGCACCCATGTCTGCGTCCGAGCCCACCAGCGAAGGTGAGGGTGTGCCCCCAAGTTCAGACGTGGCGCAGGAACAGTTAGAAGAAGTTCGGTCTGTCCAGTCCCTGAAAACAAGCTCCTTGAGGTTCCAGGAAAACGAATTCTCGCTAGCCTCTGGGACCTCCACAGCCTCCAGGGTGCCGGGCAGGTCAGTGGCCAGGGCGTAGCAGGCCGAGGAGCTGCCCGAGCGGCCGCCCCGTGGCTCTGTGGCTCTCAGGTCCGACAAGGACGCAGGGGCAGAGGGCGGGGGCTGCCCCATCAGGACCACCTTGGCGTAGGAGACGCCCCAAGGCCCCGTGAGGCTCGAGGCGGACAGCTGCTCCTTTATCAGGCATGTATGCAGCTCCTCTCTGTCCTGCCGCGCCTCCAGCCAGGGCTCGTCCAAAGGCGGCGTCGAGAACAAGAGCTGCAGCGTCCCCGGGGGACTGGGGGCCAAGCGCGGGCTTTCTGGCAGCACGCTCTGCTCCCCCTGGGGGCTCTGCCCAGCCAGATGACCCTCGGTGTGGGGCGTGGCCGTGGCAACGTCAGGGCCCCGGTCTGAATCGCTGGCGCTGCCCCGCCCCGCCCGCGCCTCCTGACACGGGCCGTGCGTCTCATCCCCACTACTGTCTGCACCGGGGATGGCAGCTTCTGAGTCTTCCTGGGAAGCAGACAGCTTCGTGTCCCCCAGCTCAGATTGACTCCCCCACTGAAGGCCCCGGCTGAGGTGCTCCGCCGTCGCCGGCTGCTCTTGCTCCGAGACGGAGCGCTGCTGGCCCTCGGGTGACGACGGGCCACTCCAGGCGGATGGGCCTCCCTCGGGCACGTCTTGCGGGCGCTCGGGCAGTGACCGGCTTTCTCCTGGGACGCTGTCCCCCCTGCAGGTTGTGATGCGGGACGACACAGTCACTTAGGAGCCACAGAGATCACATGGATTCCCCCTCCAGCAGAGACCAGCAGAGAGCAATTACCACCACGAACAGGACAGGAGAGAAGGTGAGCTTCTATAACAAAGTGAAGAAACGACACACGAAGGCACCTGTTCTCCAGACAAATTGACTTAGCAGTGGCTCACACAGGCTCAGTCGGAGCGCTAGGGCCCTGTGCGCAAAGCTGCGGTCCCCACGCTCACCGGCCTGAGGGCGGCCAGGCGCCCCGCATGGCGGGAGGCGTGGGGAGAAAGGGGAGGAACCCTGCCAGCCACAAATGCCACCAGCTCCACAGCGCGGAGCGGGAGGGCGAGAGGAGTCGGGGCTGGGAGAGCTGGGCGCGGGGCCCTGGGAGCCAGAGCACAGGGCCCCAGCACACTGGGGACGGGGGACCACAGAGGAAGAGGCCACCGCGGCCCCAGGTGACTGCGGAGCCACGGACAGGGGTCCAGCCCAGCCACTAACACCCACACGGCAGTGCCGGGCGCTGCCCCGGCTCAGCCCAGGCCGGACAGTGGCCCCGAGGGCAACAGAGAGTGGCCGTGCCCGGCATGGCTGGGGTACAGGCATGCAGCGATGGGTAAGCATTGCAGCAGAGGGCCAGGAAGAGGCACCGAGAGGCAGGCCCCGCTCGAGAACCGCCACAGGGGAGGCAGCTGTGAGCGGGATTCCGAGGACCTGCAGGACTCTCCAGGGAAACTGAGGAGCAGGGGCCCTCCCCTCCTAGCCCCGTGCGTGTGAGCGCTCAGCCAGGACTGATGGGGTCACGCTGCTGCAACTGCCGAAGCGGAGCCAGAAGCCAGGGGTGGATGCAAATGGCAGGGGCTGCGTCCGCAAGCTGTGGTGCCACACGAGGGGCAGGCTTGCTCCGGGGATGCACGGTGCCTCCAGCACGTGCACACATGTGGGACGGGCGTGTCCGAGCACACACATCTGTATGGCGAGGGCCCACCCTCAACGGCACGGGGAGGTGGCCTGGCAGGAGCTCGCGGCTGGCAGAGTTGGGGCACTTTTGCTGCTCACCATTATTCTTCGGTACTTAAACACACACATTCTCATAGCACGGCTTTAAAACATCATTTCAAGAAAACCAGAAAACTGTGTGGTGTCCATAAACCCCACACAATGGCTAGCAAAAGAAGCCGGAGACAAGGAAGTGCATCCGGCCGAGCTCAGGACAGGCCCTGCTGCCCCGTGTCCTGACCCCAGGGCAGCGAGGGACGCCAAGCAGAGCGGCAGCAGCCCCTCCCGGGGGAGAGGAGAAAGGCCCGCCAAGGTTGGCGCCTTACTGTACATTCAGTCTCAAAGTGATTTTTCAAAATGAGAAACTGGCTGAAAACACACCAAAATGCTGCACACAACACAAGGGGACTCTCACTTCCACTTTCCTGAGTTTTCCAAACTGAACCCTCCTCCTCTAAATAGAATACTGTGTTATTTAAAAAGGTCAAGTGATTGCTGGGACCAGTTCCCTGGATCCTGCCTAAACACTTCCTTCCCCGGGCAGCAGGCCGGCGGCATGGCCATGCAGGGGCGCCGGTGTCACCTCCGCCGTCGTGTCCAGAGCGCCCTTCCCTCCCACGCGCACCTGCCCCTCCCTCGGAGGGCTTACCTGGGAGCGGGCGGTGCCAGCGGGCAGGCAGGGAGGGAGCCCCTGGGGGCCGTGGGGCACGTGCCCTGGCTCTCCACTGGCTTTGAGGTCTCGGTGTCCACCTTTGAATCTGGCAAAAAAGAGTGTTTCCCACTGGCTTGCGCATGCCACTGAAAACCGCCTCCTGTCCACTGGGCGGGGGCCTGACCTGACCGCAGAAATGCTGCCAGACCCACGCCCACAGTGCAGCCCTGGCTCCCAGCCGGGCCCGGGCCCCTCACTGCTGACAGCCCCCAGGAGCTCCACTCTCTGACTGCGGGGGAGAATCAGAGGCCTGCGGCCTGAGGCTGCTCCTCTCCTCAGGGCCACTGGCCTCCCCGCCATGCCCAGCCTGCTCCCTTGCCCAGGAGGCTGCCCGCTCCTTCCAGCCTGGGGGCC
The DNA here is from genome assembly GCF_014754425.2 of Oryx dammah. Lineage (NCBI taxonomy): Eukaryota > Metazoa > Chordata > Mammalia > Artiodactyla > Bovidae > Oryx > Oryx dammah. The sequence goes on from NW_024070212.1 coordinate 117,885,863, forward strand.
CGAGAAGGCAAGCATCCCCACTCTGCCTCCCTCTGGAGCTCAGGGTCTTCTCCGCCTCATTGCTATACTTGTGCCACCTGGCTCTGCCCAGGCTCCAGAGGCCAGATGGAGTGCCAGCCTACAGCAGGGCCGGGACACCACAGTAACCGGGGCGGCAGGGGCGCGATGTCCGTGCTGCTCAGCGGCCTGCACGGCCGAGGCTCCCAGGAGGAGTCTGGCCCCCGCGGGCAGGAGTGGCGGACGGGCTCCACGAGCAAGCGTGCGATGCCACAGGTCCACTCTAGAGACCATGAGGGCAGAGCTCCTGTGACGCCGCCCACCCATTCCCTACAAAGCACACGAATCACACACACACTGAAAGAACTTAGATGCTGGACAAAGAGAAAAGACTATTAGTGACAGAGAGAAAAAAAACAGAGAAGAAAAAAGGAGTCTTTCCAGCGAGAAAAACCCAGATACAACAAAGGAAATCTCATGTTAAGAAAAGGGGTCACTCAGAGAGAGTCAGTAGCCTGACAAAGCATCTTTTAAAAAACTGAACACCAGGGACATCCCTGCTGTGCAGTGGTGAAGAATCTGCACTTCCAAAGCAGGGGAGGTGGGTTTGATCCCCAGTAAGGGAGCGAGATCCATGTGCCACAAACCAACTAAGGCCACAACCGCAACTACTGAGCTTGCGCACACTGGGGCCGCTGAGGCACGAGAAGGGGGACCGTGCACTACAGAGAGACTGCAGGACACGGGAGACACCCCAACACTGCAGCCAAGGCACGACAAGCACAGCTGACACGGAGAGCTCACGTCCCGCCAGACGCCACCGAGTCGCAGCTGAGGCCGGACACACAGCGTCTGACACGGAGAGCTCACGTCACATCGGACACCACCGAGTCACAGCTGAGGCCGGACACGCAGCGTCTGACAGGGAGACTCACGTCACATCGGACGCCACCGAGTCACAGCTGAGGCCGGACACGCAGCGTCTGACAGGGAGACTCACGTCCCGTCAGACAGCACAGTCACACCTGAGGCCGGACACGCAGCGTCTGACAGGGAGACTCACGTCCCGTCCGACAGCACAGTCATAGTTCCCCTCACTGACTGTATTAAATCCACTGGTGTTTCCTCCAAGTCCAGGTCTTTCCACAGACTTGCCCTCAGGTGACAGCCCCCGTGGGCGCAGACCTGGGAGGCCCCCGAGCCAACACGGGGTTGCCCGGTCAAGCCTCCTGGAGCAGAAGTGAGCTCCCTGGAGGCTGCCGGAGCCTCCGCTGGCCTTTGCTTCCCGGGGCTCCACCTGCAGAGAACAGAGAGGGGTCCACACAGCGGGAGCCCCACACTGCGCCCCAAACACGGTCCTACAGCATCACAGCATGGACTCGAGGCTTTTATCGCGTCATCTTAAATGCTGAGTTAAAAGCACTGCTAGGCCTCCCTCGTGGCCCAGGGTGAGGAATCCGTCTGCCCGTGCCAGAGACGCAGATCCAGTCCCTGATCTGGGGCGAGCCTGCGAGACGAGGGCGGTGAGGCCGGGCGCCACCGCTGCTGAGCCTGTGCTCTAGATCCCATGAGCTGCAGCCAGAGCCACGAGCCTCAGCCACTGGAACCCAGGCACCCAAGAGCCGCTGCTCCCCAACAGAGGCCCCTGCAATGAGAAGCCCTCCACCTTGACTAGAGAGGAGCCTCTGCTCTCCACAGCTAGAGAAAAGACTGCCCGGCAACAAAGACTCTGCACAGCTAAATTAAAAAGAAACACTGGAAATGGACAAAACTAAACAAATCCTACGAGACTGCTGACTCAGGGATGGATCTGACATCAGTCCTGCCTTCAGCTACTTACATAAAGCTACGTCACTTACTCGCACAGAAAGACTGCCAACTAGCCGTGGCGCCAGACGCAGGCACGCGTGACTCACTTGGGCATCTCCCGTCCTGCGCTCTGCACCAACACAGCTGTGAGACCCACACAAGCGTCCCATCCCCTGGGAACGTGGAAGGCCCACAAGAGACACAGAAGACCACCAAATCCACAGAACAGGGTCCCCATGCCACCACCGCGCCCCCATTATGCCCACGCCCACCCCCAGCTCTAGCCTCTCTCCTGTGGATGGGGCGGCCCGGGAGGAGGAGGGGACTGTCCTCACCCTGGGCTGTGCCGGCAGGCTCGTCCCCCATGCTGACCCCAGGCCCACTCTGGCTCCCAGTGTCCAGGCAGCTGGCCAGGTCCCGCAGAGGTAAGGAGCTGTCGTAGGCAAGGTCCATTTGGTGGTAGAAACCGGGAATCAGGAAGGTGATGTTCTAGGAAACAAAGGGTGCTTCAGAACTCGGCGAGGCCCCGCCTGGGCAGAGAGCGCAGAGGACGTGAGCAGGCCTGGACGAGGTCCGGAACAACCCCGGGTCAGGCTCCTCTCAGCAGTTCTGAGCACCCCCGATGCTCATCATGGAAATCGTAACTAGTTCCCCTTTCCCTCAGCAAACCCTAACCAGCCTGCGTTCACATACTCCCTGCAAGGACTTGGTGTCCCCACGTTCCTGCAGGAAGCCCTTGTCCAGAAAATACTCCAACTGTGTGATCGCTGACTTCAATTGAACTATTTCATTTAATTCAAACTGGCATTGCTATTAGAAAACAGGGAAGGATCTCTTTTGAGGCTCTGGTTAAAGTTCTGGCTGGCTGGCATGCAGTGCTGGCCCCAGCGAGGGTGGCGAGAGGGGATGGCTGCCCATAGGCATCGAGGTGCTCAGTGGAAGGTGTGGGGAGCCCAGGCCAGCACCCACCTCAAGAGCCGGGCCAGCCAGGCGTGGGGAAGGGGCAGAGCCAGAGGCTGCTCAGATGTCGAGTGACATGGCACACAGCAGCCTCTCCCTCCAGCGTGAACCACCCCCTCAACCAAGTGGGGGCCCGCGTCCCTCCCCAGAAGCCCTGGAGGACCGCTGAGACCACCAGGGAGGCCCCTCTCAGGTGGCCCGAGAGGCTCGCTTACCCGCCCAGTCCAAGAAGGAGGTTACAGAGGCGCCTCCTCCGAGCCGACCCACAGCTGCCCCCAGATGGTGGGAGGAGGCGTGGAGGCTATGACACCACCCTAAAGGAACTCAGACCAGACCTCGTGTGGGACAGGCTTTCAGGCAGAGCCCCTTCCCTCTCCTGGGGGGCACCTGGCGCACAAGGGCTCTGCCGGAGGTCCAGACAAATGGGCACAGGCGGGGCATGGGACCAAGGCAGAGGTCTCGCTCTCTGGGCCCAAGTCCCCAGGGAAGCCGGCCACTGCAGCAGCAGGCAGGGCGCACAGGCCTGTGGGGGTCACGCCCGGCCCCCCAGCCCACCTTGCCAAGGAGCTCAGCCCTTCCGTAACCAAACAGCATGAGGGCAAAGCTGTGGTTGATGCCGTAGATGGTCCCGTCCGGCAGGAGCGTGATGAGCCCGCTGATGGTAGAGAACACCCAGACGGACGCTGAGTAGCCCCCGCTGGGGGCCGCCTCACCATCTGCAGCCTCCTTGCTGCCGGGCTGGGACTTCAGCTTCAGGCTCACAGGGAAGGTGGCGCCATCCCTGGCTCTTCCGACGGACCTCTGAATCTTGAGGTGCTGGAAGAAAGACATGCCACTGTGCCCACCGCGGCACCTCTGGTAGCCCAAGCTGTGAGGCTTTGCTGCTCGGCGGGCACCCCCGGGACACCTGCCCTCCACCTGCTCTTCCTGCCTCATCTCCGCACCGCCCCCAAACCCTAGGGAAGGCAGAGACCTGAGCAAGAGCCGCGGCTGGGCCGGGACCCAAGCCAGCACGGCCGCTGCCCACTCCAGAACAGCCCAAACATGGTGCACACGGGCTGTCAAGCCATGCTCCAGGATCGGCCTGGCCCCTCTCCCAACCCTGCAGGAAGCGAGTGCCTGCCCGCTCCCCAGCTGGACCACCAGGCCCCTAGCACCTGCCTCTGCAGCCGTGGGGCGGGGGCTCCCCAGACTGCTGGCCTCCGGGTGGCTTGTCCATCTCCACTCTGCCTCCACGGCCCCCATCATCCACACACCAAGTCCTCCATCATGGTTCTCTGCTTTAAATACTCAGAACCTGTCCGCTCTCCCAAGCAAATTGCACAAGTGTCTAACAGGCTTTCCAGGTCAGCTCCTTCCTGCTCTCGAGACGGCCGGTCCCCAGGCCTGTGTCTACCCCTCACCCAGTGCTGCCTGCCTCCTTTTTAAGGGTTCCCCCGCAAGATCTGCAGAGGCCCGAGGCCCGAACATGGGGGAGCTCCCTGCACCAGCCCTGCACCCTGACCGGGGGTGGAATCAAGACCCCAGGCTTCCCCTAGTAAGACCCCGGGCCCCAGTGAGCCCTGAGGAAAGAGGGGCACAGCCTCTTTTGCAGCAGAGATGACAGGTGGATCCAGCATGGAGCTGCTGGGAGTGTGCCTGCACATGCCTTTGGCGCACACACACGTGCGCGTGCGTGTCTCCTGGCACGCACAAACACATGCCTCCTGGCATGCACACCTCCTCTGGATGCGTGCCTGGGGTGGGGCAGAAGTGTGCTTATGTTCAGAGTTAAGCAAGGGCTTCCCAGGCGGCGCTAGTGGTAAAGAACCCACCTGCCAACGCAGGAGCCAGAAGAGACGTGGGTGCGATCCCTGGGTCGGAAAGACCCCCTGGAGGAGGGCATGGCAACCCACTCCAGCACTGCTGCCTGGAGAACCCCATGGACAGAGGAGCCTGGAGGCTACGGTCCACAGAGCGGGGAAAGCAGCACACGCTGAAGCGACTTAGCGTGTCCAAGAGGACTTACGCCAGCACGCCGGGGTTAAGCATAAGAGGCTGCCGAACAGTCCCCTACAGTGGTCGCCCCAGCTGAGCTGCACAGCGTCAGGCTTCAGGAGGTCTGCTGTCTTAGGACAGAGCAAGGGGCATAAAGAGAGGAAGGTGCGAGAGGGGAGGCTTCCCGTCGCCCTAGAGGGACTGAAACCATCACCCCATCGCCCGGGAGGGCCCGGCTCTCAGCCAGAAGCCAGAGGAGAGCCAGGGAGAGCCCACGACGCCCCGGCAGGGTCCATCTCCTGCAGCAGCAGAGCCGACCTCACCCCAGCCTGACCACCCGACTGTCTGACCCTGCAGGCTGCTGATTGCGACACCTGGTAAATCCCGGCAGTGCGATCACTGTGTGAAGCCCATGCGCTAATTGTAAAACAGGGCCCCTGGGAACTGGGGGGTCCGGCTGAGAAGAGAACCACCCCTGCCCGAATCCCCACCACCCTCCAGAGCTGCCGAGCGACCGCCACCACCTGACCCGCAGTCCTGACTTGGGCGAGAGACGACGCCCACCAGTCACTCCTGCTCCTCGAGCCCCCAGACCTCTCAATAAAGAGGCCCCAACAGGAGCTCCAGGAAGGGAACCGGGGGCAGGGGTGGCCAGGTGGGCGCTGCAGAGGCTCTGAGCCTTGGTCACGACTGCAGTGCAGACACCCCTGCTGGCAGGCCATGGAGCTGGGCCTAAGAACTCGACCGACATGAGCCAGAGAGACGCCAGTGGCCACAGGGCTCAGCCTCGGCCAGGCAGCGCCGGTGGCCCGGGCCCGGCCCTGAGGACCTACCGTGGGGACGTGCTCGCCAGGAGGGGGGAGTTGCAGGGAGGGGATGAGGTCTGTGAGGCGCTGCCCGACCACCTCCTCCCCAGACGCGAAGCCGTGCAGGTGCGCGAAGAGCCCGTCGCAGGACGTCACGGTGCCCTGGGAGGAAGAGCCGGTGTCAAGCCTTGTGACCTGCGTTCCCTGCGCTTCAGCTTTAAACCTCACTGAGCCTCCGTGCCTTCCAGCTGAAGGCAAGGCTGTGGGTGCTCCCCCCGCCCCACCCTTGGAAGTGCAGGGGCAAAGGGAGCCACCCTCAGAATGCCGTCTCCCGCCCCCTGCCAGATATTCCCAAACGCGTGTTCCCCCAGGCACCCGCGGAAGCCTGGCTCACGCTGGAGGCTCACGAACCACACATACAAGCGGCACACCTGCGCCGGCCTCGAGTGTGGCCTGCGTGTCAGCCACCACCCAGAGAGCGATGTATGACTTTATCCAAGTGTTAACACCATCCTGTGGGGGGCCGAGCTCATATCCCACATGTATAGGTGAGGGAACAGAGGCCAGGGAGGCCGATGCCCTGCCCAAGTGCAGCTACCAGGAGGGCAGCCGGGCACACCGTCCAGGCCCCAGGCCCTCTTCCTGCCCGAAGGCCCCAGGGGACACCACGTGCTGATGTGCTGCGGGGGGGGGGGGGGGCCTGAGTGTCAAAGTGACATGGAGCTGGACACCCGAATGTGACTCACGTCGCTCCGGAACGCCACCCAGGCTGAGACCCGCTCCACGGGCTCCAGCATGACCACGCAGCAGAGGCTGCGCTCCTGCCTCACCCTCTTCATCCACACGGAGACCGGGATCCTCTCCCCGCTGCGGCTCACAACGTCCACCTGGAGCACAGAGGGGCTCAGAGCGGCCCGAGCCCGGCCCGCGGGCACGCCTGCCCACCGCTCACCCGCCTCCCGGACGGAAATTAATCAAAGTGCAAACAAGGCCTCCGGCGCCTGACCTTACGGTCTCTGAGTGAATGCCCTATCAGAGATACTCCACTCCGCGGTAGTAAAGCGAGGGGAGCGTGCGGCCAGGCTTCAGAGGAAAGTCACCCCACGCGCTGAATGTTTACATTTCCTTCTCGGCGCTCGACCCGTGGACGGGTGATTTTCTGGGTGTACGTGGTCCTACCTAATGTGTTTCAGGGCCTGAGGCTTAGGGCTCAGCATTTAACACCCAGGTCAGCCTGTCAACGTCCAGCCTGGATACACACACACAGGAGAGCCCGAAGCTCCAGGGAGCCATCGTAGCCATGCCAGCCCCACCACCACACACGGGGGCGTGGAGACGGGGATGGGGCGGCAGGACTGCAGCTCCCGGAACCTGGCCTGGGCCCTGCAGGCTTGCCAGCATGTTCCTCCTCAAGGAGCACCAGGAAGGCGCAGCGTCTCCACTCTGACGTGGCCCCCACGCCCACGCCCTTCCCAGCCGTCCCCTATGCCAGGCCGGGGCGGGACGGCCGACCCCGAGCGCCGGCAGCCCCGAGGCCCGCACTCACCACGGTGCCGACCGCGACGGCGGCGTGCCCGTCGGCCTCCACGTGCTCCTCGCTGAGGGCCTGCACCACGTCGGGGTCCGGCTTCAGGAAGAACTGCGCGAGCTTCTGGCCGATGAGGTCGTGGCTGCTGTGGCCCAGGAGCCGGCAGGCCCTGTCGTTGGCCACCAGGATCTGCGGCCACAGAGGGGAGGGCCCTGAGTCACCAGCAGCTCCTCCACCCCCTGGGACAGCCGAGGGGAAGGCGGCGCAGGCCTCGCCCTCTGCCCCGCCGTCGGCAACTCTCAGCAGAGCCACTCCGGCTCCTCCAGAGAAACAGAAACCGCCGCTGGCAGTGCAGCAGGCAGCACGGAGACTGCAGCCAGGCCGGCTTCCCCAGCAAGACGGGCGTGGAGGTGGGGGCCAGCCCCACGCCCACCCACCTGAAAGCCCCAGCTCTGTGCACACAGACACACATCCTGCAAACGCATCTGCTTTAAACCCTGGCTCTCCATGCTCAGCAGATAAGATGACATGACGCACTACCCCCTCTCCCTGAGTCTCCGCATCAATGAGGAGATGTGATCTGTCCCGACAGATTCATGCTGAGGTCTCCTAAGTCATCGCTCTCGCCGCTGCAGAGGCAGACCCGGCCGTTCTCCTAACTGCACTGACACACTCGGGCGCCCGTCTGAGGCTGTAAGCTGAGGCCACAGACCCTAGGCGCGCGGCTGGGTCACACCCCGAAGCACGCACCTCTGTGGTCTTGGCGTCCACGGTGAACACGGCCTTGTTGGGGTTGCACACAGGGGCCGGGAGCAGCGGCGTGGACCACCCCGAGGACAAGGCCCGCAGCAGGGAGCAGCAGGACGTGCTGCCCAGGGACCCCGTGAGGTCTGCCTGCCCGGGCGCGGCCGAGCAGTGCAACTTGCTCGCGCAGATGTTCTGGGCGGCCAGTGACGACAGGCAGTAGGAGCTCCACCTCTCCTCTGGAGAGCAAAGGGACACGTTAGACCCCACCCGGCCCCCGCCTCGAGCTCCCACAAGAGGGCCAAGGACGAGGTGACTACGGCGTTGACGAGCACTTGGACATGCATCCCAGCACCCCGGGGGTCCGCCAAGACCCCCACACAGCAGCAGGAACGCTGAGCTCCCCGCTGTCCCACTGCCCTCCCAGGCCCCCCGGCCACAGGGTCGTTCACCGTCACTCCGGAAAGTCCACTCCGGCAGCGGGACGTTCTCACCCAGCCCCTCCAGGTCCTCCTCTGCTTTCCACACCTCCCGCCCCCCCACCTAGCCCGCTCCTCCAGCTCCAGCCAACTCCCACCTGCCGACCCCCAGGAAGACCCTCCCACAGGCCTTCCCCGCTTCCCGTCAGAGCAGAGTCGCCAAGCGAGGAGGCCAGCGTGGCCCCCGTCCTGCACAGGCGCCACCCGGCTGGCGGAGAGAGGCTGCTTACCCGACAGCACCACGCGGCTCCGGCACAGCTTCGACAGCCCGGTCCTCCTGCTCACGTGCCTGTGGGCCGAGGACCCGGACTTGCCGGGCTCCAAGGCAGCGGGCGCGGTGGGGCCCTCCGGGGGCACTGGCAGGGAGGGGCTCCCGCCCGGGCCCTGGTGGTCCTCCACGGAGGCCGTCGAGCCCCCGTCCTCCATGAGGAGCTAGCGAGCCAGCAGGACCACTGTCCACCGGAACACCAAGGACACTGATCAGCGTCTGCCAGGCAAGAAGAGAGGCAGCTCAGCCAGCGCATTCCTCAGCCCAGTCCCAAACAGCCGTCTGGGGTCAGAACCTACGATGCGAGGGCCGTCGGAGCAAAGAGGAAGGGGTGGGAAAGAGAGAAGGGAAGAGGGGAAACCCGAGCGGAGCGGGAAGGACCCAGGAAGGGTGCTGCAGTACAGACCCATGGGCAAGGGCCCAGCCAGGGGCCCCCAGCGCCAGGGCGCCGTGCCCCTAGGGCCTGCACCCCACTTCTGCATTACCGCCTGGGCGTGCAGAACCAAGAGCTGGCAGCCAGGGTTACAGGAAACAGCCTCTGCTCCCAGAGGCTGTGCAGAGGCTGTGCACAGACTCTCACACACTCTGAACTCCAGCACAGAGGGGCCTTGGCCGGACCATCTGTGGGTCCCCGAGAGGCTCCCAGAGAAGCAGGCAGTAGCGGGGCTTCCCTTGGGAACTGGGATGCTGGCTGCAGTCATTTCTGTGACCTCGATCCCGGGGCTGACACCAGGGCTGATGGGTACAATCCTGGAACCCTCCCTCTAGTCCAGTAGCACCAGGGGTTCTGCCCAGCCCACCAGTGTGCCCACAACAACGCCACGAGGCAAGGCCTCCCAGGCAGCTGGGCTGGGTCCAGTCCTACACACCAGCACACCCACAGCAGCTGGCCCCAGAGCGACAGAAAGGTGCACGTCACCCACACAGGAAACAGCCCTGAAGCCTCGGGTCCTGCTGCCAGGGCAGAGGGTGCTGTTGGGCCCCACAGGACCCCACAGGACATTGTTCACACAAGGCCACTTCTGCAAGGCTAGGAGACATAACCAACCTACCTAGTCTGAAGAAATAAAGGTTAGCAAGATGAAGAGATGGAAGAATATGTTCCGGATGAAAGAACAACGGAAAACCTCAGAGAAAGAGCGTAACAGAACGGAGATGAATAATCCACCCAGCTGGCTCAGTGGTAAAGAATCCACCTGCAAATGCAGGAGGCCCGGGTTCGATCCCCGGATCAGAAAGATGCCCTGGAGAAGGAAGTGGCAATCTGCTCCAGTATTCCTGCCTGGAGAATCCCACGGACAGAGGAGACTAGTGGACTACAGTCCATGGGGTCGCCAAGAGTCAGGCGTGAGTAACCAAACACACACACAACCCATCTGATGAAAGGGTCCAAAGTGTGAGTCACTCAGTCGTATCCAACTCTTTGTGACCCCAGGGACTGTAGCCCCAGACTCCTCTGTGCATGGGATTCTCCAGGCAAGAAAACTAGAGCGAGTTGCCATTCCCTTCTCCAGGGGATCTTCCTGATCCGAATATTGAACCTGGGTCTCCTGCATTACAGGCCGATTCTTTACCAGCTGAGCCCCCAGGGAAGCCCAAGAGTCCAAGATCATGACCATAAAGACGCTCACAGGATTCCGGAGGGCAGAGGGATGGGCACAGTGAGAACATCCACTAGGAGAGAAAAGGATGCAAAAGAACCAATCAGAACCAGAGGAGACAACGGAGGAAAGCACGCACCAGAAGGAGTCCAGCCGATCAGACAACAGGGGGACAGAGCAGAGATCGGGAAGGACGAGGAGCAGAGCAGGAACCGCCCAAGCCGGACAGCAAGAATCAACCGGAGTCAGGGAGAGCGAGAACAGCTTCAGGGACGTCCGAGGCAACATCGCGCACGGCAACATTCAAGTCAGAGAGGCTGCAGCGAGAGTAGAGAGGGAGAGAGAGCAGAGGACTGACTTGAGAAAACAACAGCAGAAAGGGGCACACCGCTAGGCCCAGGAAGCACGTGGCAACACAGGAACAATGTTGTGAGGTGACAGGCGGTTACTAGACTCACTGCGGAGACGGTTTCCTAAAGTGCATAAATGCACACTGAAACCAAGACTGTAAGGCAACTATGTTTCAACTTTAAAAAAGGAGTAAGAAAAACAGGCAAAAGACAGGGAAAAAAATTTCACAAGAGGATATCCTGTAAACCCATGACAAGAAGCTGAATCGTGACATTTGCATAACCATGACAACTTTACACCTACTAAATCAGCAAACATAGAAAACTCAGCAGTGGCCACAGGACTGGAAAAGGGCAGTTTTCATTCCAATCCAAAAGAAAGGCAATGCAAAAGAACGCTCAAACTACCGCACAATTGCACTCATCTCACACGCTAGGAAAGTGATGCTCAAAATTCTCCAAGCCAGGCTTCAACAGTATGTGAACTGTGAACTAAAGATTCAAGCTAAATTTACAAGAGGCAGAGGAACCAGAGATCAAATTGCCAACATCCATTGGATCATCAAAAGAGTGAGAGAGTTCCAGAAAAACATCTACTTCTGCTTTATTGACTCTGCCAAAGCCTTTAACTTTGTGGATCATAACAAACTGTGGAAAATTCTTCAAGGGATGGGAATACCAGACCACCTCACCTGCCTTCTGAGAAATCTGTATGCAGGTCAGGAAGTAACAGTTAGAACTGGACATGGAACAACAGAATGGTTCAAAATTGGGAAAGGAGTATGTCAAGGCTGTATACTGTCACCTTGCTTATTTAACTTCTATGCAGTGTACATCATGAGAAATGCTGGACTAGATGAAGCAGAAGCTGGAATCAAGATTCCTGGGAGAAATATCAATAACCTCAGATATGCAGATGACACCACCCTTATGGCAGAAAGTGAAGAGAAACTAGAGCCTCTTGATGAAAGTGAAAGAGGAGAGTGAAAGAGTTGACTTAAAGCTCAACATTCAGAAAACGAAGACCATGGCATCTGGTCCCATCACTTCATGGCAAACAGATGGGGAGACAATGGAAACAGTGACAGACTATTTTGGGGGGTTCCAAAATCACTGCAGATGGTGATTGCAGCCATGAAATTAAAAGACACTTGCTCCTTGGAAGAAAAGTTATGACCAACCTAGACAACATATTAAAAAGCAGTGACATTACTTTGCCAACAAAGGTCTGTCTAGTCAAAGCTATGGTTTTTCCAGTAGTCATGTATGGATGTGAGAGTTGGACTGTAAAGAAAGCTGAGTGCTGAAGAATTGATGCTTTTGGACTGTAGGGTTGGAGAAGACTCTTGAGAGTCCCCTGGACTGCAAGGAGGTCCAACCAGTCCATCCTAAAGGAAATCAGTCCTGAATATTCATTGGAAACACTGATGCTGAGGCTGAAACTCCAATACTTTGGCCACCTGATGCAAAGAACTGACTCACTGGAAAAGACCATGATGCTGGGAAAGATTGAAGGCAGGAGAAGGAGATGACAGAGGATGAGATGTTGGATGGCATCATCAACTCAATGGACGTGGGTTTGAGTAAACTCCAGGAGTTGGTGATGGACAGGGAGGCCTGGCGTGCTGCGATTCATGGGGTTGCAAGTCGGACGTTACTGAATGACTGAACTGAACTGAACTGGGGAAGTAAAAAGTGTCGAAAGTTGATAAACCAAGAAGCGGCCTCAGAAAAAACAGCCCTTTCTCCATTCGCACCTTTTGTCCTGAGCACAGTCTGTGGGGCCAGCTCAGCCTCACACAGCACATGGGGCCACAGCCCCAGGGTGGCCCCTGAGGGCACAGAGCCCAGCCTCACACGTCCTTAGATCACTTCCTTTCTCACCTGTTCAAGTTTGACTCAAACTCTAATCAGAAATGCCTGCAAATCCAGGCCAAGGTTTTCGGAATAGGTGGGGTGGTTTTTAAAGGGGGAGGGGGGTGTATGATTGTTCTGTTTTGTATCCCCTCTGAGCAGAAGCCACGGGAAGCTGGACACAGACAGCACCTGATGGTGCCTCAAAGTAAGCCTGCTCCTGGTGCTGGTCTTGATTCCAGAAGGTGTGACGCTCGCCACCCCCAATCAAACAGCAGGAGAGGTTTGTGGGGAGCTTCTGGAAAAGCACTGCTCGCTCTCACAGGTGAACGTCTGGAAGCGAGTGGCTTCCTCTCAGGAGAACAAACGCTAGGAGACAGCTGGATCCACCTGCTCCCGCCACTGCTATAGGAGGAGAGCGGCACAGCACGAGGCTAGCAGGCTGGCGGGCGGAGCTGAAAGTGGCAAGGTGCCATCTTCAGCCACAGGAGACCCCACCCTAACACCTGCCTCCCTCTGGACATCAGGTGTGGGGCCCATCCTGAGGTGCTCTACTTCTCGCGTCCAGGCCCCCTCCAGTGTATCAAGGGTGACGCTGCTGTGATGGAGGGCATGAGCCAAGGGCGCCTCTCAGACCAGAGAGGCCAGCACAGGCATCCAGGAGGCACCAGCAGAGGTGAGCCAGCAAAGCAGAGTGAGGAAGCCTTTCCGGCAGAGCTCCAGGGAGTCCCACAGGGCCCCTGGGGAGGGGGCCACCCATAAAGACGGGTCTGGAGAAGCTGGGCTGACTCCCAGGGCCTCCTGTTGCCACAGGCAGTATGCCTCTTATCCCAAAGACTGACTTTCAAGGCCTGCTTGGAAGTACTGACCAAAAGGGGGGAAGGACGGAATCACAGTCATTCACGCAAGAAATTATAAGGTCTTAAGGCAACAGTCAAACAAGAGATGACAAGGGTGAACGTCGACATTCTAGGAATCAGCGAACTAAAATGGACTGGAATGGGTGAATTTAACTCAGAAGACCATTACATCTATTATTGAGGGCAGGAATCCCTCAGAAGAAATGGAGTCGCCATCATGGTCAACAAAAGAGTCCGAAATGCAGTACTTGGATGCAATCTCAAAAACGACAGAATGATCTCTGTTCGTCTCCAAGGCAAACCATTCAATATCACAGTTATCCAAGTCTACGCCCCAACCAGTAATGCTGAAGAAACTGAAGTTGAACGGTTTTATGAAGACCTACAAGATCTTTTAGAACTAACACCGCAAAAAGATGTCCTTTTCATTATGGGGACTGGAATGCAAAAGTAGAAAGTCAAGAAACACCTGGAGTAACAGGCAAATTTGGCCTTGGAATGCGGAATGAAGCAGGGCAAAGACTAATACAGTTTTGCCAAGAAAATGCACTGGTCATAGCAAACACCCTCTTCCAACAACACAAGAGAAGACTCTACACATGGACATCACCAGATGGTCAACACCGAAATCAGATTGATTATATTCTTTGCAGCCAAAGATGGAGAAGCTCAATACAGTCAACAAAAACAAGACCGGGAGCTGACTGTGGCTCAGATCATGAACTCCTTATTGCCAAATTCAGACTCAAATTGAAGAAAGTAGGGAAAACCGCTAGACCATTCAGGTATGACCTAAATCAAATCCCTTATGATTATACAGTGGAAGTGAGAAATAGATTTAAGGGCCTAGATCTGATAGATAGAGTGCCTGATGAACTATGGAATGAGGTTTGTGACATTGTACAGGAGAGAGGGATGAAGACCATCCCTGTGGAAAAGAAATGCAAAAAAGCAAAATGGCTGTCTGGGGAGGCCTTACAAATAGCTGTGAAAAGAAGAGAGGCGAAAAGCAAAGGACAAAAGGAAAGATATAAGCATCTGAATGCAGAGTTCCAAAGAATAGCAAGAAGAGATAAGAAAGCCTTCTTCAGCAATCAATGCAAAGAAATAGAGGAAAAGAACAGAATGGAAAAGACTAGAGATCTCTTCAAGAAAATTAGAGATACCAAGGGAACATTTCATGCAAAGATGGGCTCGATAAAGGACAGAAATGGTATGGACCTAACAGAAGCAGAAGATATTAAGAAGAGGTGGCAAGAATACACGGAAGAACTGTACAAAAAAGATCTTCACGACCCAGATAATCATGATGATGTGATCACTAATCTAGAGCCAGACATCTTGGAATGTGAAGTCAAGTGGGCCTTAGAAAGCATCACTACAAACACAGCTAGTGGAGGTGATGGAATTCCAGTGGAGCTGTTTCAAATCCTGAAAGATGATGCTGTGAAAGTGCTGCACTCAATATGCCAGCAAATTTGGAAAACTCAGCAGTGGCCACAGGACTGGAAAAGGTCAGTTTTCATTCCAATCCCAAAGAAAGGCAATGCCAAAGAATGCTCAAACTACCACACAATTGCACTCATCTCACATGCTAGTAAAGTAATGCTCAAAATTCTCCAAGCCAGGCTTCAGCAATACGTGAACCGTGAACTCCCTGATGTTCAAGCTGGTTTTAGAAAAGGCAGAGGAACCAGAGAGCAACTTGCCAACATCCACTGGATCATGGAAAAAGCAAGAGAGTTCCAGAAAAACATCTATTTCTGCTTTATTGACTATGCCAAAGCCTTTGACTGTGTGGATCACAATAAACTGTGGAACATTCTGAAAGAGATGGGAATACCAGACCACCTGACCTGCCTCTTGAGAAATCTGTATGCAGGTCAGGAAGCAACAGTTAGAACTGGACATGGAACAACAGACTGGTTCCAAATAGGAAAAGGAGTACGTCAAGGCTGTATATATTGTCACCCTGCTTATTTAACTTATATGCAGAGTACATCATGAGAAATGCTGGGCTGGAAGAAACACAAACTGGAATCAAGATTGCTGGGAGAAATATCAATAACCTCAGATATGCAGATGACACCACCCTTATGGCATAAAGTGAAGAGGAGCTAAAAAGCCTCTTGATGAAAGTGAAAGAGGAGAGTGAAAAAGTTGGCTTAAAGCTCAACATTCAGAAAATGAAGATCATGGCATCTGGTCCCATCACTTCACAGGAAATAGATGGGGAAACAGTAGAAACAGTGTCAGACTTTATTTTGGGGGGCTCCAAAATCACTGCAGATGGTGACTGCAGCCATGAAATTAAAAGACGCTTGCTCCTTGGAAGAAAAGTTATGACCAACCTAGATAGCATATTCAAAAGCAGAGACATTACTTTGCTGACTAAGGTCCATCTAGTCAAGGCTATGGTTTTTCCTGTGGTCATGTATGGATGTGAAAGTTGGACTGTGAAGAAGGCTGAGCGCTGAAGAATTGATGCGTTTGAACTGTGGGGTTGGAGAAGACTCTTGAGAGTTCCTTGGACTGCAAGGAGATCCAACCAGTCCATTCTGAAGGAGATCAGCCCTGGGATTTCTTTGGAAGGAATGATGATGCTAAAGCTGAAGCTCCAGTACCGTGGCCACCTCATGCGAAGAGTTGACTCATTGGAAAAGACTCTGATGCTGGGAGGGATTGGGGGCAGGAGGAGAAGGGGACGACCGAGGATGAGATGGCTGGATGGCATCACTGACTCGATGGATGTGAGTCTGAGTGAACTCCGGGAGATGGTGATGGACAGGGAGGCCGGGCGTGCTGCGATTCATGGGGTCGCGAAGAGTCGGACACGACTGAGCGATTGAACTGAACTGAACTGAAAGCAACAGCAGGAAGATACAGAGGGGAACCCGCAAGAGAAAGTAAGACACAGAATCGACATAGGTTTACTTTGCCAGATGTAGAAGGTAAGGGAACAGAAGGCATCAGACCGCACCGCAAGGCCACAGTCCCTGTCTAAGAAAAGAAACGCTTGCGAGGAGGTTAAAGACAAAGCCCAGGTGTGCAGTGGGGACGTCGGGCAGCATGGATGAGCTGCTACAGCTCACGGCTCTCCGCACACACGTCCACTGAGGGGCTCCCGGGTGTCAAGCTCCTCCTCCTGGCCCCTTCCAGTGGTGGGACAGGCACAGTCCCTGTGCGGGCAAGGACCGAGCGCCGGGTGGGGCCAAGCCCAGGCCGAGACCCTGAGCGGCAATGAGGGGCGGGACCGGCCAGGCGCGAACAGCCACAGGGCGGCAAGCGGGCCGCCACCGACCGAGCGGCGCGGGGCGGGCAGTGGGACAACGTGGGGCGCGGAGCGGTGCTCACACGCGGGTGGCTCACCTGAGGTCGCCCAGTCACCCGCCTAGCTCTCAACGCGCCGGGAGGGCGCCAATCCGCGCCGCTAGCGCCACCAGCCAATGGCAGAGCGACGGGCGCCGATCGACAGGTCCCAGGGGCCAACCGCCGGCGCCTGTGGGCGGGGACCCAGGGAGCCCGCGAGGAGACGCCCGCGCTAACGGTTGCTAGGGACGCGTCGGAGTCCGTCTACGGCGACTCGGAGGAAGCAAAAGAGACGGCGCCTCCGCCAGCGCGGTCCCCGGACGCCGTTTCCTCCGGTCTCAGGATCGAGAAGAGTGAGGACCGCGGACCTCGCCTCTCGGAGGCCTCGACCTGAAGACGCGGAGCAGAGGGCGGCTCCCTCACGGCCCATGATGCCCGCGGGGCCGGGGCCCGTTTCGGGCTGCGGCTCCCGCAGTAGCTAGATAGGCATCCAGGTCCGACCAGCTCTCCCGGACCCGTTAGCGGACAGGCTCCGGAAAAGAGAGCGGGCGCCCCGCGCTGAGCGTTCACTGGAAGCGGCCCCTTTGTACGGGCTCAGTCCACACCGCGACAATGTCTGCCCAGTTCTGCAGACGCCGCCGCCGAGGCTCGGAGGGACTGGGGAGCCGCCCCGCCGTGTCCCGCCACCAGTCCACGAGCGCAGAGCGACCCCAGGCTCCTCTCCGCTCGCCTGCGGGCTCGGCTCCGTGCTTGCGGCCCCGATCATCCCTGCCCTCATCCCGCTTCCCGCCTCCTGAGCCTCCAGTTCGCCCATTTACCTGCCTGGCGGGCGGGGAGACTGGCGGCGCGGAGGCGGAGGCCCGCGCGGCCTCGCGGGTGAACTACAACTCCCATGAGGCTTTCGAGCCGCGCAGGAGCGCAGGGCCCCATTGGCTCGGAAACTTCTGAGCTGGGAGCCCTGATTGGCTGAGGGGCCTGAGGCGACAGATTCCGGAAAGGGAAAGAGCAGCCAACATGGCGGCGGAGCGCGGCGCGGGCCAGCAACAGTCGCAGGAGATGATGGAGGGTGAGCGGCCCCGCGGGGCGGCGACCGAAGGGCCCGGCGGGCGGGGGCGGGGGCGGGGGCGGCGGCCCGTGCCAGTCATGCCCGGGAGAAACGGGGCGGCCCGGGCCCAGCCCCGCGCGCCCCGTGACATCTGCCAGCCGGCAGGGCGGGGGTGGCCCCGGACAGCCGGACGCGGACCCCGGTACTGAGGCGGCAGTGGCCGGGAGGGCGCGGGCGGCCGGGGCGAGCGGCGGGAGCGCCGGGCTTGTGGGTGAGGACTGAGGGCGCGGCGGTCCCGCAGCCCCCTGCGCCCGCCCCAGCTGCTGGGAGCCTCGCACCGAATCCCTCAGCTTGACCCGCGAGACAGGTCCCCAGGCAGCTGACCGGGAGACGAGGCGCGGGCTCGCTGGGACCCGCCCGGGGCAGCTCATTGGTGGACGCGGCGGGGGTGGAGAAGGGTCCTCTGGAAAGCGAACCGGGTGAGGGGAACGGCTGAGCCCAGGCGAGAGTTGAATGATAGAATCGACAGGTTCCTGTTTCCGAAGCTATAAAGACTAATGTCAACTCTCTGGCTTTGTTGAAACCCGTCTGCATGCGTGTTGTGCGTGTATATGATCACATGCACACCCAGCCCCAGTGGAGAGCCGGCCGTGTCTTTGAGCGCTCTCTGTACTTCTGGCTCTGCTTGTTTCCTGAGCGCTCCCGAAGAGAAGCCGGGGTCTCCAGCGTCACGTGCTAGGGAAGCGGTGGAAGAGGCGGCAGCACGTTTGGGAGTGATGGCTGCGGCAGCCAGAACCAGCTCCCGGCTGCACCTCGAAGGGTATACCAGTCAGCCGGGCTGGAGACCAGGGTGGGGGGGCCGGTGCAGGAAAGAGCAAAGGCCGCCTCTGGTGAAGGAAAGCACACACAGGCATAGGGGTGTGATGGAGTTTGACCTGTCAGAGTGGCCAAGGGCGACAGTGGTCCTGGAGGGGAGTGTGGCGGGTGAGGCAGGCAGGGCACGTGGTGGAGGGCCTGGGTGGAGGGGAGGCGCTCGGGAAGGTCTTGGATCTGGAGACCTTTGGGTCTTTCTAAGCAGGGAAGCACCTCTTCTTATCCGCCTTCTCCCCGCCCTCCCACCTCTCCCACTTCCTCTTCAGCTGTCTCCCTGTCTTGGTAAATGGCAAATGGGAGGAAGCCTAGGCAATTCCTTCTCTCTGGCTGCCGCCCATTCGACAGATCAGCAAGCTCTGCTGCCCCCGCTTCCCTAGTATCTCCCAGTATTTGCTGCCTCTCCTGTTCCCCCTGCCAATACCTTGAGCCAGGCCGCTGCCCCCAGTGCCCCACCGTCACCTGGTCTGCTGATCTGCTACCCCACATTTCCCTTCGGCTGCCCTGCATGAGCTAAGCCCCTCCTACCCTGGGCTCAGCTGCACCAGACCATGGCCCGGTAGACTTGCTGTCCCTTAGCCTGGACCGCAGAGAGGCTGTGCCTAGCGACGGCTAAGTTATTACATGTCTTCACGCACGGCATGCCATGCTTTTGTGCCTGACAGCGACTCTGATATGTGGGCACTGTACTGGCTCCTTCTGCTCATGAGGAGACTGAGGCTTCGAAAAGGAAGCAACAGGCCAAAGCTGTGTCTGTCGGGGTAAGGTGCAAACTCAGGAAGAGTCACGGGCCTTCTAGACATTTGGGGAGTCAAAGATCAGATTTGGATTCTGGGATCAGATCAGAGTCTCTGGAGAACAGACTGACAAGCCACTGAGAGGCCAGTTAGGAGGGCAGGCAGGAGCACAGACCACAGGCAGCGAGTGGCTGATCCAAGACAGTTGCCAGGAAGTTCCAGGAAGAAGGAATGGGTGTGGTGGTGTTAGAGGTGAATTATCAGGACTTGGCCAACAGCCTTTCCTTGGTGCTGCTTTACTAATCCCAGTGGAAGACTCGGAGTTGAAGCAGCGTCCCTCCCCACAGAACGCACACCCCTCTGTAGGTGAGCTGTGGTCAGAGAAGAGAGAATCCTTGATGACGCCACGCAGCCTGCGAGTGCTCTAGCTCTTCCAGACAGGCTTCCACAGAGGTTGCAGAAAAATTAAGAAAAAGGAAAATTATCTGACAGTCTTGCCAAAAGATTTTTACCAGTCAGCTATATTCAGGTGGGCTCCCTAGGCGATGCTAGAGGTAAAGAACCCTGCCTGCCAGTGTAGGAGACGTGAGAGACGCGGGTTTGATGCCTGGGTTGGGAAGATCCCCTGGAGGAGGGCATGGCCCCTGACTCCAGTATTCTTGCCTGGAGAGTCCCATGGACAGAGGAGCCTGGCGGGCTGCGGTCTGACGACTGAGGCGACTCGGCACTCAGGACAGGACTGCGCTGGGCTAACAGTGCCCTGGTGTCTAGGACCGTGACTCGTGTGGGGCGTAGAGCACTGCTGGCTGTCTTCTCCTTTTCTAGAGCGCCCCACTGCCCACAGTCTGATTTGAGTTAGTCTTGATTTCTTTCAGAACGTGGGCCTGTGAACTGGGCTGGTTTTCTTGGCCAAATGGATAGTGGAGCCTGGATGAAGGTATGTGGCGGGAGGGTCACACGGTCCCCTCTGTGTGGATATCCAGGCAAGAGGGCGCGGACAGGAGGTGCTTCTCTGCGTGTTACCGTCAGCACGTTCAGCCACGAGCCACCCAGGCCTTCCAGATACCTGGCGTTTCACAAGTTCCTTGAGAGCAGGAATAGTGTGCCCCTCACCTTTGTAGCCCGGGGCCTCCCTGGTCTACCCTCTTGCCAAAGCCCAGTCCCCCTCCTCTGGGCGCCTCACGTGGTGCCCAGGACACACCTGGAAAATACTCAAATGTTGGTTGACCTGAATTCAACAAAAGTTCTTGAATGAAGTCTTTTTGACTTCGAGCTGGATGTCAGTCTGTTATATGTTCCTCACAGAGTCCCCTAACGTGAATATGCATTCTTATTGGTGTGTGTGGGTTCAGTTGACAGGCGGGTTGAATCAGAAGAGTCAGGTGACGACGAAGGGAAGGCACAGAACAGCGGGATGGTGGCGGACCTCAGCGCGCACAGCCTGAAGGACGGAGAGGAGCGGGGGCAGGAGGACCCAGAAGGTACCGGGCCGAGGGGAGAGCCCGAGACCCGCTCAGCGGCAGGCTGCGGGCTCTGTCGCCTGGGCCCAGCCTGGGGGATGGGGGACGGATGCCACCCGGCACGTGCCCAGCCCACTCTGGAGGCCCACAGGGCCTGGTGGGCGAGGGCTCGGAGCAGGGCCCCCTCTGAGGTGCTCGCTGAGTCAGCTCCACACTTAGGGCACTCGCAGGCTGGACGGATGGTTTCCTAATTTCACGGAAGGCAAGTATAGCCACTAGTGATGCTAGCACAGATGTGTCCTCTGGAACAGAACCAGGAAATCGTTGATTCCCACATGTTCAGAAAGTGAGGCTGAAGTACAGTGAACGTTGTGTGCCTTTCTTTCCTACCTCGGTCACATAGACTCACTGTATCTTAGAGAAGCCGTTCCCGAGTCCTGCTCCACCATACTTGTAAGCCTGAGGATCAGCTTCTAAATTGTCTCCTTAGTGATTAAAAACAGCAAAATGAAGTTAGAGGTGAAAAAGTGTTCTCCGCCTGTAATGGTGGTTTTTCACCCCCTGAACCATGATCTAAACCCTTTTTCTTTGTTTGCGTAGAAATCAGTTTACATTGAAAGAAGTGAGAGAAACCATACACTCAGAAGGATGCCCAAAATACATTCGGTGGTTCTTACAAACGACGTGCATGTTAGAACCCTACCTCTGTTTTTTAAATATTGATAATAGCATGTAGTTTTATCTACTTGAGAGAGAAAACACATCCAGTGATTGGGGCGGGGGATCTCTAAGCAGCAGGTTTGAGAGGGTCTTGTGTATTCTGTATTTTCTGGGTTTATCTCCATTGTGTGGGTTTTTAAGGCATCAGTACTCGTGCATTCCCCTTACGGTAATGAAAGCAAAACTAATCTTTTAAAGTAACATCGTGCTCTGTGCCAGCACAGATGCTTGGTAACTATGGCAACCTAATTGCAAGGCAAAAGGCGACCACCACAAAAGTACCAATCACATTATTTAGGAACTTCAGAGGCAACATTCTCGAAGCCATGTGGGTGGAGAGGCACATGGGAGGGATGGGTGACAGCCCGCCCTGCGGCTGAGTCACAGGAAGGCCGGGGGGAGTGCCACCTGCCGTCACATCCTGCCGCCTGGCGTGCCGACCGTGCTGGCGTGGGCGCTCCCCGGCTCGGGAGCGGGGCTTCCGCCCGGGCTCCTGCCTCCAGGAACCTGGCTAGCAGTCCTCCAGGAAGGCGCGCCTGTGTAAGTCCTTAGAGGCCCGGGGCCTTCTCCTTCCTGTGCTTGTCTAGGTCTTTAGGTTCCAGTAAACAAATTCATACCTGTCAGCTGTTCCTTTCACTTGTTTTCTGTAAGTTACTGTTTTAACACTTGAAACGTATGTGAGAGGTTCAGGAAGATGGCTGGTAGCTTCTGTCACACAGGTTAAGCGGGCGTGTGCTGAGTGGATTACAGGCAGAGCCCTTAGCCGTGTGGCCACATATCTGGGTTTGGACCCCAGCTGGCCTGGCCACCCTGCCTTTGTGGTGGTGTGTGTTCCTTTCCAGCTTTGAGTTCCTGGTGTTGGCTGTGCTGCCTTTTGAAGACGGATCATTTGGGGCAGTCTCTTGGTTTTGCCCAACTCCTTTTATTTAATTCTTGGATTTGTTGACATTCCATAAAGCTGTGGCTGATCTAGAGTAAATGATGTGTTTTGTTTTATTTTTTAAGTAGCCATTGTTGACAGTGATGGAAAAGGTGGTACAATGAATTTAGCCAGTGTAGGGCCAGGAAGTCTCTCAGGCTGCTCCCGAGTTGGGCGCGCCTCTCCGGGGCCTCCAGTCCAGCCTGTGAGCTGCCTGTGCTGGGGAGGCGCTGGGGGTATGAGGCCAGGATGTGGGCAGTGTTGCTGAAAGGAAGACACAGAGGCAGGAGGCCGCTGATCGGTGATGGTAGCCATCGTCCCCGGGGCACAGGCCAGACAGCAGGTGCACCCACCAAGGACCAGGCGCTCTGTGCACAGGCGGCCCAGTTTCTTCAGTAGCAGCTGTGAGAGCAGAGGCAGACTCCACAGAAATGCTCTCCGGTCCTGTGCGTGGCCTCCTGCAGGCCCTGATGCCCCTGGCAGGCTGGGAGAGCGGCTCGCCCTCCTAGTCAGATGTGCTGGTCCGGACCTGCCCTCCTCGGCCCTGCCTGGGCCCTGGAGACTCGCTCTCCAGGGCGGGCTGGCTCCCAGCCTCCCCGGCTTCTCAGCAGGCGCTCTGTTTCACTTATTTGGCAAGGCTCTTTGATCCTGTCGGTTGAACTGAGCCTCATTTTGTTTTGCTCTATGCAGAGAGACGTGTCTGTAGATGCAGGGCCATTTTCCAAAGCAATGAAAGGCACGTCCTAGAACATCTGATGTGCCTGGCGTGACCCACATTCAAGTGGCCTGATTCATTGCCACAGACCAGAAGGGAAAGCCTGGGGGCAGGCTGCCCCCAGGTGCCGCTGCAGGCCGTGCCGGAAGGTGGCGGTGGGCGGCTTCCGTGCTGCTGGCTGCGGTCACCTGAAGCTTGCTCGCCCCCCGCCCTTCTGCCAACAGCTTCAGACCACATTTCCTTTCTTGGGAAGCTGTAGGACGTAGGTGGAGTCTTGGAGACCTTTGCCAGTAGCTGAATTCAGGGCCCAGAGCCTTGAGAGGTGCCACTTGTCAGGTGTCGGCCCCACCGCTTGGTCACTGCCCTTGGGTGTCGCCTGCAGGTTCCTCCTCTGTTGAGCTGGCCGCACGCTTCAGGGAGCCTGCCCTAGCTAGCCCCCAGCGGCCGGGCACCCGCTCCTGGAGACCAGAGCTCTGAATGGGCTTTTTCTTCTTCCTTTTCCAGAAGGACAAGAGCTGCCTGTGGATATGGAAACCATTAGCCTGGACAGAGACGCAGAGGTAACGCTGCCTGCTTGGCCATCCCAGGGGCCTGGTGGCAGAGAGCCCTGCCATCAGGGCGTCTTTTATGAAGGTGCTAGATTAGTAGGCGATTTCCCTAGAAGGAACGGTAGTCGGGGCCTCCCTTGGCTGGTCAGAGTCCTTGTGTTCTTACTGTTTTTAACGGCAGTACTTGGTCTCGGGGTTGGGCTGTACACACCGAGAATTGTGTGGCAGAGGCAGCGCCTCAACCGCCGCACATGCGTCAGATGACTGCACCGTCCTGGTGCGACGAGGAGCTGCAGGCAAGGGCGGGGCAGCCCCTAGGGGTGATGAGGGGCGCGTGCAGGCGAGAGCAGGCTTCTCGCACCGCTAGTTCAGAGGCCAGTCTCACATCAGGCCGCTGCCTGTCACAGCACAGCTGTGCCCGTGCCAGCTGTCCCCATGACTCCGGGCGGCACTGCCGCCCGAGCCCCGCCGCCTCCCGGCCTCCTCGCCGCTCCAGGCCCGGGAAGCGCATCTCCAGCTGCTTGTCTGCAGCTGAGCCAGGTTTTGTCTGTTTCAGGATGTTGATTTGAATCATTATCGCATTGGAAAAATTGAAGGATTTGAGGTGCTGAAGAAAGTGAAGGTGAGAGGAGCTCGTCCTTGCATGGGTGGGGCCCGTGTGACCCTGCAGAGTGCATCCCCCCACCGGATGTGGATAAACCGGAACAGATCAGTTCTGCTCGGTGACCGTGCTCGGGAAGGTGCCACGCTGCAATGGGAGCGTCCCTCGGGCGCCTTTGATCCTGAGCCCTGCATGGTGATAGGCCGGACGCTCGGCTGGCTGGCTCTCCCCAGGTTCACGCAGCGGCTCAGATCGGTGGTGCCTCCATCGGAGCCTGCCTGCAGCCACGTGCAGCCCAGACTGTATGTGCTTAGCTCACTACAGTTCAGTCTGGTTTTCAAAACTGAGCCGCCCTGAGTTCCCTCTGCTGGAAAACAGCACCCCTCCCCTTGCCCAGAGCCTCCCACACACAGTAAGAACGCTCATCAGGGCCTCCCTCCATCCCCAGAACGCTCATCAGGGCCTCCCTCCATCCCCACGGGTATCTGCCCGTCCTCTCCAGGTCAGCACCTTACTAGAAAACAGGAGGAAAACCACATCCCCACCCAGGCCCCATGTGTGGAGGCGAGTCTGGGACAGTGGGCACTTCCTGCGGACCTCCCCATCGCCTGTGTCAGCTGCCCTTTTTCTGTCCCCCAGACGCTCTGCCTCCGGCAGAATTTGATCAAGTGCATTGAGAACCTAGAGGGGCTGCAGAGCCTCCGAGAGCTGGACCTTTACGACAACCAGATCCGGAGGATTGAGAACCTGGATGCGCTCACAGAGCTGGAGTGAGTTGTGAGGCTGCAGGGGGCCTGGCAGCCGCCCCGAAACCAGCCCTGCAGCCCGAACTCGGGCCTAGGGAGCCCCCGCCCACGGTTGGGCCTGTGCCTGGCTCCGCGGGGGCACCAGCTTGCCCACAGTCCCAGCGTGCACGTGAAGCCTTTGACTGGAGATGTCAGGCTGAGCTCCTTGGGGAGAAGACGGTTTCTGTCCTCAGCCTCGTGCTGGGAGCCAGGGCAGCAGGCTTTGAGGGCCCTATGGGCTGCCTGCCCCGCCACGTTCCCCGGGCGGGCTGCTGCCTCTAAGTCAGCTACGTCCTGAGCTCGGCGTGACCTGTGCTCGTTAATAAATGCTTTGCCTGTTCCCAGGGTTTTAGATATTTCTTTTAATCTACTGAGAAACATTGAAGGAATTGATAAGTTGACACGACTGAAGAAGCTCTTCTTGGTCAACAACAAGATCAACAAAATTGAGAACATAAGCAGCTTGCACCAACTGCAGATGCTGGAGCTGGGGTCCAACCGGATACGGGTGGGTGTGGGCACGGGGCGCGGCCTGGAGGTGCGCAGGGTGTGTAGCTGTGTCTCGAGAGACCGAGTGCTCACTGGGGGTCGGTGTTAGTGAAAGCGTGGCCCTTGCTTCCACACACAGCATTCTCTTGCTCCTCATTCGAGTCACAATGCCCGACAGCAGCCCCAGCGCTTTGCTTTTGAACATGCCGCTGGGTGTGGCTTGAGACGCACCTCTTGGCGCAGGAGGGGCCCCCACTCCGGCAATAGGGGGGTGGGCACAGTCTGGTGCGTAGTTGGCCCATCCGCCCCTGCTGAGTGGCTGAGGGCAGGGTTTCTGAGCCCTTCCTCCACCTGCCTGCCAGAAATACCCCTCCAACTTTTGGAAGCTTCTAGCACACTGGTCAGCTCAGGTTGGCCCTTGTGAGCTAGACAGGACGCAAGCCAAGGAGAGTATTTGCGGCAAAGGGCTTCTTGTGACCATTGGTGGTGGTGGTGTGGTCGAAAGTAGCAAAGCAGCACGTGTGAAACTCGGAGTGGTCCAGGCATCAGCGTGTTCTGCAGCATCCCTGTGGGAGAGAAGGGCTGCGTCACAGCTGACGCAGGTGACGGCAGGCGGGGCTGCCCTGCCTCTGAGTCCTCTTTCTCCCGGACCAGCCCCGGCCCATCCTGCTGTGAGGACTGAACAAGAGGCTCTCTCTGCCCTTGGAGGCCCTGCTACGGCCCCTGCCGGAAAAGCTCAGTTAGCCTTTTTGTGGGAGAGTGGTGTACCCGGGAGGCGGGGACCTGAGGCCTGCCAGGGGCGCTCACTAGCGCAGCTGCCCATAGGGCCCTGGGGAGCACAGGGCAGAGCAGGGAGGAGCAGAGCACCCCCAGGAGCCTGCAGGCATCCCAGGCCCGGGGCTCCCGCAGCTGTCACCCGCAGGACACCACCAGCGTCTATTCTCAGGTTGTGCTCTGGAGTGAGGTTGTCTGGGGGATGCCAGAGTGGGCAGTACCTGCCTGACACCCAGGCAGCTCCGTCTGCTCGCCCAGGGAGCGGGCCCTTTCTCCTCCCGTGACTGCTGCCTTGTCCTGATTTTCACAGGTGATTGAAAATATCGACACGTTAACCAACCTGGAGAGTTTGTTTTTGGGGAAAAACAAGATCACTAAGCTTCAGAATCTGGATGCACTCACCAACCTGACCGTCCTCAGCATGCAGGTACAGACTGCCCAGCCTCCCGCCCCGCGGGCCCCCAGGGCAGGGCTTTGCTTCTCCACTGTCTCCATGCTGGGCAGCGCTTGGCTTCACTGTCAGTGAGGAGTGGAAACATCACACTGCAGAGATCTGCAGCGCACGTGACCCACGCGGGCCTGAGGTTTCCTTCCGTAGCACGCCACGTGTCTTCTAATGAACGTCCAGGCGTTGTTTAGCCAGGGCAGCTCGTCTCTCCACAGCTCACGCCGTGCTGGGCTCCTGGTGGAGTGACCCCCCCCCCCCGGCCTGTCCCATCTGTGCCCGGGAGTGTGCCACCTGGGCATGGTTGGGCAGCACCCACGTGGGGTGGGCAGTGCCCGCGTGGCCGCGGCCCGGCTCCTTTCATCAGGAGCAGACGCGCAGTGGTGGGCCCGGGGGCATTGGTGGCAGGCCGTGGGGACAGGAACCCCAAGACCACCCATGCCTCTCGGAAAGCAGGTATCGTGCAGATCTGTGTGAGAAGCAAGCGCTGTGCTCTAACTCGAGTTACGACAGATGCCAAAAGAAATGAGAACTAAGTGATTTTAAATATTCCAATTTGACATTTTTGAGTTAATTAAATTATTTGAGGTAGACCTTTCTCAAGTAGATTTTGAAAAGTGAGTTTCGTGCATCAAAGCCTTTGGCTGTGTGCACGAGTTTGGCCCGGGACAGCAGACGCAGGGCCCTGGTCTGCCCCCCTCTGGGCCAGGCCCCTGCAGCTGCTGTGGGCGGCGCCCTGCTCCCAGAAGCCCCCAGTCTCACGCGTTCTGACTCTCCCTGCAGAGCAACCGGCTGACCAAGATCGAGGGCCTGCAGAGCCTGGTGAACCTGCGGGAGCTGTATCTCAGCCACAACGGCATCGAGGCCATCGAGGGCCTGGACAACAATGTAAGAGCCCGCCGGCTGTGGGGCGGGGGCACAGGGGCTGCGGCCTGCTCACAGCTGCGCTGGGCGGAGCCGGGCTGGGTGTCGCGGGGCGATTCAGCGCACGGCCTGCGGGCCTGGGGAAGATTTCTAAAAAGGAAACCCTAGGGACTTCCCTGTTGGTCCAGTGGTTAAGCCTTCGAGCTCCCAATGCAGGGGACGCAGGTTCTGTCCCTGGTGAGGGAACTAAGAAAGACCCTGCATGCAGCGTGGCATGGCCAACAATAATTAAAATCTTTAAAACGGAAACCCCAGCTGCTCCTGTGTGTCCCTGTACCGTGGATGACTCAGTTATCAGCTGCTGCCCTCTCTTCCTGCCCCTGGCCACCGACTTCTGGCCCCACCCCCAGCTGAGGGCCCAGATCCTGCATCGTCCTCGCTCCCCCCACCTCCCCGCCTTCCCCCACTCCCTCTCCCTCCTCCCTCCCCACCGGCCCTGCCCACCCAGCACAGGACAGCCTTAGGAGCACTGGCCAGGGGGCAGCCCTGGCCCTGAGCCTGCAGGAGGCCCCTGCCCTCCTCAGCTTCCGCAGGCCAGCCTGCTCTTCCTCAGCGCAGTAATCGAGACAAATAGAGTGCTTGAGCTCTCTCAGCTTCCCTGGGCGTTTCTCCTGTTTTAACTGCCAGCAGGTGTGGCCCGGCCGGCCGCCTGGGGAGCTGCGCTTCAGTCCTGGCGAGGGCTTCTTTGGCCCTGGGCCTCATCAACATCAGTGAGGTTTCAGGGGAAACCCACTTTATGGATTTTGTTTCACCACCATTTACAGAATTTTGGAAAAGCTGGTGGAATTTACGTCCAGTGGGTGTGGTCACCTTCCCCTGCCTTTCAGTCGAACTGTTTGCAGAGCTGGTGTGTAGCCTGGGTGCACGCCTGGGTGGTGCAGAAAGGGAGGTTGAGGCCAGGCTCTGAGAGTTGGGGCTGGGCAGGGCCCCCTCCCCACACCAGTCCCCATGGACAGCTGGAGGGTCTGTGCAGGAGAGGGCGTGGCCCCCGGGAGCAGCAGCACGCCAGGCCGGCAGTACAGGGCGGGATCCTGGGAGTTGTCCCGGGAGGTGTGCTGCAGTCGCCCGGCCCAGCCCAGTACTGGACCCCGTGTGGGCCTCTGCAGCTAAACAGAACAAAAGAGTTGTGGCTTTAAAGTAATTATATTTTTGTAAGGTCCTCCTAATCAAAGGAAACAGGCTTTATTCAACTAGAGAGCAAATGTTCTCCTGTATTTTCCTCTGAGCTGCATCTCTTAACTTCCCTGGAGTTTACTCTTGTGGTACGAGGCCAGGCAGTCAGTGATTTTTCGCCCAAACGGAGAACGACTGCTCCCCCAGCGCCCTGGGGCCGCCCTGCTCAGGGCTTCTCCAGGCGTCAGGCCTTCCCGCAGGTGTGCCGGGGGAGACTGTGGTTGCGTACACCGCAGTGTCTGCGGAGCTTGCTCTCCCCACCCCACCTTACCCCCATCCCCCTCCTTACCTTATTTTAAGTAATTAGTACTGGTTTGCTTTTGAATGAGGTTTCAAAACACTGTCCAGCTCCCCAGAAAATCTCAAGGTAGCGTCAGGCACGTGACGGGGTCCTTGTGCGGAGGTTCGGGGCCGTTCTGGCCGCTGGGCGCCCCTGCGCTGGTCTCCGCATGGGGCTGCCACAGGGACACAGCCTACACATGCCGTAAGCACTGTAGCCCGGCCAGCTCCTGCACCTGTGCTCCCCACGCCACCCAGCCTCTGAAGCGGGCACAGCGGGCCTGTCCGGGCACCCCCCGCCGTCCCCAAGCCTCCTTCTGCGCGGTTCTCCCGAGTCCTTTTCTGCCCAAAGCCCCCGCACCCCGCGGGCAGGTGCCTGCTGCAGTCAGCAGCCATCTGAGCAGCAATCAGCAGAAGCAGCCCCTGCCCATGTCAGAACCCAGATGGGCTGCTCGGGCACTCCTCTCTGTGCTGGAAGCAGGGCCCCTTCCAGAAGGGATGGTGTGGGGTCTGGCCCTTCCCCACCCTCGCTGCCTTAAGTGAAGAGGGACTGTTTCAGAATCATTTGGGTTTGGATGTCTCCTTGGGACAGGCACTAGATAAATGGTGCTACACCTGTTGCCCTGCAGGGCCCACCCACCCCAGGGGCCCGGGCAGCCTCCCAGCGCCCAGGCCTCTTCTGCTTTGGCAGGTGTTACCTGCCCATTGGGGTCCTTTGGACCAGGATGTGGGAGTCTGGGTCATGGAGTCTGATGGCACTAGTTTCAGACCCAGTGACGAGCTCAGTGAGGCAGCGGAGAGGATTCGGTGTAAATTAGGCAGGGGGCTGCAGGAGGGGGCACGGGCATGCCCCCCGCCCCTACCCGCCAACACCCCCTTTCCTGTGAGGGCAGAGGGCAGCTCGCCTCGCACTGTAAGCCCAGCACCGAGCGTGGTGTGTGTAGCCACACAGTCACAGCAGAACCAAAGTAATGCAGGAAACTTTATCTCCTTGTTCTAGAACAAACTTACAATGTTGGACATTGCGTCAAATAGAATCAAAAAGATTGAGAATGTCAGTCACCTAACAGAGCTGCAGGAATTCTGGGTAAGTGCAACGCTTGTGCGCTTGCTGGCGCTCAGCTGAGTGGGTCCCAGTTCCTGGAGTGGGTCCACTGTGGCTCTGGGGGCCGGACCGAGGGCTCGGGGGGGCTGCAGACACAGTCCCCACGCTGCGTGTGGCCTTTTAGCACCAGCGTCACCAGGGAGCTGGGCAAAGTCATGACTGGCAGGCCCTGCCCCAGCCCAGAGGCAGAGCGGTCAATGGCCAGGCGCGTGAGAACATGAGAAGCCCTGATCCATGTGGGTTCATCCCAGGATTGCCGTGTGGCTGGAGGGCTTCCAGACGCAGCCCTGGGGCCATGCTTCCAGCTCAAATGGCTAGAACCACGGGAGGAGGTATGGGTGGGCCTCTGCGGTTGGTCACCTGGAACGCGCCTGTGTTGGTCTCATGGCGATGGGTGTGGTTCCTGGAGCCCACAGATGAGAAACGAGGCACGGGAGGCAGGGGTTGCGGGTCGACCCCCAGCTGAGATCCGCAGTGTCAAGGTTCCACACGCGTGTCCCCAGCGCTACTCCTGCAGGGAGTGCCGTGTGCAAAGTGTGCGTCGTCAGAGATCTGTGCTGTGTCCACGGCCTGCCCCTTGCTTGGCCGGCCGTTCTGCCAACCCTCTGACATCCTGTGTGTTCTCTGCTCCCCGTCTCAGAAATGACCCAGGCTTCCCTGACGCACAGCGGCCTGCTGTGAGGACACCGCTGCCCCTTAGTGATGGCGCTGGTCTTGGGTGCCATCAGGGCGTGACGCCAGGACCGGCCACTGAAGGCTGGGGTGCTAAGCGAGCCGCGGGAGCTGTGGTTTGGCGTGCAGCCCAGCCCTGCAGGAGGGTGTGGCCGGGGGTCGGCAGAGGATCGGAGCAGAGGGGCTCGGTCTGAAGAGGCAGGGAGCTGCACAGCCAGAGCAGGAGCCCAGAGCCAGGGTCCTGACCGGGCTCGCCCCAGCCCGGCTGGGTGCCGGCCCTCGTGCCCCAGCAACCCTCCCGGGAGCCTGTGCTGGCCTGAGTGACGGAAGCTGTGAGGAGGCAGGATGCCTCTATGACGGGGTTGTGAGCAGGCTGGCTGTGTCTGGGGGGCTTGCGCGCTCTCAGACCTCCAGCCTTTTTTTTAGGACCTCCAGCTTTCTGTGAAGTAACAGACTCCTAGTCTGATGCCAACAGCTTACAAGTGATTTTGTTACGTAAGAAAAATAGCTTGAGGATTCTCCCAAACCTTGGTTTTGTTTCAAGTGTTGCTGAATTTGAGGGGAAGTGAATGTGAATTTTGAATGTAAATGTCAACCAGCAGAAACTACTGGAATAGACTCCGGAGACTGTGTGCCTGGAGCGCCCTCCCGGCTGCGTCTGCAGCAGGACCCCCGCATGGGTTCAGGCAGAACGCTCACATGCGAGCCCAAGATCACCTGCCATGAGTTGGCAGAGTCGTCAGGGTCACCAGTGTGCCCACGTGATCAAACGTGCCCAGGAGAGAGACGGCCACAGGCTGCTGTCCCCATGCGCTCCGTCTGCAAGGGGTGCTGGTCAGGACATTAGGGGGACCTCCCGCTGTGTCCACGTAACGCCATGGTTGAGAGTGGAGTGGCTGGAGAACAAGCTCGCGGCCACAGGGAACAGCCTGCTGCATCCAGAATGTGGGCCCTTCTGCACGACCAGCAGCCAGCTTGCTTTAAAGGTCACTTCATTTGACAGGAAAAACTGAGAAGGAGGCAGGAGACAGTCTAGATCGGAAGGAACTAAAATGGTGTTTCCAGGAGGTTCTTTAAGAAGATGAGAGCACCGGGAGCTCACTCCCCACACCTTGCTCCTTCACGCCTCAGCTGGGAAGAGCTCAGAAGAGAGACATACAGACAGCCCCCCATCCCCACCCACCATGTGACCCTTCCCTTCCAGATACTCTAGAGGTTTTGTGGAAATGATACAGGCGAATGGTTTTGAGTTTCATTTTCAAAAAGTACAAAGATGCGTCTGGGAGTTACCTTGTCTAAGCCATCCTTTACAACGCACTGTTGGTGCTGAGCAAAATCCCTAGGTCCACTTTACTAAATCCTAGAGAAAACCACCTGGAGGCTGGCCGTGCTATGGAACACCTGAACTGATAAGACATGGGGCTTATGAACATAGTAACTGCTGGGACAGCGGTGTCGGCAGAGCTCTGATGTGGGAAGCCTGTGGGGTGTACGTCTGGCTCGAATGACTGGAGGGGCGAGGAGGCACGGGTGAGTCATGGACACCACCACCAGCGACATGGGAAAGGGGTCAAAGTAGATCCTGCTGCCAAGACGTCTCTCCCCTCCGAACGGGGGACAGGGCTCGGTTTGTTCAGTGAAGGTGTCTTTTCACTTCTGTGAACGTTATTGACACTCACGTGTCAGACCCTGCGCTTAAGAACACACCTTGCAGCGCTCCCCAGTTACTGCCGTATTTTGTAGCAGAAACACAGAAGCCATGCTTTTTAAGGAAGAAAATACAAAAAATGCTTATAAATAGACTCTGTTTTGCCCAAAAAAAGGTAGAGAGTTGCCGGTGTCCAGCCCTGGTGGATCCAGGGTAATTCGAAGCAGGGACGGAGTCGGCAAGGAAAAATTTATTTAGAAATATAAAGAGAGATTAGGAAAGAATAGTGTAGTAGGAAAATTAGTGGAGAAAAGAGGCTGAATAACTTGGTTTATGTGGAAAACCAATGAAGTTCCAAGACAAGGAGTTTGCACCAGCTACGTTAGGCCACAGGCGCCCGCTTGAATGGCGGAGGGTGCCCCGCCTTGGGCTCCCTCTCTCATGGGTCTTAGAAGCCCGGGCAAATAAGTAGACATGGAGAGCCTCTGCGTTCCAAGGGATCAGCCTGAAAAAGAGAGGGAGGGAGAAAGAGAGAGTCAACTCAGGGGAGGCCAAGCTTGTGCAAAAACCCCATAACTTTATTTTTAAAAGGTGTTTATATACCCTGCTAAGTCACTTAAGTCGTGTCCGACTCTGTGAGACCCCATAGATGGCAGCCCACCAGGCTCCCCCGTCCCTGGGATTCTCCAGGCAAGAGCACTGGAGTGGGTGCCATCGCCTAAGTTTTACATAATGGGAGATACAGAGTCAAGCAGGGGCAGCAGTCCTGACCCTTTCTGCCTATCTTTCGGTTTACCAAAGGTCTCAGGTGATTTACATTGTCTTCTGGCCAAGAGGCCTGTTAACACTTTATGGCTCTCTTCCTTAATGAATGTTAATCTTATTTCCCCTGAAGTGTTTTTCTTTAATCTGCATCACCCTTAAAGCACTAAATAAAGTTACATCCCTATAGAACAAAGGTGCAGTGGGTTATAACAAAGAAAGATCTATGTTGCTACTTGTTTTTTTTTCTATATACCAACTATATCAACAAATAAAAGATATGAAAATTTGGCAGCAAGTATTGGCTCAACAAATGAAACCCTTAATCAGTCCTATTCTAATGATTTTGACTCCTCGGAAGCCCCTACATTCCTAGGATGTTTTAAGCTTCCTGTGCCTCTCACAATCCGGAGGCCGCAAACAGTCACATGCGCAGCTGTAAGAGTCCTGTAGGCAGGCTAGAAATCCATCAGAGGGGTTTTTGGATTGAAATACTCTTATTATGCCCAGGAGACTTATTATCTAAAAGCTCTAAATTAACTTTTTCCAGAAAAAGGTGGTGGCGGGACAGCCCCCTGTTAATGTCAGAGGAGTTGGTGAAAGGCATAATATAGTAAGGCAGGCAGACTCTGGTTTGGGGGGTAGATGCTTGAGAATTTCCAGGGGGACCCCTGAGGCTCGATCCCACCTTTGCGTATGCCGAGCCTCCTTCCATGACCTTTGCCACGGGCGGGGTTCCTCACGCTGGCTCCCGGCAGAAAGTGCTGCTTAAAAAAAACAGACACTAAAGACCGTTTGGAGAACAGAGCCTTCTTTCTGTCCAGCCTGGAAGGTGTGTGGCACATAAGGCTGTGGGTCCAGGGCCCCCCCAGACCACAGTGGGAGCCGGAGCAGAAGGGTGGAGACAGCCAGGGCTAGCGTGCTTTCCAAGGGGCACGTGTTGAAGGCGTGCACCCTGTGCCCACGCAGCTCCGCTGTGGCAGCTCCTGTTGGCTGGCCATGGCCGCCTCCTGCCATGACTGCACCTGGCTTTGGTGCCTGGAGGGCGCTGATGGACGGCGCTGATGGACGCGTGGGTGGGGCCTGATGGACGGGCGGGGCCTGGAGGGCGCTGGTCACAGCTCCTCCCAGACAGGCCCTTGTCCCTTTGCGGTAGAGGCGTCAGGCCCCCCTGGGAGCAGGCCTCGGGGCCTCCACAGCCTCCCAAGTTCTGGAAATCTGGGTGTCCCAGGGCGGCTGGCACACAAGGCCCACAGGGAGGTCCGTGAACACGGGCTTCCTTAAGCAGGCGAGTCTGAGAAAGCCTGCCTGCCTGCCCGGGGTGGGGGCGGGCGCTGTGTGTTGGCTCCTTTGTCCCTCTGCGGACCCGGACATGGACTTAGCGGCGTCCGCCAGGTTCATCCCACGGGATGCGGCCCGGCCAGCACGCGCCCGGGTGGACGGCCGGCCCCTCTTCTGCATGGGGCGGGGTGGGGGCCTTGGGGTCCTGAGGCTTCTCTTGACGTGCGCCTGTCCCCCCCAGATGAACGACAACCTCCTGGACTGCTGGAGCGACCTGGATGAGCTCAAGGGCGCCAGGAACCTGGAGACGGTGTACCTGGAGCGGAACCCCCTGCAGCGGGACCCGCAGTACCGGCGGAAGATCATGCTGGCCCTGCCCAGCGTGCGGCAGATCGACGCCACCTTCGTCAGGTTCTGAGGCCCGCTCCTGCAGAGCCACTGTATCAGCAGCCACAAACCCACAGGCAATAAAAAGGCGCTGAGTGAAGCTGCGTGTGCAGGGCCGTCCCCGCCGGCCGGCTGTGGCCCCCCTCCGTGCTCCGTGGCCCTGGGCCCTGCCCCTGGCCCGTCTCCATGGCCTCCCCTCAGAGGGGGCTCAGAGTCCCCTGGAGGGTGAAACAGTGAGTCTGGGAGGGTGTCCAGGGCCCTTGGGCCTTTCTGCCCACAACTCTGCAGTCTCTTGGGCCGGTAGATGCCCATTTGTAAACTGTATGTATTAGCAATAAATTGCAGGCAGAGGGCACCTCAGCCCCCAGTGCCCTTGGAGGGCAGGGGCCCCCATCGGTCCCCACAGCCCTCAGGCCAGAGGAGCAGCCTCCACACGCACAGCATGGGCCCTCTGCCGGGTCCGAGCCCACCGAGTCTCCACGGGACTGTGTCCAGAGAGCTGCCCTCGTTGCCACGCTTACATTGCCCCTTCTTACCCTATCAGTATGCTTTTCTGTATAAAACTCACACCCACAGTCACGCTGGGTGTGACAAGGACCTTGTCACCTTGTGGGGCCTCAGACTTGCCCTTCTGTAGCCTGAGAACCAAACCATGCAGTCTCCGGGGCGCCTCCTGCTTCTGAGGCTCAAGCTGAGTGGCCAGTGTGGGCCCCTCCTGCCTTGTGTGTCTGCGTCGGTTCAAGGTTAAGTTTCTTAAAATGGAATTAAAACTGCATGTCCTCGGCTGCTCCGTAGCCACATTTCACGGGGGCAGCCAGTCCTCCTGGTCACAGGGAGTCCTGCAGGCATGCTGCCCGGAGCTTCTCACAGAGCCGGGCATCCACGTGGGGGTTGGGAGCTCAGAGGTGACCCCTGCTCAGTGGGTTGAGGCTGAGGTCACATCCAAGTCCTCACTCAAATCTGGGCCAGAATGGGCCGTGTGGCCTGGATGGCCGAGCAGGCTCAGGTGTAGCCTGAGCCCAGAAAGCCTGCATACTGTGCTGTGAGCCTGGAACTCCGCCCTCAACCAGGCACGGTCTGAGGACAAAAGAGAGGTGTTTTAGACACACACAGGTTCAGGGTCTGAGTGCCCTTGCTGGGAAATGTGGAGGAGCCCATCCAAGCTAAAAATGAATCCAAATGAAGAATCTGCAGCAGCACCAAAACCAGAAAACTTTGTTTAACAGCGAGTCCCTGGCTGGTTGCAGGTCGTGCAAACACTAGGACACAGTTCCCGACAAGACATAGAACTTGTGCCCAAACAACCATGAGTGGCCTGAACCACGGCTTCAGTTCAGTCGCTCAGTTGTGTCCGACTGTTTGCAACCCCATGAATCACAGCACGCCCGGCCTCCCTGTCCATCACCAGCTCCCGGAGTTCACCCAGACTCATTGTCCATCAAGTCGGTGATGCCATCCAGCCATCTCATCCTCTGTGGTCCCCTTCTCCTGCCCGCAATCCCTCCCAGCATCAGAGTCTTTTCCCATAAGTCAACTCTTCACATGAGGTGGCCAAAGTATTGGAGTTTCAACTTTAGCATCAGTCCTCCAAAGAACACCCAGTCCTTTAGAATGGACTGGTTGGATCTCCTTGCAGTCCAAGGGACCCTCGTGAGTCTTCTCCCAACACCACAGTTCAAAAGCATCACTTCTTCGGTGCTCAGCCTTCTTCACAGTCCAACTCTCACATCCATACAAAACCATAGCCTTGACTAGATGGACCTTTGTTGGCAAAGTAATGTCTCTGCTTTTGTATATGCTATCTAGGTTGGTCGTAACTTTTCTTCCAAGGAGCAAGCGTCTTTTAATTTCATGGCTGCAATCACCATCTGCAGTGATTTTGGAGCCCAAAAAAATAAAGTCTGACACTGTTTCCACTGTTTCCCCATCTATTTCCTATGGAGTGATGGGACCGGATGCCATGATCTTCGTTTTCTGAATGTTGAGCTTTAAGCCAACTTTTTCACTCTCCTCTTTCACTTTCATGAAGAGGCTTTTTAGTTCCTCTTCACTTTCTGCTGTAAGGATGGTGTCATCTGCATATCTGAGGTTATTGATATTTCTCCCGGCAATCTTGATTCCAGCTTGTGTTTCTTCCAGCCCAGCATTTCTCATGATGTACTCTGCATAGAAGTTAAATAAGCAGAGTGACAATATACAGCCTTGACGTACTCCTTTTCCTATTTGGAACCAGTCTGTTGTTCCATGTCCAGTTCTAACTGTTGCTTCCTGACCTGCATACAGATTTCTCAAGAGGCAGGTCAGGTGGTCTGGTATTCCCATCTCTTTCAGAATGTTCCACAGTTTATTGTGATCCACACAGTCAAAGGCTTTGGCATAGTCAAAGCAGAAATAGATGTTTTTCTAGAACTCTCTTGCTTTTTCCATGATCCAGCGGATGTTGGCAGTTTGCTCTCTGGTTCCTCTGCCTTTTCTAAAACCAGCTTGAACATCAGGGAGTTCACAATTCACATACTGCTGAAGCCTGGCTTGGAGAATTTTGAGCATTTACTAGCATGTGAGATGAGTGCAATTGTGCGGTAGTTTGAGCATTCTTTGGCATTGCCTTTCTTTGGGATTGGAATGAAAACTGACCTTTTCCAGTCCTGTGGCCACTGCTGAGTTTTCCAAATTTGCTGGCATATTGAGTGCAACACTGTGACAGCATCATCTTCCAGGATTTGAAATAGCTCAACTGGAATTCCATCACCTCCACTAGCTGTGTTTGTAGTGATGCTGTCTAAGTTCCACTTGACTTCACATTCCAGGATGTCTGGCTCTAGGTGAGTGATCACACCATCATGATTATCTGGATCATGAAGATCTTTTTTGTTCAGTTCTTCTGTGTATTCTTGCCACCTCTTCTTAATATCTTCTGCTTCTGTTAGGTCCAGACCATTTCTGTCCTTTCTCGAGCCCATCTTTGCATGAAATGAACCATAGCTTACTGTTTTCTTAAAGCTGGAGGTGAGATCAGGGCACAGGCAGAGACCGTGCAGGTTTTCACTTCGGTGTAAAAGGGGAGCGAGAACCTGCAAGTGAAGTCGGGGAAAATAGAGGCAGCTGCTCACGCGCCGCTCGGCCGCTCGGCCGTGTCCGACTGTGGCCCCGCGGACTGCAGCCCTAGGCTCTAGTCCTTAGTACTGGTCGCTCAGTCGTGTCCACCTCTTTCTGACCCCATGGACTGTGGCCACCAGGCTCCTCTGTGGATAGGATTCTCCAGGCCAGAATACTGGAGTGAGTTGCCATTTCCTTCTCCAGGGGATCTTCCCAACCCAGGGCTCAAACCCAGGTCTCTGCATTGCAGGCGGATTCTTTACCATCGAGCCTCCCGGGAAACCCATAGAACAGATAAATAATCAAACATCCAACTCACAAGTAGGAAAAAACAAGCTTCAAGCAAAGAGGGCATGATAGAGGAGCACACAGAGGTCCAGGCAGACATGCGGACAGGGTCAGAGCTCGCCTGCCACGGCCCCTCAGAGGGCCGCCAATCCTGGCCAGCACCCATCTTTTAATAGAAACTTTCAAAGTTATACAAAAAACAGTAGAAGGGATGGGAAAGCTGTGCCAAACCCAGCGCAATCCTAATAAAAATGCTATCTGATTTTTTTTTTAAGAACCTCCTTAAACTCTAAGATTTATGTGGAAGAGAAAAGGTCCACATTGAACCTCGAAACTTTAAGTTTAGTCAACTTTGAAAACTAGTCAGGAGACATGATTCCCTTCCAGGTTCTAAAGGCTACCACCCCCCCTTAGGAAGTGTAGGGGCCAGCCGGCCGTCCCAACCCCTGGACAAGAGACCTGTGTCCTGGGCGGGGCTGGCAGGGGCCACGGCAGTCGGGAGAGGCCACCCAGAGACCGAGTCTCCGTGTGAAAGCAGAATGAAGGCTGCTGGGGGCACGTTCGCCAGCTGCCACGGCAGGAGAGCTGCTCCCCCCAGAGTACAGCCAGCCACGCTTACAGAGAGGAGAAGCCCGGGCGGACACAGAGCAGATCGGGAGATTCCTACCGAGCTGAGAGCCGCGAGGGCCCGACGCTGAGCAGCAGGACGTTGCCAGTCAGAGGGAAGGAGCACAGGCCCAGGACAAGCCGCTCAGAAGCCTGGGCCAGCCCAGGGGGCTGTGGTCAGAGGGGTGCGGTCAGGCCAGGGGGCCAGTTAGCTCACGAAGCCCCTGCTCCACAAAAAGGGAAGCAATGAGAAGCCCGCACACCACAATGAATGCCCCTGCTTGCTGCAACTGGAGAAAGCCCTGGCAAAACAGCAAACACCCACCACAGCCAAAAGCATAAATCTTGAAAGAATTATTAAACAGTAATCTTAGTAAGACAGTTATATAGTTGGAAGGTGATCGGTGCTTTGGAAGAATGCAGAGCATTTTGGAGAGACTCACTGAGGAGTCATTTAGCAGCAGGTGTGGGGTGACCCTGAAGGGGGCCCAGAATTCAGACCAGCACTCTGGGGTGGGGGCAAACCTGAGAAGGGGCAGCCAGGGGTGGGGAGCAGAGAGAAGCTGTGGGCGCAGCAACCTGAAAGGGTGGGGAGAAGGCAAAGGAGGCCTGGAAACCCCCAGTTCTCAGCCCGCGGCAAGGAAGGTGGAAGGACCAGGGGGCAGGGAAGGTGGGGGTCCCGGGTGGGCCCGAGAGGAGGTAGGGGACACAGGGGCAGAGGGACAGGTACCTGGACACACTGGATCCTGGGCTGAGGCTGGGGGACATGGGCGGAAGTGCCCTGTGCAGGCAGAGACCAGCAGGCCCGGTGGCTTCCTGGAGGAGGGTCCTCACTTTGGGCAGGGAGAAGGTTTGGAGGAGTCAGAGCAGGGTTCTGGGGGGCAGGGAGCAGGCTGTGCGAGTGGAGCCTCTCGTCAGGGCGTGGGAAGGCGTGGACATCTGTGGCCCACCTCTCAGGCTGTGTGCAGAGCAGGCAAGTGTCAGGAAGGCAGTCCTCCCCAGCCAGCACTCACTACAGCAGCCACTCGCCTCAGCCGTTTTGCTCAGATCAGCAATGGGTCCACACCCAGGGATGAGGAGCACTTGTTCCAAGCCAAGTTGATGGAGCTGGATCTCTTGACAGACTGTCTCATGGCCAGGAGTGGCCTGAGACTCATGCTGAGCTGATGACACCTGCTTTCCCAAGAAAAAGGGCATGTGCAGCCAGCATAATACCTTGAATGTGGACTTGATGGCTGGACCTG
Source organism: Oryx dammah (assembly GCF_014754425.2). Lineage (NCBI taxonomy): Eukaryota > Metazoa > Chordata > Mammalia > Artiodactyla > Bovidae > Oryx > Oryx dammah. Next base: position 117,925,978 of record NW_024070212.1, read on the forward strand.
CTGCAGCCATCCTGCAACCATGAGGCAAAGACCTGGCCCTGACACCCACCCCTGAGCCACTGAACCAAGCTAGGTGCCAGCTCCTCCCTACTTCTTACGAGGTGAGGAAGAAGACCTTCTGTGTTAAGCCACAGCAATTGGAGGCTTTTCTTTTCCTCCTTCCCCTGAAGGTATTTCTGAACAGTATATAAACATGCCTTAAAAGTTATGGTCAAATAAAGCTCGTATAGCGGCAGACGCCTAGCACCTGGGACCCTGTGACACACCTGTGCTAGTTTCAGCTTCCTGCTTAGTTTTTTTAAACTGCAAAAGTAATCCAACTTGAAAAACTTTCAAACCGTATAAAGTGAAAATTAAAAATTACACCCAGGAGCGTGCACGCCTTTATGCACACATGTCTCCTGCCGAGGCCTCGAGCCATGCTGTTCACCAGCCTCCGGCAGCCTGCCCCCACGGCTCTGCCTGGGCATACTCGCTGGGGCCCCCAGAGCTGCTGTGCCCCGAGAGTGGGGAGCCCGGGGCCCTGCGGATTGGCCGCTTCCCAGACGGTCCTTCTCAGCAGCTGCCAGAGCAGTGTCCAGCTTCCCCAGGCCAGGGCACTCAGCCGCGCCTTCTTCTTACAGGCCCTACGGGGTCAGGCCGAGGCCAGCCTCTCCACGGACTCCTCCCGGCCCACCGGCCTCACACTCCTGTCCTTTGTCGGTCCCAGAGCTAGCAGCCCATGCCAGGACCCCAGACCGTCCTCTGAACAGACGCGTTCAGGCCTGCCCCACCATCCAGGGTTCCCTGGGAGGCGTGTGGGGACTGGGGGCTCCAGCCAAGACAGGGGTCTGAGTGGGGTGGGACCCCCTTCACAGTGAGATGCGCCCAAGGTCACCCCGGGAGGTGGCGGAGCCGGTTCTCAGCCTGGCCCCCGTCTGCAGCCCCACCTGCACCAGGCGTGGACGACCCCCTGCTGCCCTCCACAGAGGCATCGCCTCCCCTGAGGCCCCAAGCAAACACAGGATGTGGCGGGAGGGGGGGCCGAGGAGGTGGAAGCAGAGCCAGCCTCGCCAGACAGCACGTGCCGAGGGTGTGTGACAGCTGCAGGGAAATGGCCGCCTCTGCAGACAGACCCGCGCCCCCTTCTCTGACAAGGGCAGGCCCTATGCGCAGAGGCCCTATGCTTGCCCTGGCTGTGTCCAGGATGCACGGGGCTCTCGCTGCCTGGGCAGGGCTGTGAGGACAGGGTCCCCCAGCTCTCTGCCCTCAAGGCTGACCCAGGGCCAGACCAGGCTGCTGCTTGGGGTGGGGGGGGCAGTGGCCGTGACCCTGGAGTCCTCTTCCGGAAGCCTCTGTGCCAGGTGAGAACCCATTCTGTGACGCGGGAGCCCCGGGAGGAAGTGGGGAGAGGAGTTCTGGGAGGCTGGCAGCACCCAGCCCGTGAAGGCTCCGCACCCTGGGGCCTGGCACAGCGTCTCACTGTGGCTTCCCGCAGCGCACCCAGCCTGGGCACCTGGGCTCTCACCAGCCCGCCGGACGCACCGCAGAGTGGCTCCCTCTGTGGCGCCTTCGCAGCTGGGGTGTCCATCTGCCAGCTCCTACCCCTGCTTCAGGGGGCACTGGGGAAGGACCCCCGCCCGCCCCAGCTCCGTGCCACAGCGAGGGCTGCCACCCTCCCAGAGCCCTTGGGGCCCCAGGCGACCTGGGCGGGGCGGGTGGCCCCCCCCATCTGTGGTCCCTCCCGGCCCCCAGCAGCCCCCGCTCAGGTCCCCCACCCCTCCCGGCTACGGGCCCCCCACGAGGAGAGGGACGCAGGGTCTTCAGGCCAGGCCGTCTTCCCGTCCCGCCCAGGACCCTCAGGAGAAGCCTTTCTGTTAAAAGCCAGTCTGTCCTCCTGCAGGCGAGCAGAAAGAGGAGGCCTGTGCTTTAAGCCCACCCTCAGGGTCCTCCAGGCCCTGCACCCTGCCCAGGCAGGGTGGGGCAGGGCGAGGCGGGCACTTTCTGCACAGGGGGACAGACAGACAGACAGCTGCAGGCCAGTCTCCCATGTTCTCCCTCCCTCACCTGGTCGGGAGCCAGGGCCCGATCTGGGGGGCTCCCCGAGACCCTGCTGCCAGCCGCATGCTCCCCTCAGAAGCGGGCTCTCTGCGAGCTGTGCAGGGAGGCAGGGGCCAGCCCTCACGGGACCCTCTCTGCTCGCACTGCCCCGACGGCCCGGCGCTGGGGCTGCAGGAGCCGCCCACTGCCGGCCACCGCCCGGAGCAGAGTAGGGGCCGGCTCCGCAAGGTCAACTCCTGCCTCTCCCGTGACCCCAGACCTCGCCTGTCCGGGCGCAGGGGAGAGGGGGCGTCTTTCTCCCCTGACGGAGGGCAGAAACCCCTAGGACAGGGTAGGCGAGGCCAGGCGGGGTCCCCACCAAGGGGGGAGGAAAGGAGACACAACTCCTGAAAGTGGACACGTGAACACCGCAGAGGTGCCCAGTGCCGGGCCTGCTTCTCGGCTCATGTCCGCTTCTATTTGCTGGTCTGTCAGAACCCAGAGGGAGCGGGCACCCCTCACCCCAGAGGAGGGAGCCCGGCTTTAGAATCGAGCTCAAGGGTCAGCTGTGTGTACGTTCCGGTTGGGTGAGGTGAGGGTCAGAGCTCTGCACGGCTGAGGTTGTTGATTACAGTCAAGACCAGTGACAGGGTGGCGGTTACGGTGGTACAGAGGCCTGTTACAAGGTGCCAGGGTGGGACCCCCGGTCCCAGCTTGGCTCTGCTTCCGGCCAAGCCCAGGGCCCGGGTCAGCTGCTCTGAGGGCCGCAGCCCCACCTCAGGCTCAGATCCCCGGGGTCAAAGCCAGAGAAGGAAGCACCGCCCAGGGCCTGCAGGGAGCTCCCGCCGCACACACCGCTGAGGGCCCCTTTGCCCAAGCCCATCCCTGGGGCTCCCTCCCCTCCCCTCACAGACACCCTGGGTGAGGCTGTGCGGAGCTTCCCGCCCCACAGCCTGAGGGTGGACAGGTGCCGCCCTCCCTGCCCGCTCACCTGGAGCTCCGGGACCGCCTCCCGCCTGCCCACAGGCCACAGCACGCTGAGGGCCTCGGGTCCTGCCCCCTCTGCCTGTAACCCTGACTGTGGCCCAGGCACGCAGAGTCTGTGCAGGCCCCCGGGGGGCTGTCCTGGCCCCAGACACACCTGTGCCCTGAGGCCCTGGGCCCACGGGGTCAGATCCTGCTCCAGCGGGATGCCGGGCAGTGCCAGCAGCAGGGAGGGCCCCCCAAGCCCTGGACCCGTGAGCCCCTGCCCGCGTCTGCCAGCCCATGTCAGTCCCAGGGTTGGGGACCCAGACAGGTGCCCGGGAGTGGCCGGGGGAGCTGGGCCCCCCGCCAAGCAGCACCAGCTCCTAAGCCGGCCTGGGCCAGCCGTGTGCTGGAGGGGAGATGGCAGGGAGGGGCCACCGCTGGCTGGGGCACCGCTGGCCAGGGCCCCAGGGCAGGGCACCCCTTCCCACCTGCTCTGACTCTGCCTTCAAAGTGGATCGGACCCCCTTCCTGCACTACTGTCCCTGCGGCTCCGGCTGCCCTGAGCCCCGGGATCCCGCCAGAGCTCTGACCTGTGCGCACCACGCTTCCAGGTCCGCCTATGACCCCGCTCTGCACCCAGCGCCAGGATGACAGAGCTAAAACCGGCAGGTGCCTTGCCCTCACACCCGTCAGAGCGGCTCCTGCTTCAAGAACAAAAAGGAGGACGTGGGGAGACCAGAGCGCGAAACGGTGCGGCTGCGAGGGGGCAGCACGGCGGTCCCGCAGGAAGGCGGACAGAGCCGCCGTGCGGTCAGCAGCCACGGTTTGAGGCCTGAGCCCCAAAGAAGTGATGAGGAGCGCTTGTGCGGTTTCCATTTCCAGGGGATTGCGGCTCGTGCAGCAGTGAAGTCATGTGTTAAAAGAAGCGCTCGTTCGCGGGGAGGGGCGACATGGGCCACTGAGTGGAGTTCCCACGTCATACAGCCACTCCACTTTCAACACCCTGAGGCCCCACTGCTGCTTTCCGAAGTGGCTGAGCCCGGGGTCCCCGGTGTCCAGGGACCAGTGTGGTGCTCACTGCTGGAGCCCCGGGTTCAGTGCCTGCTCGGCAAGCTAAACCCCGTAAGACACAAGGTGCAGCAAAAGAATTTTTTTAACTTTTAAAAATTGAAAAAAAAAACAAAGTGAGCCTATTTTATTTTCTTTCACTTTGCTGTTACTGTTGCCGTTCAGGTGCTCAGTCGTGTCCGACTCTTTGTGATCCCATGAACCACAGCACGCCAGGCCTCCCTGTCCATCACCAATGCCTGGAGTCTACCCAAACCCATGTCCATGGAGTTGGTGATGCCATCCAAGCACCTCATCCTCTGTCCTCCCCTTCTCCTCCTGCCCTCAGGCTTTCCCAGCATCAGGGTTTTTTCAAATGAGTCAGCTCTTCGCATCGGGTGGCTGAAGTATTGGAGTTTCAGCTTCAGCATCAGTGCTTCCAATGAATATTCAGGACTGATTTCTTTCAGTTCAGTTCAGTTCACTCAGTCGTGTGCGACTCTTTGTGACCCCATGAGCTGTAGCACGCCAGGCCTCCCTGTCCGTCAGCAACTCCAGGAGTTCACTTAGACTCACGTCCATCGAGTCAGTGATGCCATCCAGCCATCTCATCCTTGGTCGTCCCCTTCTCCTCCTGCCCCCAATCCCTCCCAGCATCAGAGTCTTTTCCAATGAGTCAACTCTTCGCATGAGGTGGCCAAAGTACTGGAGTTTCAGCTTCAGCATCATTCCTTCCAAAGAAATCCCCAGGGCTGATCTCCCTCAGATTTCCTTTAGGGTGGACTAATTTGGCCTCCTTGCAGTCCAGTCTTTCACTTCACTTTATTTTATTTTAACCATGCTACGTGCCTTGCAGGATCTTATATCCTCCAGGGACTGAACCCGGGTCACAGCTGTGAAAGCACCAAGTCCTAAGCACTGGAGGCCGAGGAACTCCCGAGACTGTGCTATTTTAGAAAACAGCAACAAAAGACGAGAGCTCCGGTCTCCCCAGATCTGATCCAACACTTCCTTCTTGTCTGTCTCGGCATGAGTTGTCCTGGTGGGTACGGAGTGGCCACGCCCATTATGGTTCTGACTTGCATTTCCCTAAAGATGGCTAATATCGAGCACGTTTTCCTGAGCTTGTTGACAATCTGTACATCTTCTTAAAGAAAAATCTATTCAGAGTCTTGCCTATTTCAAAATTGTGCTCTTTGTCTTCTTCTCCCTGAGTTATACATTTTCTTTATGCTCTGGATGCAAGTCCTGTATCAGCCACATGGTTTGCACGTAGTTTTCCTCCCGCTCTGTGGGTTGCTTCTCCACGTCCCTGACGACGTGCTTTGACGCAGGTGGGTCTTTAACGCTGATGAAGTTCATGTTACCAATCTTTTATTGCCGTGCCTTTGGTGTCATGTCTAAGAAATCACTGCCTAAACCAAGTCATTAAGACTTACAACTATGTTCTCTCCTAAAAAGTTTGATCATTTCAGCTCTTATACCTAGGTCTGTGATCTTTTTTATTATCTTCACGCCACTTTAATTTTTATATATGGTGTGAGGTAGGCGGTTCAGATTTATTCTTTTGTAAGTGGAAATTCACCTGTCCCAGCATCATATACTGAAATCAATATTCTTTTCCCAATGAATTGTATTGGCCTCTCTTTTTAAAAAAATTATGTAAAATCCAAGCTTTTTTCTGAAATCTCGGGGATATTCCATTGTTCTGCACGCCTCTCAAGTCAGCGCTACTCTGGCTTGATTATTCTCTCTGTAGCAAGTCTTGAAGTGAACAATATGTGTCCTGAAACTCTGTTCTTTTTCAATGATGTTTTGGCTATTCTGGGTCTCATGTATCTCCATGTGAATTTTGAACTTGTCAATTTCCAGAAAAAAAACAAAGCCAGCTAGAAGTTTGGTGAGGGTCGTGCTGAGCCCGTCAGTCAGCGGGGCTGCCGCCGGCTTCACCGTGTTGTCTCTGCATCTGTGCGCATGGAAAGCTTCTGCCTTTATCTGGAGCTCTTCAGCTATTCCGACAACATTTGGCACTTTTCAGTGTATAAGTCTTGCACTTTTTTTTGTTAAATTTATTTTAGTTTCATTTTGGCACTGCTGTAAGTGGGATTATTTTTCTGTTTTATTTTCAGCTGGCTTCCTGCTAGTGTATAGAGACACAGTTGTTTTGTATGTTGACCTTCCAATCCTGCCAAAACAGACATTAGTTCTAATAGCTTTTGTAGTGACTTCTTTTGGATGCTCCATATACAGATGACACTGCCTGCAGATAGAGACAGCGTCCTGTTTGTGTTTGGCTATTTGTCTCGCCTCCTGGGCTGCCTGATCGCTTGCTCCTCTGCGCTTCCACCTGAGAGGGTCTCCCTCAGCCCGGAGAGCTGCGTGCAGCATCTCCTGTGGGACATGTGCGTGGGACTGACTCTCCGATTTCGATTCTTTCCGTCTCATTTCTGAAGAACACTTCCGCTGGGTAAAGAATTCTCGTTTGTTACTCACCCCTTTTGTCCACCCTTCACTCCTCTTGGTCTTTGAGCTCAGCAGCTGCCACTGTCTCACAGTTCTCTGCTAGCTCCACTGTGTGGTTCGTCTCTGGGTCCGTCTCTGGCTCTGTTGCCTTGTACAGCGGTGAGTTCATTTGGGCAGGAGGTGCCCTGGACCTGCTGAGCGCAGTCTCGGGTGTCAGCTCAGGCCCACTGCGGTTCTGCGCTACTCAGCAAGGGGCGCTTCTCACCCTCGCGGTGAGGCCCTTACTCCCACGGTGTCGCCCAGCGGCCTCAGCTGGCAAGCCAGGAGGCCCACCAACCACCCCCTCCCTGGAGGAGCTGCCGCGCCGAGCTCCTCCTGAGGTTCTGTCGGCCCTGGGCCTCTGGCAGCTGCCTCTGGGCATGGCCAGCTCAGGAGCTCCGAGCACCCAGGGGTCCCCTCAAGCGCGAGGCCCCTCAGCAACCCTGAAGTCTGACCTCCGTTCCCCACCCAGCAAGGCTTCCGCTCCCTTGGGGCTCTGCTGCCCTGCCCCGCACTTTGGAAAGCGCCCTTTGGGAGAGAGCAGAAGTGAACACAGGGCTCACCTCACAAGGGTCCCTCCTCTCGAAGGCCTGGGCTCCCCAGACAGGGATTGAACCCAGGCCCCCCCGGAAGTGGACAAGCAGAGTGCTAACCATGGGGTTGCTTTGTCCAGCCTTTCCAGTTTCCAGGGAGGGAGCTAAGGCTGGGATGACTCACACACAGAGGAGACTCCAGAGGAGCGGGGACTTCGCCTGCGGGGGTGGGAGCCTCCCTGTCCCCCTTGGCCACTGCGGGGCTGTCCCAGAAGCTCCCCTGGAGCCCTCCCACCCCGAGTGGAGGCTGGGAAGGAGACTGAGGAGGAGCCCAGCGCTCAGGAGCCGGGGAGGACTCCTCCCTGGGCTGGCGGCCCCAGACGGCCCATCCCCGCCTCCGAGCTTGTCAGTTCCAGCAGACTCTGTCCTTGTTTGGAAGGAGGACCCGAAGCAGGGTCGGCCGCTGGACGCCACCCACAGCAAGACCAGCACACGCGGGGCCTGGAGGGACAGACAGCTTCCTGGGCAGACTTCGTGCAGCTGGACTGCACCTGGACCCAGTGCTCGGGGGGGATAGCTGTGGAGCCCAGGCTCAGCCTTCATTCCGTGACCTCCGACCTCACCCCACAGGCCTGTGGGCACGGTGCCCAGAGCCGCGGGTCAGATCAAGCCCCAGCGCCTCACTGGGGGCCCGGCCTTCAGTGAGCCCTGGTGGCTGCAGAACCACTGACCACAGGCCAGTGTAATCAGGCCCTGCTTGTTGCAGGAGGCCAAGTTCCTCAGGGAAGCCAGAGCCCATGGTCCCTGGAAACTCAGGAGCAACCCTGCGTTCACCCACCCCACCTCCGGTATTAAGACGTGACACGTCACCCTGACTCTCTGTTCACAGACACTCGTTCCCAAGCAGTCTGTCAACTCTAACACTCAGTGTCACTTAGATGCTCCAGCCAGGTGGAGGCAGCCAGGTCCAACTGCAGTGCCCTCCCCTCACCCCCTCTCCCCCCACCGCCTGGGTCGCCCCCCGGCCCTCCGCCCTCCTTTCCAACCACCGGTCTCTGGTCCCCAGGGCAGGCTCTGCCGTCAGAGTCACCGGCCCTGAGGTCAGTCACATCCCTCTGTTTCTTGGGTGTCTGCACACATTTCACGCCACCAAAAACCACAGCTGGCTTTGTCTATTTGAACCTGATGGAAGCACTTGGTGCCACGCCTCCTGACACGGTGGCTGCGAGGCCCACGCGCGTCGCTGGTGTGGCTGCGTTCACCCGCGGTGCTGGGTGAAGCGGCTCCGTCTCCCTCTGTCCTCGTGTGCACAGGCGTCTGACCTCCTCCCGCCGGGGCCTGCTGTGAGAGCTCACGTGTGCGCATGCCCGCGGGGCTGGCTCTGGAGGGTGGGCTGGGCCACACCAGTGCCCCGCTGCGCTCCGCTGTCAACAGGAACCCCTGTGGGTAGTTGGTGGCATCAGTCCCCAGTCTGCCAAGGGAACGGAGGTGCAGCCCACATCCGCGTCACCCCGATCCCTAAAGACATGCGCGTTTCTCCACACGCGCGGGCTCTGCGTGTCCCCAGGTGTGTGAACAGCCTTCTTGTCTCATCTGCACCTTTGCTGCTGGGCCACCCACCTTGTCATCAACGCTGGACATTGGTGTCCTGGGCACCAGCATCGCAGGGTCCTGGCTGATGGACCACATGGCGTCCCCTCCACCTCATGTTCTGTTTCCCACCCTCTGGAACAGGAAGGGTGCCCCCACTGCCCGCCGCCCGCCGCCACTGGCTGGCCATGCTCCCTTCCAGAGCCGCGTAGAAGCCAGCAGACACGCATGGGGTAGGACTGGGGCTGAGACGCCCCCTGGTGATGGGGACCCACTCGACAGCCCGATGAAGAGGGCATGAAAAGCCGCCCTGTGTCATGGAAATAGATGGCACACAGGTGTGACCTTCCCGGACCACCCTCCAGACCTGTCGCCCCAAGCAGGCGCGGGGGACCCCACGGGGGCAGCATGGGCAGCTTCCACCACCTGCTGCCCAGTGCCCTCAGCCCTCAGAGCAGACGGGGCCTCGGCCTTGACACACGTCTCAGCCAGCGGGGACCCGTGGCCCACCTCAGGGCACCTGGCCCGGGCGGGGCCTCGGCCTCGGGGGAGCCCTGAGGGCTATGGCGGGAGCCACGGCTGAGGCTCACTGGGCGGCTGTGTGGGGCAGCCGGGGTGCTCAGCAGGGGTGCGGGGCCCTGGGGTGGGAGGCCCCCAGCTCAGGGCTGCAGGAGCGTCTGGGACTCCTCTGCACGCGGCCGCTGCCACACCCTTCCCTCCACACATACCCCTGTGCACGTTTCTTTTGTGCTTGCGTGATGTCAACAGATGCCCTGCGGCTTATCGCAGGCAGAGGCGTGCGGCCATTACCTGCGGAAGCTGGTTTTTGCCCAAGAGATCAGGAGCGCTGGTGGCCCCAGGCCTTGCAGGGACTGTCATCGCTCGGCAGCTTCCAGAGGCAGGTCCACGGGCCACGCTGCTATTTATTATGCAGGTTTAAAATGGCGCCGGTGAGTTTTTACCACAGCTACAGAAACACCTCTTTGCTCAGTGTGAATGGACACACACATACACTCATGCACACCCACAGCGCACCCACACAACAGGCATGCACACGTGTGCACTCACACGTGCAAAGATGCCCGCACGTGCCACGGGCACACAAGCCTGTGCACACACGTGTGCACCCCAGGCTCTCACGGAGCCCGTGGTCCCCGCCACGTGATGTCCAGGACGAGGCTGCACGGTGCACCACTTCCTCCTCCGCACCCCCGGGCCGTGCTCTGCTACCCCGCGGAGGACCTGCCTCTGCGGGTACGGGACGCCCATGACTGCGCCCCACGCTGCTGTTCACAAGCCTGGGGGCTCCTGCTCCGTGTCCTTGAGGGTGCCTGTGACCCCCCCGCTCCACAGTGCTCCCAGAAGCCCTGCTGCCAAGTCGGGTGAGGGGTGGCGCCCCCCGAGGCAGGACTGGCGCCCCCCGAGGCAGGACTGGGGAGGGGCGGGCAGTGTGTGCAGCGGCCAGGGCCGCCTGGACCCCCAGCCTGGAGCCCCCAGGCCTCTCGCTGAGGGCTGGCCCGGCCAGCGGGGCTCGGGGAGGGGCGCGGCTCCCGGCCAGCCTCAGGAGGGCAGGCCTGGGGCTGCTCTGTGGCCCAGGCTGTGGGCGGCCCTGGACCGTCGTGATGTGGGGGTCCACAAGGGGAAGCCACCGCTCTCTTGCCCCTTCATGCCGAGACAGCTCTGGGCCTCACCTGGTCTACACAGGGTCCACGGCCGGGCCAGGGTGGGCGGGAGCAAGCCCACACACCCCCACAGCGCCCAGAGAGGGAGAGGCTCTCCTGGTCTACACAGGGTCCACAGCCGGGCCACGGCGGGCGGGAGCAAACCCACACACCCCCACAGCGCTGGCGTCCATGTTCCCTCAGGATGGGGGGCAGCTGACCGTCCCTTCTAGGAGACTCCAACCGGGCCTCCACTGGCTGGCCAGCTTGCTGCAGTGGCTGGGGGTCCAACAGCCTGCTGATGCTGTGCCCGACGTGTCCCAGAGTCACACTCCTGCCGGTTCAGTGAGCCAGCTGTACAGTAAGGGGGCTCCGCCAGCCACCGACAGCCTCAGGCGGGCCCCGGGTGAGTGAGAGAATCACCAAGCGGGTAAACAAAACCTGCCGCTCTCCCCGAACTCTCCCCTCAGACCGAGGGCGAGTCTGGGGCGGGTGGGCTTCCACCCACGTCATCTGCATCAGTCAGACAGGGAGACTGTGCTGAGGGCTCATCCCCGACCCCAGGCCCTGGACGTTAGGCCCACCCCCACCCAGCTCTGAGTCAGCAATGGGCGGGCAGGCGCCGTAGGGCTTCCTCTCACACAGAAAATGCAAGAGGCCGGTCCACACTGTTCTTGGAGTCCTTCCCTTGGCACGTGACTCCCCGAAGCCGGTCACAGCCTCACCCAGCATGCAGGTTACAGGGGCACCCAGGCCTGGGGGGAACCCCCGCACTGAGGATGTTATGCCCAGAGTCCGAGTCCCCAAAACTGAGAGAATAAGACGTCCACAGCAATACAAAAGCATGAAGGGGTTTTATTTCTAGCTCAAGCTAGGGCTCCCGCCACATCCAACGCAGTGGAGTGGAGCAAGAGCCCCGAGCCCAGATTTACAGCAGTATTTATAGGTTTAGAACAAAGACAGAGAGTTGGCAAGGGCTGATTGGCTGCAGGAGTTTCCTAGTATTTACTAATTGGCTAATCTTTATTGGCTGCAGGGGTTTCCTGGTATTTACTAATTGGCTCTTGGCTGCAGGGGAATGTCTTTTACGTCCTGATAAACTCAAACCAGGTTACGGGGAGTATGCTGATTAGACAAGTCCTGGCATCCGCGGGGATGACCTCCCTGGGCAGTGACTCAGCTTTTCCCGTGAGTCCTACCTTAGTCCCTGGAGCCTATCATGGCGTTTGTTAGGTCCCAACAGAGGACACCTCCCTTCTGGGCTGGGGGGCAGACTCGTGCCCCCTCCCCAGGGCTTCCTGAGATTCTGGGTCCAGGGCAGGCCCTGCGGTCAGCCACCGGCCAGACACCGCCCAGAGAGAGAGGCCTTGGGCGCCACACTCAGAGCTCCCAGGCACACAGACTGCCATGGGCTCATCTGCCCAAGCACCGCCACTGCCCTGCCCCGGGGGTGTCCGTACCACCCAAGCACCTGCCGTGACCTCAGGAGAGGAAGAGCCCCACGCAGAAGCCACCTGTGTGGCCGGGGGCAAGGCCGCTCTGCGGGCCCAGCAGAGGCCCAGGCAGCTGGGCCCCGACTCTTCACACCACAGGTCCCTAGCAGGGACAGCCAGGCCCCTTTCTTCCCCAGCGCCCATGGGCACCAGACGGTGAGTGGGGGGTCCCAACCCGGCTCAGAGCCTGTGGCCCAGACCCAGGGCCCCCAGCAGGCAGCAGAGGCCTCTGTGGACACGGGAAGGCTGGCCTGTGCTGTCCAGGGCTGGGAGGCCCTGCGGCGGGGAGCCTGTCCCCACCTCGCTGCTCCAGGCCCGCAGGCCCGCAGGGCCCCAGTGGACGTCACTTTCAAGGACTGGAGGGACTTGCCAAGGCCGTGGGGCCAGGGCAGGTGTGGGTCCGGTGGGTCAGTGAAGAAGGAGGCCAAAGGGGCGGCAGGCCCGCGGCAGCAGCATCCCTGAGAACCGCGGGCAGGGCTGGCTGGTGGCCGGGGAGGGCTGGGCTGGGTCTGCCCAGGAGAACTGGCCCCTGCAGACCCAAGGGCAGGGCCACGTGGGCTGCCCAGCAGGGGCTGGGCCCCCCTCCCGACACAGGCCTTTCGGGGGAACAGCTGCCCAGAGCGAGGGGCCAGCGCAGGCTGTGCTTGGCAGGGGTGTGAGGGCAATCCCAGGCCAAACGCCATGAGCCCAGCCTCCCAGCCAAGGCCCAGGCCTGCCAAGAGTGAGAACACCCGCTCTGGGGCTGGTGCCCGGGGAGGTGGCCGGTGCCCGAGGAGGCCAGGGGGGCCGGTGCCTGGGGAGCCAAGGCGGGCACGTCCTCACCTCTCTCACCGGGGCCCCAGGAGGCTGTCGTGACCCGCGAGTCCTGCTGCACCGTCATACCACCCTTGACAGGCCTCCCACTCGACCTCCAGCTGCGCGAGACCCTGGCCAAGGCCTCTCAGGGCCACTAGAGGAAAAGCCTGTTTGGGATCTATCAGCTGCAGGGGTGGGGGTCTTGAGCTCAGCCTCCCCTGAACGACGTGAGTCCTGGGGGCTGGAGGCAGGGTCGGGGGGCGGGTGCCAAAGGGGGAGCTTCCAGGCGAGGAGGACCCCAGGTCCTGCCCTGGGGACGTGCAGCAGTGGTGACACCCCTGTGATGGGACAGGCCGGCTCCGTGGGCAGCTCCCCCTTCGGGAGGTCACCCAGGCACTGCCGGGTCGGGGACGCTCACCGCACCACTCAGCCACCTTATCACCACCCCTGACAGAGTCCACTGTCTGGTCAGGAGGTGGGTGGGGGTCTGCCCCCCGCCGTGTGACCTGGGGGTCTGCCTGCCCTCCGCCGTGTGACCTGGGGGGGTCTGCCCCCTGCCGTGTGACCTGGGGGGGGTCTGCCCCCTGCCGTGTGACCTGGGGGGGGTCTGCCTCCTGCCGTGTGACCTGGGGGGGTCTGCCCACCGCTGTGTGACCTGGAGAAGGGTCTGCCTGCCCTCCGCCGTGTGACCTGGGGGTTTGCCCACTGTGCTGGGGAGCACCTCTCCCGCTTCTGGCCAGTCTGCACACTCGGGCGGCAGGACCCCCGCCCAGAGACAGGGAGCCTGCTCAAACCGCAGTCACTGGCTCCCCAGGGCCTCCACTCCAGGTGCCTCCTCCACCCATCACTGGACCCTGGGAGCCCCAGGACAGAGGCCCTCCTCAGAGAGGCCGTGCTGGACCGCTCACCCCGAAGGGCCCTCTGCCCTGGGGCAGCGACCCTGCTCCCTTCAGTGTCCGCCCTCTGTCCACCAGGGCAGGGGCCCTGTGGGGCTCGCCCAGCCCTGAAGCGCCCACACCTAGACCCCTGCCTGGTGCAGCAAGGGTGCCTCCACCCACCTGCAGTTTCCCCACCTGACAGCCCCTCGTCCCCAGCCCCCTGGTGACACCCCCGCAGGGCCCACAGGCCCCGGGCCTCAGCCAGCGGCAGGTCCTGCTCTGGACGGGGCCCGCTGAGGTGAGCGGGGCAAGCACCAGCCTGTGGGCCGCATACGCAGGGGTTCTGGCGAGAAGGTGGCCTTGCGCTTCGCCTGGCTCAGTGAGTCCCGTGCCCATGCCCTCAGGGCCTCCTGGACCCAACTTGGCCTTCAGGGCAGCATCTGCTAATCAGTGCCCCCAGGGGCGAGCCATGCTGGGGGGCTCAGCCTGCGGCCAAGCTGACCCCTCCAAGGCCAGTGCGCCCTGGCCGAGCTCCGCCCCGCCCAGCCGCTTCCCTGCACCATAAACCCTGCACAGGTAAACCCTCACCATGGCTAAACCCTCACCATGGCTGTTCTGGGAGACCCCCTTTCGACTCCCAATGCCCCAGCCCACCAGGCATGTCCCGAGAAGCCTGGGGCCACCCCAGGAACTCCCGCCCCAGAGGAGGTCACCCCTGCCCGGGGCCCGGGGAGAACAGCCCCCTTGCCTCCTGCAGACAGGCTGACACCCTGGGGTTGGCCGTTTGCCCCAGGTACCCGGGCTCCTTGCTCTGCTCACAAGTCTACCCCGCCCTGCACAGCCATGATCCCACCGTCCCAGCTGCTGAAGCCCTTTCTTGCCCCAAGGATAGCAAGCGTGCAAGCCATGCTGGGGAGCTGTGCATGCCCTGTACACTGACCAGGGGACACAGAGGAGAGGCCACCCACGGCCACGGTGGACTCGGGCAGGGGACAGGGCCCCAGGAGGGCAAGGGCCCTGGGGCACAATGGGTAGGGCCTCCTTTGGGTTCTCGACAGACTTGCATCTCAGAGGTCACTCTGGCCAATGCAGGGGAAGCCAGATGCCAGGCCGGGGCGGGCCTGGGGGTGACCCGTGGGAGGCAGACGGGGCGCTCATGAAGGACCTGGCCGTGGCAGGCTGGGTGCAGAGCCGGAGGCGTCAAGAACGAGCCCAGCTTCCAGGACTGGAGTCCGCTGAGCAGGGTGCCTCTCCAGGAGGGGCCTTATCCCTGGCGTGGTGATGTGAAGTGACTGAGGCTCAGGAAAGGGGGTTCTGGGAGGTGCGGGAGCCCGGGGGTCAGCTGCCGAGGTCAGCAGGGGGAGAGGTCCAGAGTCAGGGGTGAGGGCAGGGGGATGGAGCCCCCCAGAGCTGCCAGGAGCGCTGCCTGGGGGCCATCGCCTCGCAGCCTCCTCCCGGAAGGCCCTGCACCCCCGCCCCCACCCCGCCCCTGTGGGGCTCCCTGCCAGTCATGCAGCTGTGCAGATCTCTCTGGGGCTCAGCCCAGCCCTGGAGACCAGACCCACCCAGATCACCCAGAGGCAAGCCCAGTGTCTCCCCTGAGGGTTCTACGCAGGTTGGCTCCTGCCAGCAGAGGCGGTGGGCACGCGGGTGTTCCTGGTGGGCTGCCTCATGGTGTCCTCAGACAAACCCACGTAAGCGTCCTCTGCCCTCTGCTCGCAGGCTGGCCCTGTGTCTCCTGAGGTGGGTGTGCGGTCGGAGGGGCTCCCAGGTGCCAGGCCCAGGGCAGAGCTGGGGGTAGAGGTGAGCACGGAGCCCCCCCACCCCCGGGGGTCACGGAGGGCCCTGGGACTTGGCTGGAAGACTGACAGGTAGACCAGTGTGCTCCCAGGCCAACACAAGTGGGCAGGTGTGTCCTTAGGTTAGTGGTATTGGCACGTGCCCTTGTTTCTTACAAGAGTGTCAACGCTTCTTATCATAAGCAAATGACAGAGCTTGGCTTTTAAGCTAAAATTTCAAAAAGTTATCTCAAGAATTATTGCATACATTTTTTCAAAGAAATGCTGGGCCTGGCAAAGCCAGTGGGGAGACAGAGGGCAGGGCTGAGGTGAAGGCAGGCGCGTGCGTGGTGGAGACAGCTTGGAGCTGTGCCCCCTCTGCCCAGTCTGCCCCTCTGGCTGCTCTCCTGCGCCTGCGTCCTGGTCCAGGGACGAGGGCGGGCTGGCGACGGTGGAGGGCAACCCCCTGCTCCCCGGTCCGGCCACATCCCTCCGGGGAGCCCCGCTTGGCACCATCCAAGGTTGAGCGCCCTGTGCGTTACTCACCCAGGAGGCAGCGTCCCCACCGGCTGAGGCCGGCTGGCCCCCAGCCTGCAGTGCTCAGCAGAGCAGCTGGACAGTGGACGCCGTGGGAGCTCTTCCTGTTACTCCTGCTATTAGGTATGGTGGCCAAGAAGGTCAAGTGCAGGACCCCGAGCACACAGACCTTGCCGCCCTCAGGCAGAGTCCTCAGGCTGCGGGTTTCGTCAGCCTGCGCACTTCCAGGATGGGTCTAGCTTTTCCCTGAGCGTGGCCGAGAGGCCTGCACCTACACCCCCTGGGCCGGAGCTTTGGGGCCCAGAACGGACCCACAGACAGACACGCCTTCCACACCCTGCTGGGAACCTGTCTGTGCCAGTGGCCTAGGTCTGCCCTAACAAAGGACCACAAATGGGGGTTAAAACAACAAACTGATTTCCTCATGGTTCTGAAGACAGAGTCCAGCACTGCTGGTGTGGCAGCTGATTCCTTCTGGAGAAGGTGCGGGGTGCCCGCCCCGGGTCCGGTGGCTCTGGGAACTCTGGCGTTCGCCGGCTTGTGGCCGCGCCGCTCCCATCCCTCCTGCCTTCACGTGGCCTCTCCCTTTGTGCAGGCCGTGTCTGTCTCCCTCCTCCTACCAGGGCTCGTCGCTGGTTCCAGGTCCCCCTAATCCGGGTGCTCTCATTGGGGGCTCCTTATCCTAATTACACATGCAAAGGCCTTTATTCCAAGGAAGGCTGTATTCTGATCGCCTTCCTATCAGAACGTATGTCCAGGAGGACGTATCTTTTCAGGAGCACAGTTCAAGCCACTACAGTCCACCCTCTGGCCCCCATGAGCAAAATACAGTCACCCCCCAACCCAGTGCCCCAAAGTGTCACCCACTGCAGCGTCAACCCCGAGTCCCCAGGCTCATCTCATCCTGAGTCGGGGGTGGGGGAGGTTCTGGGGCGACATCGCTGCCCCCTGCGCACTAGACGGTCACCGCCTCCAGGGTACAAGGGTGGGCAGGCGACGGATGGGCTTGGGGTGGGGGGCATTCCTCGAGGGCCGGGCAGGAGGGAGAAAGGTCCCGGTCCCAAGCACGCGGAAACCCCGCTGCCCCACCCAGGCCAGCCGGCTCCCTGACCGCGGAGGCACAGTCTTCTTGAATCTGTTCACGGTGCTGAGGGCCCTGCTGCTCCTGGAAGCGAGTGAGCGCCCACTGGCCTACCGCTGAGGCTGCTGGCACGCCGGGACCTTGAGGTGGGCGGTCCCCCGACGAGGCCGCGCCCCCAGCACACACCCTGCTGAGTACCCCTCCTCCCCCGCCAGGAGAGGCCGCGGCCCCAGTTTTCCGCCTCAGCTCCCACAACACTGAACCCCATCACCGCTGAGGATGAGCCCGCCTTCCCTGAGAGGAGCCCCCCGCGCCAGGTGCTGGCCAGCTCTGTGGCGGTGCTGACAATGGTGAGGCTCCCTGCTGCTGGGCGCTGCCCATCAGGCTGCTGTCCTCAGTGAGCAGTAGCGCCCCCGCCCTGCCCCGGGGCAGGGCGGGAAATTGTCTCTGGGACCCAGGAGGCCCTTGCGGTCCTCGGAAAGGCCACGGTGTTCCTGGGCACCAGGGAGGAGCTGAGCTAGGGATCTGGGCCACAAGAGGCAGGCATGTGGGGGCAGGGGCCTGGGGCATCCTTCAAGCACAGGTCCCCTCAGCCTGTCTTGCCCTCTAGTCAGAGGAGCTTCCTAACTGACCCCCCTCGGAGATCTCAAGAATTCCCAGTTTCAGCTAGTGAGATGGGGGTCGGCTGACAACAAGGCACAGAGGCCCCTGTGCCGCCCAGAGGTCGCTGAGTTACCTACCTCTAACTCTAAAGAACTGCCCTCCCCTCCTCTCCCTGCCGGCCACCGCCTGCTGCCCAGCAACCTGCCAGGAGAGGCCGGGCGCACAGCCTGGTCTGGGAGTGGGACAGCATGTGGCTGTGGCCTGAGGGTGCCGGGGTGCCAGGCTGCAACCGCAAGGCTCACGCACCCGCTGCCCCGCAGGTGGCCGGGGTGCTCTGTGCCTGGCGCCCATCACTGTGTACCGGGCCATCACGGCCATCCTGGTGTCCCGGTCGGACAACAGCATCCTCGCAGCCTGGGTGAGCTTCCATCCCTGCTCCTGCTGGCTGGCTGGGTGGTGGGCTCTGGTCCCCTCCTCCATCACCCTGTCGTCCCCCATAGGCTTCGCGCATCGCCAGCCTCACAGGGTCCCTGATGCACCTCGTCTTCATCCTCATGCTCTCCAAGATCTACGTGGCCCGGGCTCACGTCCTGACGAGATGGGGTGAGTGCTGAGAGCGCTGGGCACCGGCCAGTCACTTTTCTCATCTGAGCGAGGCGCCGCTGGGACATGTCCCGTCCTCCCCGAGAAGCCCCTTAAACAGCAGTGGGCGGAGCCTCGGCGGGGGTGGGGCGCCCCCCTTCTGTGACCTCCTTCCGTTTCCGAAGGACAAATACATCCGTCCACGAGCTGCACGAATTGCAGCCCCGGTCCCGGGACGAGACAGAGCCCGGCGCACCCCGGGGAGACGGAGGCAGAGTGCAGGGGAGACGGCGTGCGGGAGGCCAGGGACAGCGCCCTGGGGAACCGCCCACAGTGTCCCTGCAACGGCGGGGCCTGGGAGTGTCCTCCAGCCGGCCTCGTGGGGCCCGCCTCCGTCTCAGTGCCTCCTTACCAGGCACCTCCGGCGCCCAGCGCCCCAGACCCGTGCCCAGCCCGTTTTCCGGAGCCACATCGTATTAATTCTTACCGGCACTTGCCCGGCTCCTCCTCTACCCGCAGAGCGCTTCTAGAAGGTCCTGAAGTCAGAGCTTCGGAAACGCGCCCTCCGTTCTTCCCGCTCCCTGCGCCGGGGAGGTGTCTGACGCAGGCACCCGCTGTGCCCTAGAGGGGCGCCCAGGTCGAGTCCGAGGGCGCTTTCACCCGCAGGGTGTCCATCTTCCAGTTCGTCAGCTTCTACTCGCCGCTTCTACACCGCTTTCTTCAAGAGCAGGTTAGCGCCTGCACTGGCCACACCTTCCCGCCCCGCCCACACCACGCCCATCTGGGTCCGCCACGCCCACGTCCCCGCCCACACCACGCCCAGTTAGCCCCGCCCATTCATCTCACCACCCCCACTGGGCCCGCCCTGGCCACGCCCCCGTCCCTCCTTAGCCCGCCCCGCCCATGCCCCGCCCATGCCCTCCTGGGCCCGCCTCGGCCTCACCCTGATCCACCTCAGCCCGCCCCTTCCCCGCCCACTCTCAACTGTCCCCGCCCCTCCTTAGCCCTGGCCCCGCCCTCGCACCGCCCGCTGTGGCCCTGACACCGCCCAGACGCTCGGGAGAGGTGGGCTGGCACAGGGGTCGCTCCCCATGCCCGCCGTGCCCGTTAGAACGGAGGCTTGGCTCACCCCAGGTTCGGCAGCTACCCCGGCAACTGCTACACCTTGCTCGGGGTCCCCAACGAGGAGGTGAGCACGGAGAGCCGGCGGTGCCCCTCACCAGGCCCCACTCAGACAGCCGTCCACAGAAGCTCACAATCCGCCTATCCCCGTTGGCACCTGATTCGCAGCCGAACTCAGCCGCAGTCACTGGCAAGGGCCATGAGCCGCCGTCGCTGCCGCAAGCTCGGTCAGCAAGCTGGAGGTGCAGAGGCTGACGGCCCCCCACGGGGCTTCTCCCCAAGGTGCCCCTGCCGCCTGTCAGGACAAGCAGGCTCTCCTGCAGCTTTGAGAGACAGGGAAGCTGTTTTCTGGATAGTGGAAGCTGGTTTCCTGCAGGATGAAGCCTCGCTGTTGTGCGGGGTCCCCAAGAGCAAGACCCCAGGGAGAGGCCCGGGATCAGTTCACGGGTGCGGATGCCACCCTGGGAAGCATGCAGAGGGCAGGGGCTGTGCAGAAGGAGGTGCTCCTAGAGCACTCCAGTTGGGGGGGGGGTCACCGCTGGGGGCTTGTGAGCTCAACCCTGCCCCAACCCGCCTGAGACCTTGTAGACATCTGGTCCCTTCCTGGCTGAGGGCCAGGCAGGCACAGGTAGGGGTCCAGGAGTTGCCGTGGAACACCTCCCCTGAAAGCCCCTCTGCTCCCATTTTTGGAGGAGGAGGGAGAACAGCAACTTTCCATGGGTCAGAGCTGTGACCCAGTCTGACAGCTCCCTGCAAAGGGGCTGTCCCTAAGGAACCCTCTCCAGGTTCACATGTTGGGGAGACAGGGCAGATGGGCTGAAACTCAGGGCAGGACTGCTCATGGCACACAGCAGGCAGGCAGCCTGCAGTTATCAACAGGAAAAGTTCCCAACTCAAAATGGTTCCAGCAAAAAATGCAGTTTCGTGGGCTCCTCTATTGAAAATACAGGAGACTGTGAGTTCAGGGATGGCTGGAACCAGGCACTTGAACAATTTTGCACTGCTTTTCCTAGCACTGGCTGTGTTTTCAGGCAGATTCTTCAGGCAGATTCTCCTCTCCTGGTAGGGAAGACATCTTGCAGTGTGGGCTGATGTCCCAAGAGCTCAGGACAACACCCTCTAGCTTAACCCCAGAGCAAGGCATGTCGTCCCACAGGTTCCCCACTAAGAGCCCCGGGACCCGCCTCTCACTGGAGTCATCAGGCCCCTGCTTAGTGAGGCCTGCCTGCATCCTGGGTCTGCCCCGGATCCACAGGCTAGGGTCAACCCCACGTGACTCCACATGGTTCCCCAAAGAGCCCAGGGTGCCACACGGCCATGCCTCTGATGTCCCATAGCATCTGCCCGCTGGACCTGGGGAAGACTGCGGGGGCTTGAGTGAGGTCAGGATGGGGAAGTGTCACGCCAGTGTATGTTCCTCGATTCTTTGTCTCGTCACAACAAAGATTTGGAGTGACGGACATTAAAGCCCCCTCGGCGTGTCACAGCTCTCGGGTCTTGGATAGACTGTGTTATAGCTCTCAGGTCTCGAATGGACCGTGTTATAGTTCTTAGACAAATCAGTGTTACAGCTCTATTTTATTTAGAAGATAGCAGGAAAATCCATCTTCGAGGCATGAGGGCACGCCGATCTAAAGACACGAGAAGAGCACCCCAGCGCGCGGCGGGGCGGGGGCGGGGGGAGAGAGAGAGAGAGAGAGCTGGCTCTGGCTCCTCTATTTATATGTTTCTCTCTCCCTGGGCCTGTCCTATGTAAATTGGGCCAGCCAGGAGTGTTGTTTTACCTGAGGTCCTCACTTGGGTCGTCAGACCTTCTTTTGTTCCATTTTCGTGGGCTTTTCCCTTCCTTGTCTGTAGCCACTGCCATTTTGGACTCCTTTTCCCTGTTCTACCTGCCTGACAGAAGGAAGGGAAGGAAGGTCTCTGCAGGCCTCAAGGTGCCCCTGGCCCGTCTGAAAGGAATGTGAGGGCGTGGCAGGGGCCACTTTGGAGGCCTGGAAAAGGACAGGGGCCTTGAGCCTGGTCCCTCCCACCAGCTAACCTGAAGGGGGGGTGCCGCAGTGTGCCGCTGGGGGCTGCCTCGCCGAGCTGGCCCAGGAGCTCCTGGTCATCATGGTGGGCAAGCAGGTCATCAACACCGTGCAGGAGATTCCTGTCCCTACACTCCCCAGGGTGAGTCTCCCACCCCACCCCACCTGCCCGGAAAGCATCCAGGGACCGTGGGACCCAGGAGTGGCTGGGGTAGCCAGCCCCGCTGGGAGGAGAGGTTGTGGGGAAGGCAGGTCCAGCCCACCAGGACCCCAGCGACCCGGGCACATGCAGGGGCGGCTCCACCCGGCTACCGGCCCACAGGCTCTCGGCGCCCCCAGCCTGTGGCGCTGCCACAGGCGCGCCCTGGGGTCTCTTGCCCTGGGGCTGCCTCTGGAGGGCAGGCGGCCTGGGTTCCTGGGCGCTGCCCCAACCACCGGTCCATCCTGTCTGTAGCCCCCTGGGGCTGGGCCAGGTATTCTTCGGGGAGGGAGGAGCAAGGGCAGGCCCCAGGCTTCTGGTGCCCTTAATGGGGACACTGGGGTCCCATCCCCTGGTTCCAGCCACTGGCACCACTGTGCCTGCAATCAAGGCAACTGAGGCCAACCCCCACCCCCACCCCCCGCCCAGGCCAGAGCCCTTGCACTGACCCACCCAGGGGTGGCCTCACGCCCAGCCCAAGGCTGGACCCAGGCTGGACCCTCACCAGCCCCTGCACACCTCATCTCCCTGGAGACTCCTGGGCGCCACAAACCACGGCTGTCAGACGTTAGCCCGGCCACATGCCCTCTGTGGTGTGGCCCTGACTGTCAGAGCAGGAGGGGCTGGGAAGCTGAATTCAAGATTACAGCAGACAGGGTGTAGCCAGACGAGTGCAAGTGTGGGCAGCGAAGTGCCCACACATTCATGTCTTGGGGTCCTCATCTGCTCCCTCCCTGACGTAGCTCCTGCCGTCTCCTCTGAGCAGCGCTGACTTGCCTCAGGGAGCTTAGGAGGCTGGCACGCTGCCCCACCAGGGGGACGCGGGTGCAGAAGGCTCTGCCCACCCTGGGCCCCAGGGGCGGGCTCAGGACAGGGCCGTCTTCCTGGTGTTTCTGTCTCTAGGAAGCCAAAGGCTGCTGGCAAGGCTTCCAGCTCCACTCCCAGAAGAGGAAGGCAGGAGTTTCCCTGGAGGCCGGCCAGGGGCCCTGGGAGGTGGACTACCAGCTTTTGACAGGTATCTCAAGATAGGAAGGGGCCACGGTAGGGGCCATGACCCCCAGCGCCGTGGGGAAGGGTAACTGCACCACCAAGGGGCCTTCCAGACTCAGCATCCCTGTCTGCAGCTGCCTCGAAACACAGTGTAAGGATAGGTGTGACAGGGGGTCCCTGATGGAGCCAGGCCTGGAGAGACCAGGAAACGAACGGCGGGGGCCACAGCGGGGAGCACTCAAGAAGGGCTGGCTGAGGGCGGGAGGGGCAGCACGCCAGGCCCAGGGACTCAGAGGGGACCTGGGGCACCTCGCTTGGAGTGGCCTTCATCTCTTCCCACCCCCGAATGCCGGGGCCAGAGCCCCGTGCAGGGCGTGAGGAGAGCAGTGAGGGTGCTCAGGCCGGGGTGAGGCTGCACGGAGGCGGCACTGGGGAGCTGGGCTTCTCCGGACAGCTTTGCGATGCCCACACTCCGCTGGGCCCTCCAGTGCCCTTGCCAGGAGGGGGCCCGTGTTTGGGGCTTGTCCCCCGCATGGAGGGGGTGGCTGCGCTTTTTGAGGCCAGGGTCTGCGTCTCATGCGGCCCTTCTGTTGATGACAGAAGGGAGAACCGCAGCACAGTCAAGGCATTGCTCTGAGCCCCCGGCGGCCAGAGCAGCAGGGGTGATGCCAGTGGCTTCGTTCTGCGGATGAAGAGGGCAGAAGGCACACAGGGAGGAACGTGCTTCTTCATGATAACGTGAGTGGGTGACCACTGGACGAAAGGCCGCCAGGCCCCAGGCTCTCCTTAGGAATCTTACATAAGAGCAAGGAGCCCCTCTCAAGGAGCCCCTTCCTAGAATCTTGCCACGAGTCCACAGGGCGGGCGCGGCGCTGGGAAGGACAGTTACAAGTTCCAGACCACAGGCTGCAGGGGGAGGCCCGGGACCGGCCAGAAACGCACCCAGCTCTGTGAGAGCATGCTGGGGAGGCTTCCTGGAGAAGGGGGCCATGCCTTGGAGCCTGTGGGATGAGTAGAAGCAGGGACTGTGGGCGCAGCAGGGGTGGCCCCCCTGCCTCCCCGAAGGGCGCGGGGAAGGGTTTGCGGTGGGCAGTGTCTGGCCACTGGCCGCAGGTGCGCGTGGTCCTTATCGCCGGATGAAACCGGGCGCGCGGAAGTCAGGGTCGCGCGCCGTGGCCACCGGAGGGCCTGGCGGTGACCCTTATCCCCGCAGTCCTGCAGTTCGGCTTCGTTGCCACCTTCGGGGCCGCCTGCCCGCTCGCGCCGCTCTTCGCGCTGCTCAGCAGTTGGGTGGAGATCCACCTGGACGCGCGCCAGTTCATCCGCCTGATGGCCGAGCGCGCGCTGGGCATGGGCATCTGGTTCCGCATGCAGGAGGCATCCCGCACCTGGCAGGCATCAGCCGGGAGAGCGGGCCGGCCGGGGCGCGCGGCCCCGCGCTCACTCGCCGGCGGCCTGGGCGTTCCTGCTGGCCTTCTCAGCCTACTTCCTGCCGCGCGCCCACTACCAGTGGAGCCCGGCCAGCGACCTGCGCCGCTTCGCCGGCTTCACGCTGGCGCCACCCCGCCCGCCTTCAGCGCCGTGAGCAGCCGCCGGTGCCGGTGAGGTCGCCGGGGGCGGGGCTCCCACGGGAGGGGAGGGGCGGAGCGGCATCCGAAGAGGCCAGGCTGGGAGGGCCTGGCGCCCCTCACTGCCGCCTCCGGAGCTGCAATGCTGAGCCCGGCGGCGGGGAGCGGGTGGCAGGCTGAGAAGGGCGTTGGCACCTCAGCCTTACCCCCACCACCGCTTGCCTCCCGCAGGTACCAGGCCTTCCGGGAGGATGATGGACATTATTCCTGGCGCCCCTGCTCTACCTCCACGGGCAGACGGTGGCCCTCTGCGTCTTCGCCTCCCGGCCTGGCCTCTGTCCAGCGGGCCCTGGGCACTGCAGGGTCCGTGGAAGCTGGGGTGGTCTGCCTTGTGGCCTCTGACTCTTCCGGAGTTTCCTTTCCTGCGCTGATGCTTGCTGTCCGGCTCAGCTCATGCCTGCGGAGCCCTTGCCCACCTCTGGCCCCACTCTGGCACTTGTGCCAAGGGGTGGGGGTGCGTGGCCCCCCCGGCACCCCTGCTCCCACCCAGCACATGGTGCCCTGCACTGGTGGCTCCTCGACCTCGTGGAAACCGACATCCCTGAATCTGTGGCGATCAGGTGAAGCGGGAGTACTACCACGCCGAGGGGACGCTAGCTGAGAACTAGGTGAGCCCCCACCCCCAGCCCTGCCCGCACTCTGCCATGGTCAGAGCCTAATCACGATCCTCCTCCTCTGATCTTTCCTGAAAACAGGCTCTTCTTGGAACAACTGTAGCGAAAGAGAACCAAGCCTTGGGCTCAGAGACAAGTCCGGGCCCAGAGCCTAGGTTGCCAGGAGCTGGAGTCACAGCTCGCCCACAGGAGGGGCTGAGGGCCCTGGAGGAGGGGTAGGGGGTGATGCTGTCAAAGGCTTCCCACCTCAGAGGCCACTGCCCCCCTCCCGGCCCCTCTGCCTCCCAGGCCCTGGCATGGGTTGGCCCCATGGCCCGCTGTCTCCAGCCGGGGCACCTGGAAGATGGGCACGTGGTGCCCAGGGGCAGCTTTCCCTGCCATGTCCCGCCCAGCCCAGCCTCACCTCCCCCCTCACCTGGGCAGGATGGCTCCATAGCTGAGGTGCTGCCTCCCCTCACGTCATGCCCCCGCCCTTCACTGGCCTCCCCCGCCTTCGCCTGCCCCCCTCCCCCCTCCCTGGCCTCGCAGGCACAGAAGGTGGCCTCCACAGGCTTC
This sequence comes from Oryx dammah, assembly GCF_014754425.2. Classification (NCBI taxonomy): domain Eukaryota; kingdom Metazoa; phylum Chordata; class Mammalia; order Artiodactyla; family Bovidae; genus Oryx; species Oryx dammah. Next base: position 117,951,184 of record NW_024070212.1, read on the forward strand.
ACACGTCCGCCCCCATCAGCCCTGGATGGGGCTCATCTCCCCTCAAGCTGGTGGACTTGGGGTCCTCCATATGGCCCTCCCTGTCCCCCCTTGCAGCCAGCCCGGCTGCTTCTTACTCAGTCCAGGCGGGGTCTGGTCTGCCCTTCACATACCCCAGTTGGCAGCCCCAAACCAGACTGTTCTGAGCCACAGCTGAGTCTGCTCACCCCGCCCCGGGGCCCCTGCAGTCCCCTCCTCTGACAAGGCCTGCAGTTCCGTCCCCTCACTGCTCGGGCGCCTTTTCCTTCCAGCCTGTCCACAGCCTCTGAGCAGCCCTTTCAGTGCTTCCCGTGGCAGCACCTGGCTCCCGCAAGCCTGGGGCCAGCAGCAGCCTCACGGTGGCGAGTGCCTCAATGGGGAAGGTTTGGAGGGAGACTGAACTTTACTCCTTGAAGCAATTGGAGGAAAGGACATTCACTCCCGTGACGCTTGGTGGCTCTCCTTCTCCGAGCCTTCCCGTCTGTCTGCATGGGGCCATCTTCAGGGCGGGGAGCTCCACGGTGCCTGCAGGTGGACGTCACCCACCGCCCGTCTTTGTGAGCGCCCTGTGTCTGCCTCCTCTGAGCTCCGACCACACAGCACCCCCAGCCTCGCCGGCTGCTCCCTGTCCTCTGCTCTGTGGCTGCAAGCCCCGCGGCATAGACGCCAGGAGACAGTGCCCACTTTTGACTCCCTCAGGGGAGCACTCCCTGAGGTGCACAGCACTGGCAAAAAGAACACATGGGTTTTAAACTGCTTGGATGCACTGCAGTCCGCCAAGCCTCTCCCCAGAACTGCCAGTCGATGCCTTTATAAAACCCACAGATCCGGGCCTCAGGCAGCACCAAGTATTTCTTGACCAGGAGGGGTTGAGACCGAGGGGCAGCTGCCTGCTCACCCACCGTCCAGAAAATGAGCCGTCCTTCTGCTTGTGGGCAGTGGGGCTGTGTGCACCGTGTCCTTGTTACAAGATCCACAGGTGTTTCCTCCCAGATGGTTGACATTGTTGTTTCAAACTTTTAAAAGTAAACTTATGGAGACATAAGAAATCTTGGGCTTGCACGAAGTGAGCACACCAGCGTGACCAGCGTTCATACAAAGATACAGCCCTGGTCACTGGGGTGTGGTGCCTGGCAGGGCCTGCCCGCGCTGCCTTCCTTTCCCGCCTGGAGTGGTCACACCCTGGCCTCAGGGGCGGGACCCCCAGGCGTGGCCTCTTCCATGGGGCACACCACGAGCCTTCCCGGCAGCACTGTGCTGTGATGCCCCGAATGAAGACCACTGGGCCATCCTGCCTGGCTGCCATCAAACTCTCATCCCCGCCCCCTGGTGCCCTGGAAAGTTTCAGGTCACCGTCTGCCCCCAACAGTGACGCCTCCCAGCGCCCTGGCTCCTGTGAGGCTGTGGATTCAGGGCTGAGAACCCTGTGCCAGCTGGGGGGCCGCACCAAGCATCTGTGGGTGCCCAGTGACCCTTCAGAGCACGCCACACACGCCTGGTTCTGAGACTGAGCTCGGCAGGGTGTGATAAGACGAGTCTCAGCACACTGTATCCAGTTTGGATTTTATTTTAGAATTTATAAAATTCCAGTGTCATCCATATTCACGAGCCTTCACATATGTTTGCATATAATCTCCAGATTTCAAAGTTAAGGCCAAGGGATGGATGGTAGCTACGGACACATGTGACACGAAACACATCCGAAGAGGAGACAGACATGCCCCGGGCCGTCAGGTGCTCGCAGCCCCGGAGGCCGCAGGGCACAGGCCAGGGCACTCACCGCATGACCTTCAACCACCACCAGCACAGACACAGTGAAGGCCGGGGTTTGCAATGAGCGCACATGTGCGAAGTCTCTCATGGGAATTTAAAAAGGTCCCTTTGGGGAGGGCAAGGTGGAGGCGGCAGAGGACCTTGCAGGAAGGACGCAGGGAGCTGTGGGCAGACTCCCCAGGAGTCAGAGCGGCAGCGGGCAGGAGCTGACCAGGCAGAGGCTTCGAGACCCTACAGACAGTGGAGGGGCTCCCGGGGACAGGGCCCCTGGGGAGGCAGGAGGGCACCCTTCTGTCCTCCCCGGCCATCGGCTCCACCTCATCTGGGGCTGCACGCATGCCCCGTCGGCCCCGCCTACGGACAGACATGTTCAAGGCCGCATGGGCCAGCGGGGACTTGCAGTGGGGAGACTACTCTTGGTCTGTTCAGGAATCGCAGTCAAGACGACTGAGCCTGAGTTAATAAACTGAGAGAAAAACCTCCTGTGGGGTGGGGGTGGGGGAGGAGGTGGGCTAAGCAGTGGTGACTCTCTCAAGGACACGGTCAGCTTCTCCAGGAGGTCAGGGACCAGGGACCAGACAACTCAGAGTGGCCCATCACCTCCAGGGGACAGACAGCCCAGGGCCCCACGTTCCCCTTCACCAAGCACCCTGCCCTGCGGAGACCTGGGGCCACCACCCAGACCACCCCACCAGACTCCTGAGAAGGATCCAGTTCTCCGCTGGCTGGGACAGCCTCTGCACCCCCGGGCCAACTGCTTACCTCTTGTACATGCATCTGAGGATGCCTGGGGGGTGGCCTGTGCGCCCCCCACTCTGGACTGCAGGGGTTGGGGAGGGTGCGGCCCCGAGGCCACAGTGAACAGCAGAACCCAGTGGACTGGGGGGCCGGGGGCAGGGAGGAGGGGCGGAGCGGGGGGCTGGTGGGCGCGGGGGAGCTGAAGGTGGTGCAGAAGAACAAGCAGGCCTGCTGCGGGGAGGGGGGGGTCCTCAATGGAGAAGTGGGGCACCCAGCTCCCTCACCCCCACCTGCGTTCCTCAGAGCCCTGCCCAGCGGCCTCGGCTCAACCTGCGGGGCTGGGCGGTCTGGGGTGGAGGCCCGACGCGGAGGCCAGGCCGTCTGAGAGCTACCCCCACCACCGGCCTTCTGGTCCTCGGGCGGCCCTGGGCTCTCACTTGGGCCAGTGAGCATGCAGGGCCTCCCCCCGACCCCGGGGTCTGGGTCAGTGGACTTTCCAGCAGCTGAAGAAGCGGGTTGTCCTCCAGGAGGACGTCTGCGCCAGGCAGGGAGAGGGAGGTGGGAAAGGACGAGGGCAAACGTTTGGCTTTTATAAAGTCAAGGAAATTTATTTCCTGAGGTCATGACAGGAAGCAGGCGCGGCCGCAGCTGCGGGCTCTCCCGGCGGGCGGGGGCTTGGCCGGCGGGCAGGGTGGCTCCGAACCACGGCCTCCTTAGTGTTCGCGAGGTGCCGAGCACAGGGCCGGGCCGGGGCCGCCGGCTTCACTGTAAGACCTCAGGGCGGCGGGGTCGACACGTGCGCAGGGTCCGGCCGCCGGGTCAGCGTGAGACGGACCCTCGTGGGGCGGGTGCTGCTCCTCGGTCATTATCGCTTGGGGCCCCACGGGAGGGTCTTGGGGGCCACCTGAGCCCCGAAGCTGGGGAACTCCTCGGAGCTGCTCATGTCGGGAGCCTGTGGGGGAGCACACGGCTTCAGGGACAGCCGCCCCACAGCAGCGCCCGGGGCAGCACGAGCGCGGGACGCCGGGGGCAAGGCCTCACCTTCTCGCTGCTGCTGGAGGTCCAGGGGGCGTCGCGAACGACAAAGCCCTTGGACGGCGCCTTGGACTCCTCGTGGGCGGGGGGCTTCATGTGCAGCTGCAGCGCCTCGCTGTCCACCACGTCGGCCAGCTGTGGGCACAGGCGGCGTCAGTCTGTGGCAGGGGAGCCCGCCCCGGCCTGGGGGCCCATCACCCTGGCCTGTCGGGGCCAGCCAGCCCTGCAGGACTCACGTATTCCTCCTCCAGGTTGAGGATGTGGTCGATGGCTTCCTCCACGTTCTCCGGGAGCCCCGTCACGGTCACGCAGTTGGGGTCGGGCGCCCCACTCTGCGGGAAGCGGATGTCCACCTGGAAGGAGTCCACACAGAGCCAGGGTGGGCCAGGGCCCCGCTGTGCGTGTGCCAACGGCCCCCTTCTAGTGGGGGTCCCCTCGCCCCGTGCGCGCCTGGCGTTCAGAGCTCACGCTCCTCCGGATGCAGAGCCGCCCGCCGCTCACTGCCCAGCAGTGTCAGCCATCCCCGCTGTGAGCCCACAGCACCTCACCACCTGAGCCTCGGGTCTCCGATGGTTTGGGGTGTGCAGCCCATCCCCCCGCCTGCTCTGAGGGCAAGCCGCACTCCAGGCTCAGCTTGGGGACTCACCTTGAACTCATCCATGATTTTGCGGATGGCTTTGCCACGGGCACCGATGATGCGGGCGTGAACGCGGTGGTCTAGCGGGACGTCCTCAGAAACCATCTGTTCAAGCTCACCCACGATCTTCAGGATGGCGTCCCGGGCAGCCTCTGTGTTCTTCTCATAGCCTGTGATGGTGATTTGGTCCTGGGGCTGAGAGAGGATCCAGTCAGAAGAGGGCACCCTAGGGACATCTGACCGCGAGCACCAGGGGCATGCGCCACGAGGAGCAGCTGCTCATGGCAGGCTGAGGGCCAAGCGCGGACACTGCGCCTGACGGGGAGACCGGCAGCCCGGCAGGCCGGCAGCATCCCCACCTCCCCGAGGACAGTCGCCACCACGGGCTGAGGGCATGGGCACAGACGAGCAGACGCCGGACGGCCAGGGCGCGGGGAAGGCCCTCCCGCTGGAGACTGAGGCCTGGGGAGAAGGCGCAGATGCCGCAGCTGGCACCCCAGCCTCAGCAAACGCTGAGACGCCAGACCTAAGACACCAGCAGAGGAAGGGGGCACTCCAAGCAGAAAAGAGGAGACAAGAAGCTGCAACGCGAGGCCCTGCCCCTCAGAGCAGGAGAAAACACCACAACCCGGAGGACTCGCCGCAACGCCAGGACCTGAGCACGACGACGAACACCCGGGTGCTAGACAGGAGCAGGGACTGAGAGCTGCCCAGGAGAGAGCCCACAGCAAGGCAGGCCCCTGGCCCCCTACCTGGCTCCCGTCGTCCTTATCAGGAAACTGGATGTTCACGTCGTGCTCCAGGCGGATCTGGGTGATCACCGCCCCCTTCCTCCCGATGATCTTGGGGTGGTATTTGGGGTCCACGGTGACACTCAGCTTAAAGCTCCGTAAAGCCTGCCAATGAGACGAGGCGGAGTGAGGCAGGAGCTCTTCCAACCCGGCTCTCACCATCGCCGCCGCACCCCTCCATCCTCTGCCCGCGGGCATCGTGTCACTCTGCACCAAGAACGAGGCTCGGCTTTGCAGCTGAGCTCTGCGGCCTGCCCCCCAGCAACCGAACCAAGGGCCCAAGGACGCCGCTACCGCGAGCACAGGCCTTCAGGGGGACCAGGCACAGCGCCTGCCTGGCTCCACCTCCTAAGCTTGAGACGCAGATGGACGAGCGAGTGTGCAGAGCGAGCAGGCCAAATCCCCAAACCAAACAAGAACAGCATACCCACAAGAGGGAACAAAAGTGTGAAAGGACGTCCACAGCCAGAGGCTCAGGCTGGGCCCTGGGCAGAGAGGGGACCCCAAGGCCGGCACTGTGTTCGAGGCCGACCTGAGGTGCGTGAGCTCCCGTCACCCCCATACTATCTGCAAGGGGCTTCGGGTTGCACAGTACCCGCCCTGCATCACGACAGCTCCAGAGGCACGGCGGCTTCTCGTGTCCCTGTCAGCAAGGAGAGAGCACCCAGGGTGCTGGCGGGGCCTGCCCGGGACCACGGGCACACGCTGGGGGTCTCTCCTGGCACTGGCCCCCGGGCCTTCCCAGCTGAACCCTCCCTGGAAGGCTGGCAAACGTCTTCATGTTTATTTAAGACACAGATACTGACACAAAGTCCAACTGTTCCTGTCTTCGTAAAAGAGGGCCCGGCCCTCGACACCGCCCCCAAGAGGCGCTCCCGGCTCGCGGGACCCTGGGCTGCGACGCAGGGTCAGCCGGCACCGCCTCTGCCGCCTGACGCCCTGGCTGAGGGGCCCGGCCCAGGACCCCGGCGCTCACCCGGTCCTCCTGCTCGGCCTGTAGCTCCTTCACCCGCTCCAGCAGCCCCGCCCTGGCCCGGTCCAGGTGCGCAGCCAGGCCCGTGATGGCAATGATGTCAGACTGCAGCTCAGGCGCCGGGACGTGGATGTTCACCTGCGTGGAGACAAGGCAGGCCTGCTGCAGAGGGCGCCCACGGGGACACAGCTCGGCCTCGGGATGGGGGGGTGGGGCAGGGCTCAGCTCACGGAGCAGGCAGGAGCACGGTGCTCCCTCCCAGCACCTGGCCTCCGGGGGAGACGACCTGCAGAACGGCTTTACCTCAAACTCGTCCATCATCTTGCGTATCCCACTTCCCTTCTGGCCGATGATGTAGCGGTGAAGGTCAAAGGGCACCTCCACTTCAATGGTGACGGGAACCAGTGCCTGCAGGACAGGGCTGGGGTCAGGCCTGAGGGTGGGGGTACGGAGCTCGCGGGCTCAGCGATGGGCCTTCCAGGGGCACAGGGGAAGACCCCGTGGGGATGGCGTGCTCTCTAGAACCTTCCATGCTGCCCAGCTTCCAGGGACACAGGGGAAGAGCCCATGGGGATAAGGTGCCCTCTAGAGCCTTCCATGCTGCCCCAGCTGGGCAGAGCGCCACTCTCCACGTGAGGGGACCCGGGAAAGCCCCTAGGAGAAGAGCTGTGCAAGCCCAGGGCCTTGGGGTCTGGGGGCCCACAGAGGGGCTGGGGCCACGCAGACGCGTACCCGGGTCCTGGCCTCAGAGACCCTAGAGAAGGTCAGAGCGACGGGACTCCGCCCAGGACCATGGGCCCCTCCTGGGGCAGCGCTGACAGCCCCTGTCGTCTCTGCAGCCTGCTCGCCTTGGGGACCTGTCTGTCTCCCGCTTGCTCCCGCATCACAATAGGACCCCCATCCTGCCCGCTGTGGTGGGGCTGAGTGCTGCACACTGGGGACCGGGGGGCGGGGGGGCAGGGTGGTGCCCGAGCCCCACCAGCTCTGCCTGTCTGTGGCCCCAGGTTGGCAGCTCTGCCCCTATTGCGAGCCCCAGTGCTCAGCCTCAGTTCCGCACCCGCTCTCTGCTGAGGGCTGGGGGCGGGGCTGGGTGGGGTCCAAGCCCACCTCCAGGGCTTCCTTGGCCGCCTCGCACTTCTCCTTCCGGCCGGAAATGAGGATGATGTCGCACCTCCTAGGGGAGCCGGGCTCGGCCTCCTTGCCCTCTCTCCCCTCCATGGCATCCTCGCCGTTCTCGTGGACAGCAGGCTCCACGCTGTGCCCTAGGGACACAGAGGGGCGGCTCAGTCCTCGCGCACCCAGGGCCCAGAACCCCGGAGGCGCCTCAGGAGGACGGGGGAGGGGGGCCCGGGCCTCCACACCTGCCTCAGGGGCTGCAGGGGGGGCGGGGCAGGACCCGCCGTGCCGAGAAGGGAGGAGACCACGGCCGGGTGGAGGCGGCTTGAGAACAGGGTACAGCAAGCAAAGAGGAAGCACGCTGGGGCTGAAAGCGGCTGGTGTGGTCCAGTCAGGCCACATGAGAACCAGGGGGAAGGATACTCATGGAGCAAGGCAGCGTCCAGGAGAGAGAACACAGATGCACCACCCCCGGCAGCAGCGACCGGGCGGGGCTGGGGCGGGCCCGCGAGAGGACACGGGGGCACAAGGGCCGCACGAGCCAGGCACCCTGACGCCCCTGAAAGGCCTCGTCCTCTCGAGGGAGCCGCGTGGGTTAGGCGTGGGCCTGAAGCGGACGCTCAAATGACTCAGAAAGAACAAGCGTGCCACGTGTAAGCCAGGCGGTGAACGCAGACGCATCTCTACGCCATCCTGTCCAATTCTTCTTTAATGTGAAGTTGTTTGAAAATTGGAGAGTAAACATTCGAGTGTGAAAGATAAATGCAACAGATATGGTTGAACTTGTAGCCCAAGCTCTTCTCAGGAAGACAGGAGATTCACTTCCTCATGGGAGGCTACCGGCACTCAGCTCTCCCCGGGCCAGGTCACTAGCCGCTGGGAACCCTGAGGACATCCGTAGGGCCCTTCATCTCCCTGCAACCACGACACAGCCTGCTCCGACAGACCAGAGCGACCCTGAGCCTCTGGAAGCCCCCGGACAGCTGACAGCCCCCACCTCCCCCAGCCAGGACCCACCTGGGTTCTCTTCTCGGTCTGGGAATTTAACTTGGACATTATAGTCCCGGGTGATCTGCTGGATCTTGGAGCCTTTAGGGCCCATGACCGACCGATGGAACTTCTGGGGTATGGTGCACTCCATGGTTACCTGGGCTTCCTGGGAGGGACAGAGCAGAAAAGACAAGTGAAGCCAAGGTCAGCCGCTCAGCCCAGCTCACGTCTGCACCACTTCTGCCTACGTCCCCCAAGGCCACTGGTCGCAGTGCCCCCGCCCCGCCGCACAGCCAGGGACCCTCAGAGGCTGCGCTCTGTCTGCCCTGCCGCGCCTTTTCCCTGGGTCTGGCTTCCCACTGGGGAGGGGGCAGGCAGGGGCTGGGCCTGCGAAGCCCCTGCTGCTGTCGGGAGGGAGGCCCCCGCCGGCAGGTATGCAGGGAGCCGCCCCGTCGGGGCCCAGGCCCGCCGTCTGGGGGCCCACCAGGTCCTCGATGATCTCTTGGATGCGCTTCTTGGCCGCCTCCACACAGTCCTTGGCGCCCTTGAGGGTGACCTTGTCGCTCTGCGTGCCGGAGCGCGGGAAGCTGACCATCACCCCGCCGTACTCCTCGGCGATCTCCCGCAGCACCTGGCCTCTCCGGATGACGAAGTGGCGGTGGTGCCTGGGGTCCACCAGCATGCAGTCTTCGACCACGTTGTCCTGGGGGGTTGAGAAGGGCTCAGCCTGAGCCCCTGCTCGCCCGCCTCCCGCAGCCCAGGGCCAGCCCCCGCCCCCCGCCCAGCTCACCAGGTTCTGGATGAGCGCCTCCAGCTCCCGCTGGGCCTCCCTGACGGCGTCCTCCTTCCCGATGATGGTGATCAGGTCCTGCTCGCGGTCCTCGGCCGCCGGGAAGACGATGCGTGCCCCGGTGCTGTCCCGCACCTTGCGGATCTTGCCGCCCCCCTTGCCGATGAGGAACTTGTGATACTCAGGCTTGGCGCGGATGTCCACTGTGAAGCTCTTGGTTTGCTGCAGAAACCGATCCAGCTTCGTTGGCCTGGCACCACCCATGCGGCCCCCGGGACAGCGGGATGGAGGAGTTCTCCTCATACTGCCACCAACGACCTTCCAAACGGGGCTGCTCGGACCTCACCATGGACACCCAGACCAGGCAGCACGTGCATTCCCTTCCCGCCACGAACGAGAACCCCAGTCCTGCCCCCAACAGCAGCCTGCGCCTCTGTGAGCTGTTCCCACCTCTCCAGGCCTGGGCACCCCCACGCCGCCTGGTCCCGGAGACAGCGCCTTGCCCAGTGCTCACTCCCAGGGCTCCAGGTGACCCATGCCCCTAGCTCAGAGACCGCCAAGCCAACCAAGGCTGTATCTGACCGTGAAACCGGAGCCCAGCAGAGGTCCTAGCCCAGTGACCTCACTGAGCGATCCTCTGGCAGGGGGTCTGTAGAACTCAAGGGGACACACCCCCAGGCAGACAAGCCCACACTGGGCACTCTCTCCGTTTTCTTGTTGTGAAACCAGCCCCCAAGCTGAACATCAAGTAACTGAATTGTTATCTGTAAGTGCTGGTTTCACAAACACCACTGAAAATCTTCAACTTTTCAGACACTCAAATAGCAGCATTTAAAAAAACTAATAAACTTGAAAATTCTGAGAGAGATGGGAATACCAGACCCCCTGACCTACCTCTTGAGAAACCTATATGCAGGTCAGGAAGCAACAGTTAGAACTGGACATGGAACAACAGACTGGTTCCAAATAGGAAAAGGAGTCCGTCAAGGCTGTATATTGTCATCCTGCTTATTTAACTTCTATGCAGAGTACATCATGAGAAATGCTGGGCTGGAAGAAACACAAGCTGGAATCAAGGTTGCCGGGAGAAATATCAGTAACCTCAGATATGCAGATGACACCACCCTTATGGCAGAAAGTGAGGAGGAGCTAAAAAGCCTCTTGATGAAAAGTAAAAGAGGAGAGTGAAAAAGTTGGCTTAAAGCTCAACATTCAGAAAATGAAGATCATGGCATCTGGTCCCATCACTTCATGGGAAATAGATGGGGAAACAGTGGAAACAGTGTCAAACTTTATTTTTCTGGGCTCCAAAATCACTGCAGATGGTAGTTGCAGCCATGAAATTAAAAGATGCTTAACTCCTTGGAAGAAAAGTTATGACCAACCTAGATTGTATATTCAAAAGCAGAGACATTACTTTGCCGACTAAGGTCTGTCTAGTCAAGGCTATGGTTTTTCCAGTAGTCATGTGTGGATGTAAGAATTGGACTGTGAAGAAGGCTGAGCACAGAAGAATTGATGCTTTTGAACTGTGGTGTTGGAGAAGACTCTTGAGAGTCCCTTGGACTGCAAGGAGATCCAACCAGTCCATTCTGAAGGAGATCAGCCCTGGGATTTCTTTGGAAGGACTGATGCTAAAGCTGAAGGTCCAGTACTTTGGCCACCTCATGCGAAGAGTTAACTCATTGGAAAAGACTCTGATGCTGGGAGGGATTGGGGGCAGGAGGAGAAGGGGACGACCAAAGATGAGATGGCTGGATGGCATCACGGACTCGATGGACACGAGTCTGAGTGAACTCTGGGAGTTGGTGATGGACAGGGAGGCCTGGCGTGCTGCGATTCATGGGGTCGCAAAGAGTCGGACACGACTGAGCGACTGGTCTGAACTGAACTGAACGAGTCAGGGAGCCCATCCCTGCAATGTGATAAAAGGATACATCATTACCAAGTGGGCCCACCCCAGAAACTTCAAGGGTGGTCAAACACTAAATCAACCTTGCATTTATACTAGAGAAAGAAAAACCAGGCAAGCATCTCAACAGATCCCACACCTATTCCTGATAAAAACTCTGCAAACCCAGCACAGAGGGAACTTCCTCAGCTGGAAGAGCTGCCAAAGACCCAGGCCGCCCCACGCCACAGCCGGCCAGGCTGTCTACTCGTCGCGCTGCCCAGCAGCACACAGGAAGTGCGAGCGGCCCCATGAAAGAAGACGCGCAGGCGACGTGCCAGCGAGAAAGAGCTGCAGCTGCCCATTCACAGACGGTGCGCGTCATACAGAAAGCTCGCCGGAGTCCACAGGAAAGGTGCTGCTGCTAATGAGCAGGCCGTAGATCAGAAGCACGGCCTGAACGCAAGACTTTCGTTTGCTCCTATATGCGCGATAAATGGAGACGAGTAAAACAGTGCCATTCATAATCTCAATAAAAATGAAAAAGACATGAGCCAAACTTGACCAACAAGATGTTCACGCTAAGAATGACAAAGCACCAGTGAAAACCAAGCGGTGTAAACCCTGGAGGGCTCCAAACTGTCGGGGTGGCAGTCCTCCGGCATCTCATCTTCAGACTCAACACAGCTCCAGCTGGGATCCAAGACAGACTTTCCCCAAGAGACTGACAGGCTGGTTCCAATGCACATGGGAAGGCAGAGAGCCTGGGGGAGCCAGAGCAGTTTCAACAAGCACAATGCTGAGGGCCCTGAGCTGTCTCGTGGCAGTCACCCCCTGCCGCGCTGCTGAGACAGCGGAGGCCAGAAACAGCCGCAGGGGCGCTGTGACAAGGGGGCAGAGCGACTGGATCAGTGGAGGCCCATGGGAAGCGACGCCTGTCAAAAGACGTTTCTCAGTGGGGGTCCCATGAATGTAGGCCTGTTAACCCAGAACTACACATGGAGACTTCGTATATGCAAATCATCCTTAGGAGGGAATAAGCCCCAAATAGCGAGCCCAACAGCGAACTGATTTTCTCCCCTGAACGTGCAGGTACCCGGCCTGGAGGGGCCCTTCAGCAGACACATGCCCGGGCACAGATGTGCTCCAGCCTGCTCAGAGACGGGCTGTGCGGGCCTCCAGCGGGGCGCGAGCGCAGGCCGCCCTGACGGCGCTCACCTTCTCCTCCGCCAGGTGCAGCAGCTGCTTCCGGGCCTTCTCCACGTCCGAGGACGGGCCCCTGATGACCACGGCGTCACTGCCCGAGCCCTCCACAGGGAAGTGGATGTGGACCCCGCCGCACTCCTCCATGATGGAGCGGATGAGGCGGCCCTTGGTGCCAATGAGCGAGTTGTGCAGTCGTGCGGGGATGGACACCTCCACCTCGGCGATGTTGGCCTGGAATCAAACGCAACACGAGGGAGAAGGCCTGTGTGGCCAGAAGCGCAGGCCCGCCGCAGAGCCCCGGGGCCAGCCTGCCCAAGCGCCCTGGAAGCCAGGACCCCGCCCTGAGGCAAGGCAGGACTGCACCCTCCTCCACCGGGCACAGTGGCGAGATGCTGGGGGCGGAGCCAGCAGGCTGCACCTGGCCCCGCTCCCGGCCAAGTCCCACACCAAGGACGCAGCGCCGGCCGTCCAGGGAGCACCGCAGGCTCATGGCGGGACGCGCAGGGAGCCTGGCTGCGCTGCAGAGGCCACTGGCTCTCGACTCAGCACTGCGACCCCACCTGACAAGTCTAAACAGCAAGGCCAAAAGGAGCAAAGTGCTGTGAAATAACAAAGCTTGAAGATCCATTATAGGAATGCAGAAAATACCTATTATACACCAAAGTAAACTTCATAACATTTGGCATCCGATAAAAACAAACAGAACAAGCAGAAAAACTGGGCATGCAAAGAAATGAGAAAACACGCGCCATCATGGGAACGAACGATGGGAAACAGCCCGGAACGAGGCAGATGTGAGAGCCAGCGGCCCAGGACCCTGAAGCAAGTGTTTCCACTACACTGCACACGGTCCAGAAGCCAAAGGCAAGGCTGACTGTGTCAAGCATAACAACAAAGGGCTGCGACTGAACTTAAGGGGTGAGGACAACATATCGAAAGGCATAAACACTATGAGCTGTTTGTTTCTTTGGCTGGATTTTCTTTTTCGGCCATCCTGTTCGGCATGTGGGAGCTTATCAACAGTGACCCCCCCCGACCAAGGACCGGCCCTCCCCGCTCTCTGCTTGACGTGCGGTCTTAGCGCCGCCAGGGAAGTCCCCAGATCTTTCCACATTTCAGGACAACTCTAAACTCACATATCTAAGAAGTCTGAGGAACTCCAAGCAAAGAAACATGAGTATGACACTAAGACACATCAGAACTTGCTAAAAGACTGGCGTCATCATCAGACAAGCCAGAAGGGCAAAACTGGCAGGGTGACACCAGCTGTCTCATGAACCACACGGGAGACATGCAGGCAAAGCACAGAGTGAAGCCCAGCAGCCCGAGGCGTGGAGGCTGCTGGGGACGCGAGGTGGTGCAGCCGCTGTGGAGGACGCTCCTTACAGAAACAGGCCCTCCTCACACCACACAACCCATCTCATCACCAAGTGAGAAAGGACCACACGCTACTCCAGCTACATGACAGTCTGCAAAGGCCAACCGTGGGGCCAGCGAAGGGTCAGGGGCTGCATGGGCTGGAGAAGGGAGGCATGGACGGCTGGCGCAGAAGGTATGTTCACGTGCTAAGTACGTGCGGCCTGACTTTTTCTTATTGTTTGAACTTTCTAAAAGATAACTGGACATTAAAACACAAAGGTTAAGGAAGCATGTGGGGCTTGCAATGTGTGGACAGCACAGCGGCTGCGGGCCCACCCTGCACTCCAAGAAGCACCGAGCCAGCCAGATGCCCCAACCCCTGGAGCAGCCCCTGACATCAAACAGGGAAACAGACAGGCCCAAAGTGGGAAACGGAGCCACGAAACACGGGTCAGAGGCCCAAAGCGGGAAACGGAGCCATGAAACACGGGTCAGAGGCCCAAAGCCGGGGTGAAGCCACGAAACCCCAGTCACAGGCCCAAAGTGTGAAACGGAGCCACGAAACCCTGGTCAAAAGAGGGCCAAAGAAAATGAGACAGATGGCACAGAGACGAGAGACAGGCAGCAGCCCCCAGCACGCTGCAGGGCATCGCCCAAAGAACGGGGCGCGGGGGGCAAGGGTGTGTGGAGGACAGCGCGTGCACTGGACCCACAAGGGTGCCGTGGCGGGGACCCCTGAGGAGCAGTCACACGTTACAACGCAAACTGCACTCTCTACACTAGCAGTTTCTTGCCTTTTACTCTCTCAAAAAACCTCCCAAAGAGAAACAAAAGTGGAGGTTTCTGGGTGCCAGGGACAGGCGGCAGGCTGCTGGCCCACCCGCCCTGCCCCGCCCCTTACCAGGTCCTTCTGGATGGACAGGATGCGGCTGCGGGCGGCCTCGCAGTTGGCCCGCTTGCCAGTGATGACGATGGTCTCCGAGTTGCTGTTCTCTGCCGGAAGGTCAATTTTGGTGTTGCTTTCTTCCCGAATCTGCAAGGAGAGAGGTCTGTGAGGAGCTGACGCCAACCCCCCCGCCCCCGCGCCTGCATTAAAGCTAGGCCAGCTCGGGGCAGGGCGGGCAGAGGTGAGGTGAGGGAGGCATGCCAGCGGCCACCTTCTTAATGTTTGCGCCTCCCTTCCCGATGATGTTCTTGTGGAACTGCTTGAAGATCGGCACAGAAATCGAATAGCTGTTTTCCACCTTAAAAACCAAGGATGGCACAATGAGTCGAGTGAGAAGACCCTCCCAGGCCCAAAGGCCAGACCAGAGGACGGGCTCCTATGACGCAGACAGGCCGGGGCCCACTCCCCTCCCCGTCTGACCCCAAAGTCTGCCAGGAGCCCGGAGGCAACTGAGCCCACAGCCGACTGAATAACTAACCAGTGTGCCTGTCTGGCTGCCGCAGGGCCCGGTCAGAGGCCCCCATCCCCCGGGAAGGCGCCCTCACACCTGTGGCTCACAGCCTGGACATGCCCAGAGGCCGCAACTCCAGCCTGGGTGTGAGCGCAGCACACACCGAGGAGGGTCGCAGGACTTTGCACCACCCGGCAGTGCCTCCCGAGGGGGTGAGGCCACGTCCCAGAAAACCGCCGGGAAGCCCCCGGGCACTGGCCGCCCGCCGCCTCACCATTTTCCAAACCACTTCTTCACGTTCCAAGTTTCGAGAAAACTGACCAATCAGTAAATGATGCCTCATGCAACTCAGCAGACCCCTCTGCTTACTGGGTGGGAAAGTTTCTCTCACCAGGTATCTGAGGACCCCCCAGGAAACAAAGCAACCTGCACGGCAAGGTGGTCCCCCACTGGACACGGAGGTCACAGCCCTTTCTGCCGGTCTGAACGCCGAGGGCGGGCCGCCCCAGTGCCCGAGAGCGCTGCCTGAAGCGGGTTCGGGGGCCCCCAGCCCACATCCCCTCGCGCTGCTCCAGCAGAGGGCGGCGCCCTCACCAGGTCGGCCACCACCCTCTGCATGTACTTCGTGCATTTCTCCACCTCGTTCTTGGGCCCTCTGAGCTGGACAATGTCGCTTTTTTGTGCTGGGTCTGGGAAGTTGATGATGACCTAGAACAAATAATCGGGACATCAAGTTCAATAATCAACAAGGACTGGACCCCACAATGCTGAACCCCTTTTCTAACTGCTGATTAGATGGCAGTGAAGGGCGCCGCTGGGGACGCTTTACCTCTGGGAATTTGTCCCGAATTTCACGGATCCGTTCACCCTTCTGCCCGATGATCGTGCGATGAAATCTCTGCTCAATGATTAGATCCTTGGTACGCTCGTTTTCCTAAAAACACGACAGAGCACACTGAGGGGGGCCAGGTGCAGTCCCGGGCAGAGCGCCCCTACAGAGCGCACGTGGTCTCTACCAGCGGCCACGCTGCACACTCCTGTGGGAGCAAAGCATGACGCGAAGCTGAGCGGGGCCCTTGACCCGGCGGTGCCCACAGCGCTCATCCAGCGCGTCTGCCTGTGGTCGGGAGCCGGGCCTCCTGCAGAGAGTGGCTCAGACGCTCCCCTGCATGGACGACCACGGGAGGCTGCAAGCCCCGTGGCCCACAGCCTCCTCGCGAGGCCGGCTCCCCTGTCAGGGGAAATGCTGCAAAGAGCAGCGAGCAGAGCTGGGACACGGGGACACGCAAGCAGCCAGGCAGCCCTGTCCACAACGCCAGGGGCTCCAGATCAGACATGCAGAGCAGGGAGACACCTATCTGTTCCCGCGTGGAGGCCGCCGCTTAGTCTCGGGGACGGGAGAGACGTGCCCCCCTGCCCGCTGTGCAGACAACACAGGCCGTGAGCCTCAACCGCAGCTGCACGTGGGAACCACTGGGGTGCCAGCACACCCCTGCCGTTGGGCGCTACGTCGGGGAAGGCCGCGGGCCCGCTGCAGCGGCGCAGTGCAGGCCGGCCGGACTCACCATGCGGGAGGCGAGCTCCAGCAGCTCCCGCTTGGCCTGCCGCACGCCCTGCGGGTCGCCCTCGATGCGGATCAGGCTGCTCTTCTCGCTGTCGGGCGGGATGCGCACGGACACCTTCCACTGGTCCTTGATTCTGTTTACTGGGGATACGGCAGACGCCGCTGGGCGCAGAGCCACCCTGGCCCCGACCCAAGCCACCACCCACAGGCAGGGCGAGAGGCCTTCCCGCGCCCCACGAGGAGCCCCGGCTGGCCACCGCCCAGAGGGACCGCATGCTGGTGCCTCCCTGAGAGCTCTCCCCGCCCAGGGCGAGGGCCGCCCAGCACCCGGGACACGGCTGGGCTGGGCGTGGCTGGGGCGGTGCTAATGTGGACCGAGACCACTGTGGCGGCTCATGCTCCAGCTTAGAAAAAATCACTCTCAAACAGACACAGTAAAAAACAAGCCCGGTAACCCAGAGGAGTCCACAGTACCTGAAGATAAGACACCCCCATGGAGCCCCATGGGGCCACGCTGTCTAGACAGACTTCACCCTCACTGTCTGCAAAACCAGTGGATTGCTCAGCTCTCCTGTCACCCCGTCAACAGAGGCCCAGGCTCGCCCACCAGGAAACGGGGTCAGTGTTCTGCACACGGGGTAGTCAAGGGGAACCAAGCTCCTCAGAGGGGTGCCAAGGAGGGGCTGTGCACACGCAGACACAGCCGGGAGCTGCCTGCCCGGGGTGGTCTCTGTGGGGTGGGGCTGCTCTAGGCTGGTCCTCGCAGGACAAGAACCAAGGACACAGCAGACAAGCAGCAGAGTTTACATGAAACAAAATCAAGGCGAGCAAGTGAACCAGGAGAAAGCACAGCAGACACCACAGTGGCCTGTCCTTCTGGGAACAGAACCCAGGAGTCAGCGTCAGGACCTGCCCCCACCTTCTGTGAAGGTGAGCGCGAGGCCCGGGCAGCCACAACTCACCCCTGCGGACTCTGAGCAAGCAAGGACCGCACAGGGCGGAGCTCAGGAGGGCAGGCTCACGGGGTGCCCCCCTTCACCTGCAGCAGGGGTCACGGCCAGGGGCAGGCTGCTCAGGGCTGGAGAGCACCGTGGGGCCGCGCAGTCACGCTGAGGGGAGGCCTGGATTTTGAACCACGCCCGACACCTGTGGACGCGGGCAGAGCGCTCTCTCGGCGGCTCCCCGCTGGCCCACTCAGGGCTCGGTCCTCAGCTGAGGCCGCTCGCCCAGCAGGCGTGTGGTGAAGTGGCGCCTGCGAGGGCTCTGGCAGGGAGAGCCCAGCCCAGCAGGTCTGGCTCAACGCGAGGAAATGGCCCGCCCGGGCACCTTCAGCACCAGCCTTGGAAGGCGCTGTCCAAGGTTCTGCAGGGAACCCCCCAGCGACCTGGAGCGCCCCCTCACTCACTGTTGGCTCCACTCTTCCCGATGAGGTGTCTGTGGAACTTGTGGTCGATGTTGATCTCCACGTAATCCATCCGGTTAATCTGTGGGGGGTGCACAGAGCAGGCTGTGGAGACTGGAGTCCACGACATGCACCCAGATCTCCCCACAGACAGGCAGGCCGCCTTGACCGAAGTCTGGAGGCCAGCAGCTGCCACTGCCCTGCTCCGTCAGCTGCAGGCCCCCCCAAAGACCCTCCTTCCGGGTGCGGGCCCTCTCCCTGGGCCATTCTGAACTCCGGGCCCTCCCCGGCCCCCCAAGGCCTTGATGGCTGTGCTGCTCGGCCGGCACTCGGGGTGCGGCTGGGAACCTCTTACCAGGTCCTTGACCATGGCCTCGATCTGCTCCTGGGCCACGCTGACATCCTCGGTGGGGCCTTCCAGTGTGATCCTGTCCTCGCCCTCCGTGAACTCGATGTGGACCTGCCGCACCAACACGCGTCCAGCCGTGAGGACAGCACGGCACAGAAGCCCCTCCGGAGCCCAGGCTGCCCTCGGGGGCCGCAGCCCACCCACAGGCTCCAGAACAGGTGAGGGGGACATGGAGACTACCATGGCTTTGGCAGGAACCACCGTGTGCCAACAGCGAGGGCCCCTGCATGTCACCAGAACCATTGAGAAGCACCCCAAACCGCACTGCTCACAGCCCCTGCCCCATGGGAACCAGGACTCTGAGCAGAACAGGAACAAGACACCATGCACACGGTTCCTGCCAGGGTTGCTCGATCTACTGCAGCCCCCAGAGCACTGGGCACTGGGCGAGGGAGGGGCTGCCCCGGGCACTGGGGGAGGAGGGGCCTCTCTGGGCACTGAGCACTGGGCGCTGGGGGAGGGAGGGGTCTCCCCCGCCCCCTCCACGGCCCAAGCACTGGCTCTGCACCGCAGGCTTCTCGGATGTAACTGCTCACAAATCACAACAGTGTGGCAGCTAAATGAGATGCTTCTTGAGACACTCTCCCAAAGGAACATGGATATTTGAAAAAAAAACGTGTTCTGCTCTCCCTGGTGACCATGGGCCAGCTGACAATCACACAACAGCTCATGTCTACAACCTGCCAGCGGTCTTCAGGGGCAGCCGCAGGACAGAACGAGTGCCGGAGAGGGGAGGGACCGTCCACCGGCACAGCAGAGCCCAGCCCCTCACCTTTGGCATCTGTTGAGTGATTTTGGCCAGGTTCTGCCCTTTCTTGCCGATGATGAAGCGGTGGAGCCAGGAGGGAGCAGAGACCGCAGAGACGGTGAAGCTGTTGGCCTAGGGAACCAGGAAACGAGGGATGGCTCTGTGGAGTCTGCTCCCGTGCCCACCAGGCTGGGGGCGTGCCAGGGAGAGCGCCCCATGCCCTCCCCCACCCCCCGGGTCCTCTGACCCCCAGGAGGTCACCTTGGCATAGACTTCAGTCAGCGCCTGCCCCAGCTTCTCGGGCTCGCCACGCAGTATCACCGTCTCGGAGGCACTGTCCGAGGGCGGGATCTCCACTGAGACGCCTGTTCTCTCCAGGATCTCCTGCAGGGAGTTGCCCTTGGGGCCGATGACGTACTTGTGCTGGGACTTCTTCACCTCCACCGCGATGGTCGTGGTCTTCTTTTTCTGAGGAGGAGCGCCATGCACAAGGGTGTCGAGGGCAGGGACAGGACACAGGCCGCAAGTGCAGTGGCTGAGCCCCGCGTGAGGGTGACGCCCAGCCCACCCCCAGGAACTCGGCTCGTCACCGCCCGGGGCCTCGCCTCGGGAGGCTGGCGGCAGAGTTTACGCCAAGCTGACTAACCACAGCAACCGGGCGGAAACCAACAGGCCACGTCCTGTCTCCAAAGAAAGGAGCCAGTTTCAGACCCCAGAGCCCACCGTCTCAGGCTCCCCGCTCCCTCGGAGGCCTGGTCAGCTGGGGACAGGGTGCCCGCTGCACGCAGGGCAGGGAGCAGAGGCGGGGCTCGGCCCTGGGAACCGGGGCATCACTAAAAGGCCACGGCCAGGGCAGCGCTGGTCCCCCTCCCTCCCCGGCCGGCTACCTTCTCCTCGTAAATCTTCTTGACGCGAGCCACGGCCTGGGCCAACTGCTCCTTCTCGCCCGTGAAGACGATCTCGGTGCGGCTGACACTGGGCGGCGGGATGTTGATGCGCGTCCCCGTCTCCTGCATGATCTCGCTCACCAGCCGGTTGTAAGGCCCCGCGATGAAGGGGTGGAAGGCCTTCTCCACCTCGAGCCGCTCCACAGCACGCTTGTCCTGGGTGGGAGGGGCAGACATGAGGGCCCGCCTGGGAGTAGACGGGGTGGGGTCTCTCTCTAATGCACACAGGCGGGAAGGGCAGGCGTGAGCACCCAGGAGGGGTCGGTGGGATCACACCCACACCGTGATACACGCACACGCACATAGGCAGGAAGGGCAGGCGTGAGCACCCGGGAGGGGTTGGCGGGATCACACCCACACCGTGATACACGCACACCGCACACACAGGCCGGCCTCACCTGCTCCGCAGAGATAAGCAGCACCTCGTGGCGTGCCTTCTCGATGCCCTCCTTAGTGCCCGTGATTCTGATCTGATTGCTGGCGTCATCAGGGCGCGGGATCTGGATCTTGGTTGCAGTTTTTAGCTCCAGGTCTTGCAGTTTCTCTCCATTTTTGCCAATTACAAAGCGATGGTGCTCTTTGGGAATGGCGACCGTTGCTGAAGCCTACGGCAGGAAAACAACCAAAGGAAACGAAGCCACTTGGAGGCTCCGGAAAAGCCGCTCTCCACAACGCTCGCCCGTGCAGGGATGCCCGTCCCACCGCCTCCCGCCTCCCCGGCCCCAGGCCCTGCTTGAGAGCAGGCTCAGCTGAAGTGTCACCTCTGGGCAGCGGGCCCCAGGGAGTGTGAACACAACCGGCCTCTCAGCTTCAGCTGTCGATTTTCTACCCGGGCCAGCCCCAAGCCTGTTCCCGTCTCAGTGGTGCCACACAATAGGCAGAACGCAGCCAGAGAGCAGGCACGTGCTGACTAGCCAGGCTGGATTCTGTTTCTGCAGCAGGACGCTCTGTCAGACATGAGCCCTGTGTGCAGTTATGCAGGGCTCTTCCTCCCTCTCTCTCACAACCGGTTAAAACAGACAACTCATGTGGGGAAAGAAAATGAAAATAATCGAAATCCTCGAACTGCCAGAAGTTCAGCAGCTTTCTGAGGTCACAGGGGAACTCGGAGGAGACAGAGGTGGCCACTCTTTCCCAACCTATACTGAAACCAGTCATCAATCAAGAGGACGTGAAAAAGAAAAAAGGAAAAGCACGGCATAGGGTTCCCAACCCCAGAGCAGCAGGAAACCCCAGAGCAGCCAGCCTTCCGCCACTCCAGGGGCTGCCTCTCAGAGCAGAGTGAGCAACACTCCAAAAGGAACGTCAGGTTCTATCACAGGCAATAACAAGATCCTCACTTCGCAAATGGCACAGAGAGTGGTGGGCAAATGAGGTTTATTCTAAAAATGGCTCAATATTAGGAAATCCATTTATATAATTCATCGTGTTTCTAGATCTAAGAAAAGAAAAATCAAACAATCAACTCTATAAAATTTAAATCCTTTCGTGACAAAAATTTGCATGAAAACAGAAACCAAAGAATATCTATTTTTAACACAAAGCACACGTGCACGCTCAACCCTAAAGCTGTGCTTGGGGGAGACACGTGTGTCAAGGCCCTGCACGCCCACCCTCTGCCCAGAGTGTTTCCCTCGAGAGGAGACATGAGAAAGCGGAGCAGATGCAGGCTGGACAGGAAGAGGCGCAAGACTGCACACAAGGGAAGGCGGAAGAAACCACGACTTCACCCAACTCTTACTGACTGGAACAGGAAGAAAAATTAGCTCTAACTCATACTGACGACATGTGGTTCAAAGACGCGACAGGAAGACCACTCGTCTCAGTGGCTGGACATAGAACCGAGGTGGCGGGACATGTGCCCCCCAGGTCAGGGCACAGCCCTGGGGAGTCTAGCGCCGCTCGGAGCAGAGAGCTGATGAGCACGCTCACAGGGCAGAACAGAAGAGGACAGAAAGGACAGGACAGCCTGGAGGCGCACAGTAGCTGCACCCGATGCTGCAGTCTAAAGCCACCGCCACTAACACAAAGAACGTCAGCACACGGAGAGACAGGCTAGCTCGGAGTCCAGGAACAGGCCAAAGGCAGCACGAAGATGCAGGGCGTGATGAGACCTGCCACCGCGGGGAAACTGTTAGCCCACATCAATTCCCAACAGATCAGGAAGGGAAACATAGCAACGTCGTCATAAGCATCTGAAAAATAAGAATAAACTTCCTTACAACCCAAAGGAAAAGGAAACCTTCCTAGCAGCAACGAAAAAAAACTTAATGAACTTGACTACATAAGAATGAAACTCATACAGCAAAACACACCAAGATCAAAACACAGATGGCAAACGGGCACACACTACTGGTAACATGCATTCCTGAGGAAGGGCTCTCGCCAGCACGTCGAGCCACACAGACAGCTTGAACTTGACAGCAGAGGGAAGGGAACAGAGCGTGCACACAGAAAATGTGGATTGAGAGTATTAGCAGCCTCCTTTCAGAGTCCGAAGCCTGGGCATTTGACGGCCCTGGCAAGGCTGCGAGGAAGCCAACAGGAGGACACACACACAGCGCCGAGGGGAGGGGTGTGTGGCTGCTTCAGCACAACTCCACCTGCAGGTACCCTCTGAACCAGCCTCTTGCTGCTCGGAAAGCTCCCCCAAGACGCACTGGGCAAAACAGCAGACTGCACGTGCACGCAGCGCTTGATGGGACACAGCCCCACACGCCCGCGCCCACCCCAGCACACCCGGGCCCGGCAGCAGTCTGGGGGTGGGAGCCACGGCCCGCCGCTGTGCGCGCCACAGGACCCGCTGCGCCAGGAGGCAGCCTCCCGCCTCAGTGGCAGGACACGTCCGCAAAAACCAAGCATGGCCCCCCAGCGGGGAGAGCAGGGCCAGGAGGGCCTTATATGGGGCTCACTTGGCAACCACAGGGTTAAGTACTTTAAAAAAACAGAAAGCTTCCCAGGTGGCTCAAGGGGTAAATAAAAAAAAAGTCTGCCCGTCAATGCAGAAGACCCAGGAGGCATGAATGCAGTCCTTGGGTGGGGCGACCCCTGAAGCAGGAGGCAGCGGCCAGCTCCAGCATGCTTGCCTGGAGAATCCCATGGACACAGGAGCCTGGCTGGCTACGGTCCATGAGGTCACAGAGTCAGGCACGACTGAGCATGCACGCTTAGAAAATGAAATTAAACTAAAAGCAAATGAACCTAACTATGTACCAACATAAAGCACAATCTATGTATCAAGATGACAGCATGACCTCGACAGAGGATTACTCGAGTGATCTCAAGGCCCAAACGTCTTTCATCCTAAAAGACGCTTGAGCTTGAATCCCTGAAACTTCCCACTATGAGCCTCCAGGGCTCTGGGATATTCAGGCCCGTGGACGCGGCAGTGAAGATCAGGTCACACATTTCTCTGGGTTAGAAATCAGGAAGTGGTTCAGATGAATGGATATATCAGAAAGCGGCACGGTGCCCACTTGAGGAGTTCCCACAGGTCAGAGACGAGGCAAGTTCTGCAGAAAACACAGCTAATCAGCGCGCCGGAAGTTCCCGATGACACTGAAAGGATGCACAGACCTGCAGTGAAGGCGCCAGAGCGCCAGTGAAGACGCCAGAGCGCCAGTGAAGGTGCCAGAGTGCCAGTGTGGTCTGAAAAACCAAGGGGAAGAGGACCAACAACAGACCATGCCTGTCCCGACGATTCGGGAGCCAAGGTCTCTGAGCCGCGTGAACCTGGGCAACAGTGAGCAAGGCTGGCAGAACGACTAGGCAAGAGCACACCAGGCCACCTGCGGATTGGCAGCAGGCACAGAAGCGCCACCCACATGCTCTCTCACTGCACAGGATGAACGCGGAAGCAGCCAAGCCCCCAGATCTGCCCCCAGTGCTCAGGAAAAATTGGGGGCAGTGGAACCACCAAACATCTGTGTGTCCCCCAAAACCAACCAGCAGCATGAAGAAGAGGTGAGGACGGCCCTGCTGGGGTATGAGCAAGCAGGCAGCCTCAGCTGGACACAGAGGAAAAACCCGGCGGGGAAGGAGCATCTGACATGCGGTGGGAAACCCTCACACTGCTTGGGCTGACGTGCGGACATCAAGAAACTGCTATCGACTCTTAGAAGTCAGCTAACGACATGTGGTTATATTCAGTGAAACAGAAGAAGAGAGGAAGCCCACACGAATTATTTGCAGGAGAACGTATCTGGGGTTTGCTGTAAAGTAAAACTGGGAGAAGGAAGGGAGCAGAGCGGGAGGAACGCCTCAGACACTCAGTCAAAACCCATTGGCCAGCAGACCCGTCGGCCCCAGCCACAACGTGCAGCAATGCAGACACATTCTCCACTCCCTACACTGAACAGCTGACCAACTCCCTGAAGGTGCCTTTCAGCTTTGAGTGTGAGAGCCCGGGGTCCCACAGCGCAGGCAGCGCCCCCTCGAAGGCCCCCGTGCATCAGATCCTCATCTCTGAACCCCTACACCGAGACCAGCTCCCCCAAAGCGCAAGGACTCGGAACAGGTAGGAGGAACCCTCATTTCTAACTGAGCCCACCCAAAGCTCCGTCATACATTTTAATAAACATTCTCTGCATTCACCTCAGTGTTAAGGGAAAAACTCATCAATCACTGATTTACTTCTTTATGACAATAGTTGTCCAATCAGTTCCAAGTTCTGGTATCAGATGGCTAAGGACAACGGCACTGGTGACCTCCCAAGCCCGGGGTGGGGAGTGTGTGTTTAAACAGCTCACATATTTGCTGGCCCTCAGAGCCAGAACCGGCTCGCCTGGCTCACCTACACACGCGTGTCCTCACCCCAGCATCTGGCCCTTAGCTCTCAGCTCCTGCACCTGCGGAGCAGAGCCGGCGGTGTCCCAGGCCTATGAGCGAGCTGCTGCTTGTCCACTAGTAGGGTCAGAGGCTCTGAATGCTGCTGTCCTACCCTGGACCCTCCAGCCCTGTCCCCCGGGGGAGAGCGTATGATGGCGTCGGGGCCGCGTCCACAGGGCCAGATGCCCCCGGGGAGGCCTGCCGGGAGGGGGCCGCGTCCACAGGGCCAGATGCCCCCCGGGGAGGCCTGCTGGGAGCACGCACCTGAGTCTGAAGTCGGGCCACAATGTCTTTCCGGGCTTTCATGACAGCGTCCAGCTTCCCTGAAACCATGATGGAGAGGCCCTGGTCTTTGGCGAGAGACAGCTCCAGGTGAGCGCCGGTTCTCTGCATGATCTCAAGGCAGATTTTTGCTTGTTCACCTTCTCCAAACTGGTTCATGTCCTTGTACTTCCTTTCCTCCAGCGGTACATGGAACACCTGCTCAGAAAATGTCAAAGAGGGAAGGTTAAGGGGACAGAAGAGGTGCCCAGGACCCGGACACGTGGAGTAAAGAGCATAAGTCTGTTTATTCACTGTCACTCCTCCTTCCTGCTCCCAGGTCTAGGAGGACAGTTCAGAGACCAGCAGGAAGTGCCCAGGGGCAGGGGGCTGCGGTCCTAGTGAAGTGGAAACCGCCCCCCAAGTACCAATGACGGCGTGGGCACCACGCAGCAGGGGGCCAGGCCAGCACAGGCAGTGAACTAGGAGGGGGCGGGCTAGGGGCATGGGCGACAGGGAGGGCCCGGCCGGCCACGTCGGGGGGCGCCAAGTGGAGGAGGGGGCGCCAAGTGGAGGAGGGGGCGCCAAGTGGAGGAGGGGGGCGCGGGCCGCGGGGGGGGGGGCAGGGGGGACGGCGGGCGCGGGCCCCCCGCCCACCCTGGGGTGGCGCAAGAACACGGCACAGGGTGGGCAGGAGGACGTGTTCTGACCCACGTCCTGGGCTGGGCACAGGGTTGGGAGGAGACTGACTTAATCCAGAGGCCCCTTTTCACGCCCAAAGCAATCTCATATTTGATGTTCAAGAACCCTGTCGGGATTTCTCTGGTGGTCCAATGGTCAGGCTTCTTTGCTTTCACTGCCAAAGGCCCAGGTTCAACCCCTGGTCAGGGAATGAGGAATCTGCAAGCCTCTTGGCCAAAACCAAAACCAACCAACCGCTTCCCATCAGCTGCTATGGCTTCCTACTTGGAGTAGCAGGTGAAGTGGGATGGAGCGTCTACCTGAGTGATGACGGAAGCCTTGATGGGCCGGATCTTGTTACTCCAGGCGCCAGCAGGCTCCTGGGCGTTTTCCAGGCAGGCTGCTTTCTCAGGGAGTGGGGGGAAGGCATCCTTGTAGGTTGGAGGATCGCTCTCCTCTTCGGAAGTTAAAGTGGCAACTGGACCGGCCCACACAGATCAAGAGTATTAGACGGAGAAAACACAAGGAGCGCTTTAATGCCAAGAGACAGCACTAGCGGGTGACGAGCCCTCACTCAGCCACGGGGCAGGGCCCCCAAGGCCGGCAGGCTCAGCATCCTCAAGGTCAGCGTGTGCATTGGCCGGGCCACTCTGAACCTGAGGGCACCCCCGCCCCTGCACAGCCTCCCCGGGAGTCTCAGCTCAGACCCTGGGCCCCACGACTCCCTGCGGGGTGAGCTCCTGGAAGGCAGGCCTTGGCACAGATTTTTCATCCCTCAAGACTATTCTAATCTTGTATTCGTAAAAACAAATCCCATACCCCCCAATGCCTGGCACATGGCCAGCTCTTAAACCTGCAGGAGAAAGCAATGCTGCAGCCCAGACTGCCCGCGAGGACCCTGAGGCAGACTCCAGCCGGCGCCCAGCGCCACAGGCGATGGTGGAAGGGCTCTCGAGGGAGCGGCCCTCTCTGCGCCTCCACCACCCACAGGGAATACCGGGGGGAATCAGGGCCCCTGCACCACCTGCTCCACCCACAGGCCCTCACGGTCCACATGCTGACCCGACACCTCCACGCCAGCAGGAACGTGCCTGTCTGGGTCATGCCCGGAGGTCCCGGGCTGGGCGGCGTCTGGCACCGGCAGGGGCCAACAGCAGAGGGACAACCTCTGGGGTCAGGCTGGCCTGTGTCCGACTCCGAGGTCACCACTCCCAGTCACGTGGGCCAGGCTGCCCTGGAGGCCAGGAAAGGCTCCATGTGAGCAGCTGCTGGAGCCCTGCAGGGCCTGCTCCCTCCCCGAGCGGATTCGGACCCCACAGGGTCTTTGATCACGTGGCAGGCCCAGCCTGCAGGCACCAAGGACCAAAGCAAGTGGCCAGTTCTGGTCTCCACTGCCTGGAGATGAGCTGCACAAAACGCAGCTGCTGTGACTAACGAAATGCATCTTTAATTTTAAACTTTGGAACTGATATGCAATTCCATTACTGGAAAAGTTTTAAGGAGTGTTAGGAACCACAAATAGTAGAACAAGCTACTCTTTCAACTGAAAATTTTATAAAAACTAGGTCCAGATGAAGGGCTTTGAATGAACACGGAGCCCTCAAATCAAGTTGTCCTGCAGCCATAAATACGCATCCGATTCTGAAGGGACAGAAGAGCATGTCGGGCAGGCGTCTGCACGTCTACACTAGAGACAGAGACGCCGCGGCCCGTGTGTCACGCCCGCATCTCCTGACAGCCCAGCGTCCGTCTCTGCCAGCCGCCCCGGGTCCAGGTCCACACGAGGGAAGGAGGCATGCTGAAAGAGCACCCGTCAGTCATGAAGGCCAGACCCCTGGCTTGCCAGACTGTCCACATTTCGAATCTGCTGTCGATCCGTCCGCCACCCGTGGCCAATCTCACTCCACAGACAAGGGCGGTGCAAGCGGAGCCCACAGCACTGCTGGGCCCAGGCCCGCCCACAGCACAGGGCGCAGAGGCACTTCTGCAGAGGCGGCACAGCTACCAGCCGAGTGAGGAGGCGCCTCACCTTTGATTTGCTGCGGAACCAGTCCACTGCGGTGCTCAGCGAAGCTCTCCTGGGTCAGAACTGCAACGGAGCTCATGGTTGGTCTCAGGGCGCCACTCGATCTGGGTGAGCCACTGCGGGGAGAGGAGGGTCAGAGGCAGGCCTGGGGCATCCACCCAGGGGCGCGCGCAGCCAAGGACGGCGCTGCTTCACCGGCAGGGGACACCCGGCTTGCTGCGCCAGCACGGCCAACGTGAGGGGCTTCCCAGACTCCGACCGGGGGATGGAATGGAGAACCGGCTCCCTGCCCGAGATGGAGCAGACGCAGGCTGTGGCCGACAGGTTCAGCTCAGGACCCCAGGGGCCTCAGAGACCGCGTCCGAACCCCTGCCCCACACAGCCCCCCCGGCCCCAGCCAGGCCCACCCCAGGGGCTCTGCTGACAGCAGCCTCAGCTACGGGGTTCATCTGCTATCGCCACACCTCCTGAGGCTTATACAATGCACAGCAGGACAGGAGGTACAAGGAGCCACGGAGAGCAGCCTCCCTGCTCTGGGGACAAGTGTGGCAGCACGGGGTGGGTCGTGGGCGCCTCCCAGCCGGCGGCGGAGAGGCCGGCCAAGGGCACGTGGCTCTGCTGTCGGGCAGGAGCCCTGCGGTTGGCCTCTAGACCCCACCTGGAGCAGCCCCAGGACCCAGGCACACGGCTCTCAGAGCCACAGCACCTGTGTGGAAAAGGGGCTCAGTGGCACGGGGGAGCCCCTCCCCAACACTAGTGCACAGAGAGGAGCAATCTCACCCCCAGGGTTTCTGTGCCACTGAGGCAAAAAATGTAAGAGAGTCAAGTCATTTTTAGTGAGTTTTTTCCCATCGTTTTTACAATTCAGTAAGACCCCTCCCCAAATTAAAAAAAAAATTAAGCTCTGGAAGCAAGGTCCAAAATCAGATACCCTCAGCAAACCCAAAAGGAGAAAAGACTGAAAGTCAGATGGCCCACTACCCAAAAGGGCACAGGGGTACGCCCCGCGCCACACTGGGAGGCGGGCGGCAGGGCTCCCCGCTGAAGCACGGTGCGCAGCTCCAGAACGATGCGCAACGGAAGGGCACACGCAGCCCGGGGCCAGGAGGCCGGGCACACTCACCAGCAAAACGGTCGGGAGCCGGAAGGTCCGTCCTGAGGCCGCCTCTGTCAGCCTGCCAGCTTTTGCTGGTGTGGAGCAGGAGGAGAGAACCGGCAAGGAGAAAGCCAGAGAAAAGTTACTTATCTGCCTCCGACAGCCCAGATCCCTTCCCTCTCAACCAGAGAAGGCCGAAGTGTTAGTTGTTTACACTTTGGCTACTAACCAATACTAGGAAAATTTCTTGGGGCAGGGAAAAAAAAAAAAAAAGGAAGCAGCCCTTGCATTAGGCCACGCGCTTGCTTCAGACCGACACACTGCGGTGGACCCTGAGCTAGGGCTGCACACGCACCTTCCCGGGACCCAGGCAGTGATCCCTCAAGCACCGTAACTTTCACAAGCAACCACTTGGAAGTAAAACTCTCACAAAACTACTGTTTGTTCCCCTGGGGATAAGTGTTTTTTCCCGTCCTCCTGTTGCTTGTCTCTGCTGCGCCAAAAGGGAAAGGATCGGCAACACTATGTCCTGACGGAGTGCGTGCGCCAGGACACAGCGCTCCTCGGGAGGACGGAGGGCTACTATCTAAGCGCTCTGGTGTCTTTGGTGGTTACTTTGTTCTCGCTGTAAAAGTCCTTCAGTCCCTCGTAATCCACTGGGGATTTAGAAACCAGGCCATCAAACAGCAGGGCTGGAAAGAACCTTTAAAGGCCATCCTAGGAGGACCAAGAACTGCTCAGTGAGGAAGGAGGGTGTGGGTCACCTTGCTGTGGGGCACTTCAGGATGGCGAGGCTGCCAGGTAGGGGGCTGGCCGCTCTACACAGGCTGCCACATGCACGGGACAAAGTGGACTTCACTGCATGGGCGGGCACGGCCCACGACGGCGGAAGTCACAACAGTGGCAAGAGCACCCCGCCGAACAGCGAGCAGCACCTCCAATCTCACTCAGAGGACAACTGTGCTCAGGAGCTAGGAAGCAGGTGCACAGCCGCGGGGGTTGCGCCAGTGACTGGATTTAAAAGGTCTCAATGTCCCAGCTGGGGACACAGACCTGTGGTATTTCAGGATTTAAAAACTACAAAACCCCCAAATCCTCTAAACGTAAGGAAGGACTCGAGTCACATGGGGGAAGTTCTGTGAGCCAGAGGCCAGCCCCTCTCTGCAGGCCCATTCTCGTCAAACACACACGACACGTGGCCCTCAAGGGGTGAGGGTGGATACAAAACGACCGAGGCCATTTTATTTACAGACAGATTCTAACCTGCAGGTCTCAATGACGAAAGCAAGGAAAAAAAGACTTTTCCATTAAATCACACCGACAGGGACGCTCATCCACACCCGGCAGAGGTGAAAGGTGAGCTGCCCTGGGCCCCGCGGGCGCTGTCAGCCTACGCACAGCCCACCCAGACCAGGGCGCGGGTGCTCCCGGGAAAGCGCCACTGACGCCGGGACCCGGGGGGCCCACCCACTCTCCAGGCAGCCCCGTGCCTGCTGACCTTCCACCTGAAGAGCCTCCCACGCCTGGTGCCGACAGTGTCTCAAAACCCACTCACACCCGCCCTCTGAGAGGCGGGTTCGCCCCTGAGACCGCCCCGATGCCAGGCCACCCTCCTGGCCCGCCGCCAACCAGCCCCTGCCTTCCCGGACAGGACAGGCTGCACAGCGGGGTGACCACCGCCACGTCCGCTCTAGCCACAGGGCTGCGCCAGCCCCACCCCGCACCTGGGGTCACACACCAGGACACTCCTGCGGCTCGCTGCGGAGGCCGCTCATGCTCCTCCCAGCCAGCTGCCCTACTGACCCTCAGTCCACGAGGCTCAAGGAGGGACAGCCTATCAGAGCCCCGAACGCCCGCACGTGTGCACAGGCCCTCGGGCAGTTGAGCGCACAGAGTGGACCCACAGAAAACCCCAAGCTGGTTTGACAGGATACACTGGTCTCTAGTCTCCACATTTCGAGCGGCGGTTGTCACAGATGGCGGTGAATGGACCACAGTGAGCCTCAGATGAACATCAGGTCTGGTCTCACCAAAGCAGGCTGTTATTTTTCTTATAAACACCTCAAGATCCCGTCTTTAAAGAACCCACCTTAGAGCCAACCGGATGAGCCGTGGCAGACCTCAGCCCTGGGCCACCCCCAGTCCTCCTGCTATGCTCCCTCCCAGGAAACTGTCCCCCGCAGAACGAAGCCCATCGCCGGAGGTCTTTCGACCCCCCTCTGAGCCTTCCTGGCGGGTGACACCTCTACCTGGGCGCCCTCACTGGCCATCTCAAGTCCCAGGAGACCTGAGTGAGGAGCTGAGGCCAAACACAGCTGGCGCAGCTCCTCACTGGCTGGATGCTGCCACTCCAACGAGGACTGGAAGGGACCCTAGTATCTGAGCAACGCCTCCAAAACGGCCCTGTCCCTCCATCACTGTGGGTGCTCTCAATGACCTTCCCCGCGGGAAGCATTCAGGCCCACCCAATGCAAATCTCAAACTACCCTTAGCCTGGACTTTAGTCTTGTTTCTCAGGGTATAAATACCCACAAGCAAAAAGCCACATTTCAAAATGGAACTTTGTAAGAAGCAGAACTAGAGCCAAAGAAAGAAGGCTAGACAGAAGCAGAGACTCCTCTCTTCTGCTCCCCCCAGCCCAGAGCGGGCTAGTGCTCCCACAGGATGGATGGTCAGCACCCACCTCCCCAAGGGAAGTCATGGCATATGTGAAGATGTCACACAGGTTTAGTCCTAAGGAAGGTACAACAGACAAATCTTTAAGAGAAGGATTTTGTTTTTTGCTTGTAACCAACAAAATATAAGTTGATTCCCTTGTATATTTTCAATTACACATTCAAAAGAAAGTCTTCTGCAAAGGGAACTCAGGAGTGGTAGTTCAGAAGGAACTTTTTCTCAGCCAGCGAATGCGACCTCAGCGCTTCCTGTACCTCCCGGGCAGGACTGAGAGCGGAGGCACCAAGAAACCAGGGACACCCAGGACTTCGGTTCTCCTCCTGCAAAGTTACGATTCTTTGCTCTGATCCCCACAGCAAGCTTGTAAGGACGAGACTTTTCAGAGTGATTTCAAGAGAGAGAGCAAACTTGAGAGGAAGCAGCCCGGCTCGCACGGCCGCCGAGGCCGCGCTCCAGCCGCACCGGCCGCGGGAGGGACTCGCATATGCCACCTCAGCACGGCCCTCCCACCGGCCACGCGGGCCCGCGGGCGGGGACAGGCTTAAAGGGGCAGCGCGCCGGCCGCCCTGCCTCCCGCCCGGGTTCGGTACTTTTCCGTGCGGTCCTTCTCGTCCGCGGGCCCCGGGGCGCGCCCGAGCGGCGCTCCGGCCGCCAGGGGAGCGGCGCGCCCAGCCGAGCAGGCCGGCGGCCGCA